>NW_008823913.1:74374-80869 GCF_000699105.1 Pygoscelis adeliae
TTGAGCCTGGGAAGAAGGGAGGGGTGGGGGGAAGGTGTTTTAAGATTTGGTTTTATTTCTCATTGCCCTACTCTGGTTTGATTGGTAATAACTTTTTTTTTTCCCCAAGTCAAGTCTGTTTTGCCTGTTATGGTAATTGGTGAATTATCCTTATCTCGACCCATGAACTTTTCATTATATTTTTCTCTCCCCTTTCCAGCTGAGGAAGGGGAGTGATAGAGCGGCTTTGGCGGGCACCTGGCATCCAGCCAGGGTCAACCCACCACATCTACATACCATTTTCACATTAATTCGGTTACAACCACTGCAGCAGAGAAGTGGTTAAACCAGCACAAACTGTGTGTAGCTAAAACTAAAGGTCTTACAAGGCAGAGAAGTGCTGCAGCCCTCGCAGCACACCTGCATCTTGGTTACCACGTGGGCAGTTTATCCTGCTGTGCATAATGCAGCGTGGCGCCGAGATCCCTCAGCCTTGCTGGATAAACCGGCTGCTTCTAAATTAACTGGAGCACGGTTACTTGTCTTCGGCCACAGCACAACATTTGCTTCTGCTATGTTGGGGACCTGAGCTGTACAGCACTGCACCACCCCTGCCTGTCTGGAGGTGCTTCAGTGATTTCTATCAATGCTGCATTGCAGCATGTAACCTTGGCCTTGGCTGTGCTTATACCAACTAGTCAGGGTGGCCTTCAAGCCCAGACCTATCTACCAGCTACATCCTAAAAGCCTCAAAGTTCAATCGCTAGTTGTATGCTGGCCCATCTCTTCAGAAGCTTTACGGAATATCAGAATTTGAAGCCGAGCCTGCCCCTGCTGATTTTCAAGTCTTGTCCCTTCTGAAGTGGCCCTGCAAAAATGAGCCGAGGGAGTCTTTCTGTTATCGCCCTGCCTTTGGCTTTCTGCTTTCTCGCCCCCTTTTTTTTTTTGAACTTGAAGAAGCAGCCTTATTTCTGTAGTCTTTCTATAGAGAAAGCCCGCACAGCTATGTGGATTTAATACAGGTCTCAAGATAAGGTATGGATAAGGAAAGGACTATTCAGATGGCTCAGGTGATCCTACACACTCTTTGTCCAGATCAGTTGTAGAAGCAGGCTATGCTTCTAGATGCCATCCAGTGGAAGAGCATTCCAGTGCAGTAGGGCAGGACAGTGTCGATACTCCAATTAATCTCTTAGCCTCCTTCCCAATAGCTTCTCCCCTGTGGATAGGCTCAGGTAAAGCTTATAAAGTCCTTTGAATACATAACTGCTAGAGTATCACAATTACCTTTTTAGTGGACCTCATCTATTTCCCCCGCTGTGGCAAAGAAATAATGGAATGTCTTGGCTGCTATATTCTCCCTTCCATGTTTTCACATGCCCATTACATTTTTTTTAATTTTTAGAAGCATCACCCTGGCATAGGGCACAAAGTCTTAGCCATCAAAACTGAACCATAGTGATTACAACACAAACACTACTCCAAAGCTGAAAGCATTAATCACTCCTGCAAATAAAGGACTATTTATTAACATCTTTATCTGAGCTCAGACAAAACACTTGTAAAATAGCCTTTTGTTTGCACCTCAAACTAAAGGGCAAAATGTTATTGTCGGTCCCCAATTTGTCATCTAGAAATATATAATGAACGTCTGAGGGGACAGGCACAGTCCTGATTCTGCTGCTTTTATTAGGAGGCACTCTGGAATATCAACCAGCTCTCCTGTTTTCTCAACTGCTGGCTTTTAAAGTTACAGTCCTAGGAGGATGCAGAAGGTAAGTTAACACTGCAGACTTACAGCATATCAATATGAGCACTTCATTATAATATTGCTGGTATTCAGCAAAAAACAGGTAAGTGAGAAGGAGAGTAGAGATATCACCTAATTAACAGCAGATGAAGGTATAAATCCAACTGACCTCTTTCATATGTACAAGATGCAAGAAACAAACAGGGCTTTTGGGGGAAAAAGGACTCCAGCTATAGGGATCATAATATTTACTTGTTGATCTTATCTTGCTACTTCTGTTCAGTTATTCCAACAGTTATTCCAAGGATGTCATTCAAGTGTTTTTTGGTTTTTTTTCGACTCAGATAAATTTATTTATGCTGCACTCAAATATGATGTCCTTCCTTTTGCTGTTCAAAATCACTCTGTACTTTGCCCAAGAACAAGCTATGAAGCCAAAGGGTTGCAAGATAGGAAATTCACTTTACAGAAACAAAGCTACAAAAGTTAATGCTACAAAACTTACATGAATTTTTTTGATGCCACTTTTCTGGGTCTTCTTCATTTGAGTACTATATACAAATGTGAACAGCTCAGCTGATGATTACTCTGTACATAATACAGGCACCTAAAAGGAAAGCAGGTCTACCACTGACTCTGGGGAAGCTGTGACATTTAAGTGCCTTAATGAAATTTCAGGTTTGTTCATATTTGTGTTAATCTGTGACACTCTGCGTGCCCATTCAATAGCTCTTCCCTCTGCAGCTAGCAATAGGCTTGGTACAAATCTAGCTAAATCAAGTTACTATAAGACAGGGAAAAGAATAGTTTTAAAATTCAATTAATTTCTGTCTATATTTTAAGATTTCGTGGCCAGGTTTTAACATACTAGTTTCCTGAATGCTGACAAGCAGAACAACTTGCATTGATTCGCAGTGTTCGCCCTCCACATGACATCACTGACAGCTTCATTACATAGGATGCTAATTTTTTTTCCATGTGGTCACCCTTAATGAGATTAAATATACTTTGTATTTCCAAGCCATCTATTTGGAAGGAATTGTGATTGGATTGTCATCACATCAAGGTTATTTAACCTAATATACAGTAGGAAAAAAAAAGAACTCAAGCACTTCTGAAAGACAGGTCATCAATTGATGTTATTTAGAAAGTATATTACTCAAGTAATTTTTGTGAGATATTAAAGAGGTATTTTATTTGCAATCCTATGCCATTCGAGTTATTCAGAGGTGCTTTGCATATTTATAGTACACCCACTTAGGACAACTCATTTCCTATTTGGAATCAGAATTCAGGTCCCACTTAAGTCAATGGGAATTTTGCCATCAACTTTAATGAAATCAGGATTTGGTTCTTACTATATATAACTCAGATAGCTTCAAACTACTCCATAATACTGGCACGGATTATGGCCGACTTCTGCCCCTGTTGTAGAATTGCTAACACAATAATCAGGCTGGAGGTGTAAAAGCAGCAACAGAGAGAGACTACAATTGTGAAAGAGGGTTACAGTAGCACCATATAAATACTGTGTCATCCATGTTATGGTGTTAATCTGCATGAGTTTGCGGATTAATCCGTCTTCTCTAATTTAAGTCATTTAATATGTAACCCAAAGGCGTAGAATAATATTTTGTTGCAGATAAACATGCTGCTATAATCAGCATATTTTCAGGCAATTCATACATAAGAAATGTCACTGTTATATGAAAGTATAATGCATACAAATAAACAGATTACACCTATCGCAAAGGTTTTTCTTTAAGGTAACATAAAACTCTGTATCTTGACTGGTACTTGAAATAACGAAATCTTTTCCTGATCCGCCGCATCAAACAATTATGCTAATTTCTACTAGTCCTCCATTTCTGTAATGCTTATGACTGAGAGTTCAACATGACCATAATTTGGCTGACTGGGAGATTGTAAAAGAGGCACAAATAAAGCATCGTGCCAAACAAAAAATCCATAGCTAGTAAGCAATACAATGTTCATTAATAGCTGCTTCCTCCCAAAGGACTCCCACCAGCCAGCAGAGAATCTCACACTCCGGTTTCCAAGGAGTTGTGTGTGGTTGATGCAGACTCAAACTAACTTTCTCGGTTAATTCTGTTTCACATAACTCAAGCATTTCAATGGTGATTATTTGCTAGCTAATCTCCTTCAGCTCATCCCCTTACAGGCATGGAATATTGACCAAACAAGCATTTATGCAAGCAAACATAACAGATGTTGTTGGCTTAAGCAGGAAAGCACACCGCAGTCCATGCGCAGTAATTTCCACCCACATACATCGCACCTGTAAATCGGACTGGACTCAATCCTCTGAAAATTTAATAGTGTCACTGTGAAAATTTCTTTGCACAAGTGTCTAGTGAAAGTAGGACTTTGCATCGTTAAGGAGACTCTATCCTAACATTAATGTGTTTTTTTACTGTCCAGCTGCTGCTAATTCTAAATAAGCAACTGCTTCCAGTCTCTTCTAGTACTGTTGGCTTGAAGGCTTGCGTTTCATTTTCCATCCAATGTTTACTGAGGAGAAGAGGTGATAAAGGACGCAAAACTCAGACTTCAAAGGGCTTCCTTTTTAGAGATCCAAAAATGGAAAGATACTGGTTTCTACAATGACCCCTTCCAAACTTCTGTTCATGCTGTTTGCAATTCTCTCCGCTTCCTAGAAAAGGGCTGCTGCTACGTGGCATAGGGCCATCAAAGTTGTCTCCAACACCAGCCAATTCTGTCATACAAGAAAAGTGGGAGAGATAAGGATCACATCACTTATAAAGAAAGCCACAGCAATGGTGGGAGGGAGTTACAATCTGTCAGAGTGCACCTGAGTATCAAGGAACTACAAGCACTTCCAGGGAGCTAAGGCCGCTCTGCCTTGCACAGACCAGGTGGCTCAGTGCAGACAGGAATTTAGCCAAAGAGCTTTGCATGCTACAAACAGCGCTCAATAACTTCCACTGTTTTACTTATCCTGTAATCGGCACAATCTGCAATCTCCAGTTAGCATAGATGCTTTTTTTTAAAAAAAATGCACAGTTCAGAAGTCAGTTACTTATGCCATAGAGTCATCAGGATATAAATAATGACATCGATAAGTGCTTCTGTTCAAGCCTTTAGTACATCTAAAAGCAAAACTTCTGAATCAACCACAAAGATCAGCCCTCCTACATGACAAGCGGAAGACCAATGCAAAGTCTTTGACAGCCAGCAGTGCTCACTTTGATGTGAATGAATGCAACAGATTCTCTCTTTTAGTGATTGTTAACATTCACAGAAAATCTGCTAATGACTTTTCACCTTGTCTAGAAAAACTAACCATCCCTTTTAATTCCCTCCTCAGTTATCCAAGCAATTAGAACCTGTCTCTGCCAAAGCCAGACAAGTGGCAGGTCCCACAGTCTCCTCTCTAGTTACAAAGCCTAGTTAGCAATTACACCCACCGCGGCTGGGGAGTGGGACAGGAAAACAACACACATCAGTGACAACAAAGAAGTTTATTCTGTCAGATGCCCAGTATGTTTGCAACTGGCACCTTATAATAATAGCTGTATAATGAGGATAGTGGTCCCAGTGTGCTGTTATTGAAACGAAACCAACTGTACCATGAGTTCTTTAAGTAGTTTGAACAGATGATCAATGTCAAAATTGTCATCAGCAATTGTTATCTCCTTTTTTTCCCCCCTGTGTTTCCCAGCTTCCCCTGACAGGTCTCTTCTTGGCATGTAAGGTCTCTGGGACAGAGTTTTCTTTCTTTGTTCTCTGCCCCTTCGCACACCTACTGGCAATTAAAGCAGTACAATCACAGAAAATCTATGGCATATTTTCCACTCTATTCTATTTAGCAGAATAGAATAGAATTCCCAACTGTCACTGGGGGAAGTCTCAAAAACTGCATATGAACTCAGGGTTGTTTAGATATTAGAACTGAACTGAAAGAAGAGGACGGAGGGGAAAAAAAGGACGTCGCTAGTGATGTGCTGAAACTCCCCAACTGTTTGGAAAACGTTTCAGATGATAGATAAATAAAAATACAGATGTGAGCGCACTGCAAAAAAAGCCTCTGCTGAAACCCTGCAAAGGCAGAGGTACTTCCGAGAGCCTATAAAGCCACTCTCATTCAGCCATATGTGTACCTCCAGAAGCCACCGTGCTGCACTAAGCGGTAGATGTAAAGCAAGACACGGTTACAAATAGCAGTGATGGCACAAGTAGGTGAAGTCATCAGACTTCTGACCTCCAGTCCTGTGATTTAGTCACAGATTATGCTATCCTTTTAGCCGCAACATGCAAGCATCTATACAGTTCCTTAGCAGTACAGACTAACAGAAGTGGGTATTTGTGCCTGTGTTCATGGCTAGAGAGATTACGTATTATTCTGTCCCTCAGAAGAGCCTTGTAAACTCAGTCCTACAAATCACTGTGTTCAATGTGTGCCTCATTTTAAGTAAACTCACAATAGTGTCACGCATGCCTGATGCTCACACATGTATGTTGCAGGATGAAGGAGAGTAAGGAAAGTAGACTAGCTTTTAGATTTATTTGTTTTGGGCATATCCCAAAACTAGATCATTTAAAGAGAAAATAAGTAGGTTCTCAATAGATTTGCAAGGTTCACACCTGTTATTAGAAGCAGCATTACCTTGCTCAGCAGAGAACTCCCCTGCTCTTTGAAGATCAAGCGAAAAAATCTCTCACAGGCTCTGATGTGTCTGCTCCTTTACTGATGTGTTTAAAGCAAAGTGCAGAAATGAACTGAC
>NW_008823913.1:81360-89764 GCF_000699105.1 Pygoscelis adeliae
CCCCGTGCGGGGCTGGCACCTAGAGAGCGAGCCGCAGGGGGACAGCGCGGGGACCCTGGGGTTGACCCGAGCACTCTCCCACACGCGGCAGGGGGCTGGCTGGCACCCAGGGCGCTCCCCGCTCCTCTGCAGCTTCCCACCAAAAGGATGTGCTTGTCACAGATACATCGGTCCTATGTTCAAGTGTCTGCAGAAAGTGAAACTGTAAACTACTCATTGAAACGCTGCCCTCCAGCTACCTGCTCCACGCCACCGAGATGAACATTTTCTTTAAAGAAAAGAAAAAAAAAAGTCATTCACCTACTACCTGTATTGGAAACCTTTAAAAAAAAAAAAAGTTGGTGAGGCATTTAACATCAAGTGTAGCAACCCTCTCAAAAAGAGCCTAACATCCATTTCAAAACAGTGACAAAGTGACATAGCCAGTCTCAGAGGAGACAGGAGAAGATAAGCATTGCAAACACAGGGAGAAGAATAACACTTCCTCCTTTTTTTTTTTTTCCTCATTTGAGCAAAATCCTAGGCTTGTTTGGTCCATATTTTTGTGCTTTTTTTTTTACAACACTACTACTTGATGCAGTCAAGAGCTGGTTTTGGTTTATTGTTTTAGCTAAAGACACTAAGGCAATACAGTAAATAGGAGATAATTTGATACATCTGTCCTGCATTTATTAGTTACTGCTGACATACGTAAGAATAGGCCTGGACCTCAGTGCTGTTAGGCTGGAAGTTGTACAGCATCTAGATCTTTTGACCTGAAGACCTGCAGAGATGCTATTCCTCAGTACCGCAGTACATACTGCCCAAGGAACAGGAAGCCTCTAAGGCAGAAAACTATCCCACAAGACCTATCCCTGACTTACTTATTATATACTTAATATATTTGCCTTTTTGTATTTTCAGGGTACAATCAGATTTCTCTGTACAAAGCATTGGTACATTTTTTACAAGGGCTTAATCCCCAGAAGTTGTGCAGTATCAATGAGACAAACTTTAAAAGAAATTGTATGGTTCAGCTATTGGGAAATTTGGTTTTTATAGAAGACTACAACACATTCATAAGTGGCTCAAACCATACATTATTCCTATATGAAGAACAAAACAGCATGTGACCAAAGATGCATCTGGCCATGCAGTAAGGCTGCTACTATCTATCACTTAAATAGATGAGAAAAGTTGCCAGTAAGTGCTGCCAACTGCTGCTCTAATAAACAATATTTCTCTCAACAGAAAGCCAGCACCATGCGCTGATTTATAGTAAATGTGCCATTCTTTCCCTGTGCTATCAGCACTGAAGACAATAACAAGTAGCTCAGAGCACAAGAATACATTTTTATAAAAACAAAACAATGGGTGTTGGCTCAGCACCTTATCTGCTCTATGTGAGCATAGAAGCATTTGAATTGCCCCAGTGGACACCCTAAGATCCTTTATTACATTCATGCTGTTGGGTTCTTGAGCACAGCTTTGAGAATGAAGACCAATAAATTGTCAGTGAATAGCGTTCAGCGATATATTTGACACATTTGGATCTATGGACACGTAAGTCAAATCAAAGGCTGTGAAGAGGTAGCAGAGGTTACGCCCTATTATGGAGGTGAGCGGTACGTATACTCTGAATCAGCCTGAACACATAACCAGCGGAAGTTAAGAGCTGAGCAAATGCTCTGGTTCACAGATAAATCTGTAAGAATTCCTTATGTGTCTTCCCAATGCCTGCCGTTCAATTACCACCACTCGTAAAGGGAAAAGGAGTCTCCAGAACAGTACGATCCCTCTTCATCATTAAGGGCTGATGGGGAAACATCCTGTTTTGGAGACTGCATTAGCTTACACAAGTGTGAAGCTGCAATGTTCCCACCTCCTGTCACGTTCAAGATGTTTTCACAGTGGGTTATTAGCCTGGTAGCTATACTAACACTATTTCTGCATGGTGTGCAATACGTACGTTGCTCAGCCTCCCCAAAATGCTCTTTGATTAGCTATTTCCACATACATAATACCATCCTGGGGCCCATCACAATTTTCCATTCACATTTTACTCAAATCTAATATGAAACATGCTCTTTATTCAGAACCGCGCATCTGCCTAATGCCACAACTCCTTAACTCCACTCCCAGCCCCCTTGGAAGCAGTCGCACTCCATCCTGAGCCAGCTACCCAGAAGGTCTAATCAAATGGCTTTATGGAAAAGTATCACTCTTAGACCTAGTGCAATTATTTACATTTGACTAAAGCTTAACGCATATTTTGCTAAAGTTAATCTTCCAAAAAGGTACTTAAGCTTAGTTCAAAGGCACTTCAGGGCAGAGAACTATGGATTTATTGCAGCAGTTGTGATGTATGTGTAATCTTTTTTAATTGGCATATGTCTGGCTTCAGTTTCCATCTGCTGATTCTTACAAAAACACTATTAGGACCCAACACTTCTTTTCCCATGAAAATACTACTTCATTGTAATCGAAACCTCTCTCAATCTCTTTAATAACTACGTACACTAAAAATTGAAAAGCTCAGCCCATTTCCAGTTACACTTGCAATCTTGGCTATGCACATTTCCAAACCATCCTCCTGCCCCAAACTGGGATTATACAAACACATTTTGTTTTGCTTTAATTTCCCCAAACAACAAGGTTTCAAATGGTGGTCGGAATCATTCACTGCAACCTTCCAACAGTTAGTCTTGTGATTGGAGATAAAAGGGCACTAACTAACTGGGGAGTGTCTGATTGACCAGATCCTGCCTAGAGCCAATAGTTATCTTTAGAGATCATGACAGGGATGGTGCTGCTTGGCAGCATTTACCCCTCTGGCAGACACTGGTGGAAATTTCAGGGAAACCTTAAATTCTTTTTGTATGTTTAAAGCTGCCCAGAGACAAAGACAGCGTGGTTTCAAAATAACTACTGATTAGTCCACCCTTTTTCATTGACAAACATCTGGGGTGAGTAAGAGCACATTAAATGTATTCTGAAGAGAGATATTTTGTCCTCCAAACTCCCATGTAGCGAACGGGGCAGAACCCTACAGACCACCCGCCAGACAGGGCCACTTTCGTCAATCTGGTGGGTGCTGAACACAAGCCCATGTGAGGTCAGGTCTGAAGTCGTAAGCAGCAGCTCCCAGTGGTGGGGCAGGGAAACCCACTTACTTCTCAAAGCTCTGTATTGTGGGCTTATGCTGAATCTCTGCGCAATGGCCTGCGCTTCCATAGCAGGCTGACACTAAAAAGGAGGCTTTTAGAAAGACAAGGAAGAATAATTTTCACATACTGCATTTAAAAGGGAGTATTTCTCAACAACAGAAGCTTTTTACATCACATTGTCAAGGGAGAGGTTCTGCCTTCTCAGTTAAGGCTTTTATATTGCTCCAACATGAACAAGCATTTAATTACAGGACAGCTCTAAAATAACACATTAAGGAGAAACTTAGATGAAATTCAGTTCTATTCATCCAAAATCAGAAGAGGCCACGACTGGCTAATAAACTACTACTTCTTCCTAGTTGGGAACTTTTACCTGGTGTTCTAAGATTTTTTAAGCAGAAAATTGACTCTACAATAAGCATACATTAAAGTATAATCATGAAAATATTTGCTATACAAATGTTAATTTGTTTGACAACACAGTTGGTTCTGTCCTTAAATTTACATTTAATGGAAAACACATCAAAGAATGAAGTAACTAATTACAGGGACATGTGTTTGTTTGGGACCTACCCAAATAGCTAACAGATCTGGGCAGAGAAACACAGGATCCTTTCATTGAACAGTAAAATGCTGTAAATTAAGTTACTTTCTTGGTATTTTCTGTACATTTCTTGGGTTGGTTTTTGTTTTTTGTTTTGGTTTGGTTTTTGTCTGGTTTGGGGTTTTTGTGTTTGGTTTGGTTTTTTTTTTAACTTTTGGTGCAATCCTAACCAATGCTGTCCATGATCTTACAGAGATCATGGCACAAAAGGGTTTTAAAACAGCTGCATGTTGCAGGGACAGAGAAGTTGGATCAAACTAGTGCTTCTTCTGCCCTCTTAAGCATCAATGATCAGCCAATGGGCAAGGCAGACTAATTTAACCGTCTAAGTTGGCAGCTTTCTCCACATCTGAAAAAGGAGCTGGTGATTTCAGAAGAAAAAGGTTTTGGACGTTTCTAGATATCTAAGGGCTGGAGAAGAGGATATAAAAAGCCTACGTAGCCCAGAAATCAAGCAGGCTGCTCAAACCTCCACGAAAAGAGAAAAAACAATGGCAAGCTCTTACATACTTAACCTTGTGACACAGAGAAAATGTTTCTTTAATAGCTTTCCTCCTGCAGTAAAAGTTACGATCACATTCTAGAAAGGTGAATGGGTGCTACTTAAGAGCTTTATTTTTTTAAACAGTTGAAAAGAAATCCAAGTAGTAACTGATTCCTTGATACAGAGAAAACACTCTGCTAGCAGTATTTTCTTTATACAGAAGACTACAATAACGATACCCTTTGTTACACAGAAACTGCGGCTCTCATAAAAGTTGAATAACTTTCACCTGGGAAACAAAGAAAGAAAGGGGGGGGACACCCTAATCTTTCTTTAATTTTGTCTAGGGCTTCTGCCTTTCTTCTGACGTTATTTGAGAAAATAATACATCTGGAGTCTTCTCGTATTGAAGCTGACAAAATACTTTTCAGACCTAGGCTTTTGGCAAAGGCAGCTGAGGAGAAGGACTTAGGCAATCAGAGTGGAAAGTTATCAAAAAAGGACAATAGGTTGAATATTCTTTTTGAATGGTAGAGTTTAGTAAACAAATTTGGGCTTTTTTTTGGCTTTCTGCTGTTAAATTGATAGTAAAGCATATCTTTTCAATGGCCTTTTTGACCAAGGCTAAAATGAAGAAACACTGACTTCTTCGGTAAATAATCCCACGTGAAGTTCTACTAAATTACAGCAGCATTTCTCTAACATAATGGTTTGATGGAAAAAAAATCTGTTAACAGGTGGAAGCTACTGTACATGGCTTCCCATTTTTCTGGAAATCCAGCCAAGTTTTCCTCCTCCCCACGCAGGGGATTAAAGCCATGCTGCTAGGAAGCATGTATTACCAAACACTTAGGAAGAAACAAACATTCTTAGGGTTTCTATGCTAAATGCAGAACATTTACTAAAACCGAGTATTTGTTTCACATGGGGAATGTAGATAATAAATATGAAAGCTTAAACTTTTTTCTTTGTTTAGCTAATTACCAAGTTTCCCAGTGAACTTTAAAAAGGACGAGGCATTGCATTGCGCTCAATACAGTGAAATTTTGAGAAGCATCTTAAGGATTCAAACTAAGAGGCCATTTGCCGAGAAGTCATAAAGTCTCAGGAATATTGCAGCCTGCTGCCCAGACCAGCGGAACTTTCTGGGCACATAGCATGTGAAAAATAGCATAGGAGAACTAAATTATACTTTTGAACACACAGGAAACTATGATAGAGGATAATCCCTTTTCCGTAGTCTTAGAATACTGATTTTTCCTTCTACCATCACCGCTCCAAACATGAAAGCATCAGTGCCATTGATCTTCTCATTAGCTTGTGCTGTTAGCCCTGAATATTGTCCACCATCAAATTATTCTGTAACAGATCTAAATGTGCAATATATTCCAATTACAGGACTTCACTGAGCTGTTCAGTCCTTCTGAAATCACCAGTTCCACTGCCCTTTTCTTGAAGTCAGCCGAAAGGAGTATCACGGGGTTTATTTTCCCTTTAACCTGGAGCGCGGCACTGACACATGGTAGAGGCTCACAGGATGCTCAGGCAATTTTGCCAACGGGTGCTGTTGAAAAGCTTCTTAGAGCAAGAATGGATGACACTCACAGCAAAGCATTTTACCACTTTCAAACACCACTGCCAAATTCTAAGTTGTGCTTCTTCCAAAACCTAGGGGTATTACTACCCCCAAAAAATTGTAATATAAAAAAAAGTTGCCAAAACATGCCCCATGCCCCAATCTAAACCACTTTTCTGGTAACAAAGATTCAGGCTGTAAATTTATGCAGGAGGGGAAAATTTCAGGCACAACACTTGAAGCTTGATAGTGTTACAGTTTTTGAAGCTGAAAATTATTTTTCAGGAGAAATTTTTAGGCAGCCTTAAAAAAAGAGCTACAAGGCCAATTTAACACTTTTTTATTGCTTTGGAATTTTAGCCAGATCTGAAGTTATTTATACTCATCTTGTACCCAGGCTTCTCTCAGCAATACCTCAATAACATCAGAAATTTTTGCCTAAGGAAGGAACCAGGTAAAAATGCCAGAAAAATTGCATAGAAAATAATTAAACCCCACAGTGCAGTCTCACACTAAGTAGTCACACTTTGCTGGTTCAATACACCATCATTTGGGAATTTTATTTTTATTTATTGTGAGCGGGCTTCATTACATCTGAGTACGATATGCTCTTATGGGAGCAAGTGGGTTGTACTGGGTTTATAGTAGAACAACACAAAGACCAGCACAGGAAAGATGTATTTTAAGAGAAAGACTTTTTTTTTTTTTCTTCTTCTTTTTTTTGTCAATAAACTGCTTATAAAGAAAGACAGATCAGATGCAATGTGGAACTGATGTTGGAAGGGGGATGAAAATATTATAATTTTCTGTCTCTTGTGAAATGATCAGGTCTCAGAGAAAGAATAAACTTACCAGACTTCAAAAAAGTGGTTAAAGCAGATTATCACACATGAGAAAGGCACAGAGTGGAGCAATTTCTGGCATTACATTTCTGGCAGCCTGAATTTTAAGACTCGTAATAGAAAAAAGTCTTCCTTTGGGATAACAAAACCTATTTTTTTTGCTGAGCATAAACCTTTGAAAAACACTAATAAAATTAGCAATAAAAACACCAAAGAAGTGAACTTTGGGGAAGTTACAGCAAGAACAGGTTGCTGTGGGGAGAAAGGAAAGTGCTTCTTCACTAGCCTGCCATGACAGAAGCATCCCAGGAGAAAGTCAGCCTTAAATAATCCTGCTCAGAGTACGCATTTGGGAAAGGTTTGTGTGGTCAGATCCTGTCTAATGGCAAAACTCTGTGCAGTGCTTTCTTAGATAAAGTATTCCTGCAGACAACTACCCATTTGAGAACACAACGGTATTTGCTTCTTGCAGTTCTGAAACACTGTGTTAGACCTTCTCAAGCTTCTTATTGCAGTAAGAGTGCCCACGGAAAACAACAAGGAAAACAACACTGAAGTGTTCCAAGTGAGTATTTCTGACACAGTTGAAAGTCTGAGTTTCTTTTAATAAGCACTGTTTCTTTTTCCAAACAAACCAGCAGTAACTAGGTAGGAACATGAGAGTCACCTATAGATTTTCTGTAGCTGTGAGGACTAACACCGCAAACAAAGCACTCCATTCCTAGAACACATTCCAAAACCACACTGACATTTTGCAGATGCAATTAGACCAATAATTAATTAATGTAGCATGATCCAGAAACAAATCTTATGAAGACAGCAGGTTGTCAGGAGTGACCCAGATAAGAAACAACCGAAAAAGCAGGAAGTGTCTGTGCCCTGCCGCAGTACAAAGATGATCCCATTTCGTCTCTGTTAAATCACGTAGCTTTTTCAAGCACAGTAAATCTGGGTTCCTTCAGCTTTGCTAAGAAGATGCTAGGTCTGACAGCATTAAGGTCTTTTTCCAGTGTGGATTCGCTGGTGTCTGAGCTCAAAATGCAGATTTTACCTTTGAAGGAGTTCTAGGATTTCTCTAATCCCGATGTCCTGTTTACACAAAATGATATAAACTTACATTTGAGACATCTGCTCTGCTGTCAAAGCTCTCCCACAAAGGCTTTCAAAGCTTTTTAGTCAGCCTCTGTGTTTTAAAAGAAAATATTTTCTAAGTCTTCAGCTTAATGTTTGCATCTTGCTTAAAGTTTGCATCTAGTAGTTCTGTGCTGTGCCTGGTTCGTGCCTCTACCCCTCAGTTCAATGATCAAGACCGTCTGATGTTCATTCAGGTCAAACTCGGTCTGTTCCCTACTCTCCACACTTAAACAGCAGTTCAGTGATCAATTTTCACAAGTCAAACACAGGCCGTTATTAATACAGTGTAATCCCTGACAGCCTTCCTCTAGCACTCCTTGTCAATCTGCTAATTAAAATCTGCTCTCAGATTATGAGACAAGACCAGAAATTCAAGGAAGTAAGTGCTCTTCATTCTCCTGTTGCTAGCAAGGCAGTGACACCCTCATGTACACGCAGGTACACACCCGTACATGCAATTTAAAATTAAAATCTTTTCATTGATCCACTTCTTGGCAGAAGAGTACAAATGTGATTCACACAGCTGTATTATTGTCCATCTTGCTCAATGAAATACCACTAATCTTTTGAAGATTGTCATCTCATCTGCTGGCAAGCGTGAGTTCCCAGGAAATGCAA
>NW_008823913.1:89975-98418 GCF_000699105.1 Pygoscelis adeliae
TTGCACTGAAAAGATGGAAAAAAATGAGGATCCTTCAGCAGTGGCAGCTTCCTGCATGACATGTAATTTAAGAAGCCTTGATAATAAAGAGCAGTGCAACCCAAGCCAAAATGCTGGAGAACAAGTGGGACAGTGGCTGCAGAGGAAAACTTAAAAATGAACAAAATCCACATTTTGCCTTTACAGCAGCATAGTCCCCACTATCTGCTTGCATCCCTAAAGGAGAGACAGACCCTCTTGAAACTACCGGGATCGTGTGTTCCTCACACGGAGTACGTGCCAGTGGAAGAGATGTATGGATTCACAGGATCGTTCAGATTAGAAGGGACATCAGGAGGTCATCAGTCCAACCTCCTGTTCGAAGCAGGGTTGCTATGAAGTCAGACCAGGTTACTCAAGGCTTAAGCCAAATCCTTGGGCTGGGTATTCTATGCCTTTCAGATTTTTTTATCTGTTATAATTTTCTGAAGATACTTCCCCTTCCAGAAACTGAATTTATGGAAACTGCATGAAGTGAAGCTTGAAGAAATCAACTTGTCTGTAAAGTGCCCTGGAAAACAAGAAGTTTGCTATGAAATATCAACCCTGAGCTTCAGGGGAGAGTTCATCACTCCAGATTTTAGGGATCACTGTGTGTGGCTGATTCTATTTTTTCTCGCTTTTATCATTAAGACAAAGATATAAAGTAGTTTCACGATATAGTGTGTTATGTGTGTAAACATTCTCATTTCAGTTTGCATGTTATCGTTGTCCATCCTAACGTGAGCTCCTGTCACCAAAATATTGCTGCTTATGCCATAAATTAGATCGCTAAGACATTAATTCTATTTCCCAAGACATATCAAACACCTCGATGATGTTATTGCTTTATTTTCCTTTGAAACATGAACCAGCTGTCTGATCCGATATTTCAAACCCTTAAGTTCTTAAACAGAAGCCACCAAGGTATTGAATGGAAATTACTTCTACTGGATGGAACTTCAGGAACGACTGACTGCTGAGCAGCATTTATTTCCTTTCCATGTTAACACATGTAGGTGTGCTCCCCTTTAGTCTGACACCTATTTAGCATGATAAGATATGACCAAGATCGTGCAGATCAGAACAGAAGCAATACAATCGATAATTATCAAGTCTTTCTGCCTCAGGTCCATAGCAGTAGAAACCCTTGGGATTACTGAAGAAGTTAACACAAAGTGATCTTTAACACACATATCGCTTGTAAAGTTTTCCTTTGACCCATCAGATTATTCAAGAACCACAATGCCAGTACAATCGAGTTATTCTGAGATACGATTTAATGACTTCGGCACAAGTGTACTCCCATACAAAATGGGAATTAATAAAGATTTACGATTGCAAACAGTAGCAAGTCAGGAGGAAAACATTACTGAAAGTCTCATCCTACAACTGGATCAGCAAGGCACACAGACGTGCCTGAGCAGGTGTACTGATACACAGACCATTTTGGCTGCGTGGAGGCAGATACTAGGCTGAGATCTTTGTCTTTGAAGTTATAAGGCCTACAAAAATAGGAAAAACATCACAAGGCTTGGATTGCTTGTATGCTGAGACTTCAGCTTATCATGTTGATCAATATTGTCTCCTTACTATGTGTGCTTTCCATTTCTGTCAAAACTGCACACAGTACGGAGGTGGCAAATACACCTCATCTGTGTGTCTTTACTAACCATCCCTCACTTGATCCCAGCCCATGTGTGAATGGGAAAGGCAAGAGTTTTGCAAGGGATGATGGCAAGTTGCACTAGAGAAAAAAACACATGAAGGAAGCGGCAAATTACATATGGCTTTACACCGACTGATTCGAAGGCGCAGTGTGTAGCACGCTCCAAAAGCACCAGCTGTTGAGTATAAAACATTTGACACTGCTGAAACATTTGGAAGCCAAACATCAACCGCTGAAAGAGAAACTTAAGGGTTCTTCATCCAAGAAAATTTGAAGCTTTAGAGGGAAGAATTAACTGGATTTGATTACTCAGACTGGCAATATCAATAAGAAGGCACTTCAGCCTTATCATTTGGCATCTCTGTGAATCATGCAGCCTTACAAAAGACAGTGGTGCTGGAGGTCTTTGCACAATAGTCAACTTCAAGACGCAGAGAGCCATAAGCAGCAGCATGCAGTATATTTTCCCACCGCGCCACCTAGCACTGGGTTGATGTGTCTATCAGTGACTGCTTTCACACTCCTGACAAGCTATTATTCAGCTACATAACTGACAGGTCAGTTGTAGTCTGCTTTGATTTGTAAGCTGTCTACCCAAAAGTTACCATTCTGACTCAAAGAAATGTTCATTTCAAGAAGCATTTTTCAAATGTTTTAGACTTACAAATTTTGCTGCAGTAAGATCTAATAAAAAAGCATGTATGAAATATCACAGTTACAGCAGTTGCTTATTAAGGACCTCACACAAACGAACATTTACTCCCAAGTCCATATGATGACATCATTTAATGCACACTATCAAGGGCTTGATAGCAACATTTCTGCCTACAGGCTTGTTCGGCAAATTGTCCGTGTACTGGTTGTGCTTGCAGTCCAGGCAGACTCCATCAGCAATTCTGAACGTAAACGTTTCCGACGACAACTTCTCTCCTCTTCACCCACACACAAAGGTGCAGAGATGTTGATTTCTGTTTGACAACAATCGGCATTACAGCTCAACCTAGTCAAACTTTAAGTTTATTTTCCATCAAACCTAAGCAAATCACAATTGTATTCACGGCTCACATCCGGCAATACGGGACTGAATGCTTTGCTTTCCATTATGGATCAACAAAACCCCCAGTGACGTGAATGGCGGTCTAGCAAGCAGGTGACTCGCTGCACAGATGGATTAATAGACTTAAGAAATTGCTATTTGTGAACTTTCACAGGAATTAGAAAGTAATTGTGAGGCAAACAACAACTAAAAAATCAAAACTAAAAGATAGGAAAGCACACTCCAATCTGTTCACAAACAGTATGCCAACAAAGTGGGGGGGGGATTTTTGGTGGTTTATTTTATTTTTTTAGACATTCCTGTGTCTTTTCTTATGGATTAAAGGAACCAACGAACTAAGTTTATTGACATTCAACTACCAGCATTAAAAACAAGACAAGATCACCACCCAGTACAGCCCCCACCATGGGAGGCTTAAGAGCTCCTCTAATGCCTCCTACCTATGAAACTTTTCAACGTGTTATCTTGAGTGACTAATCTTTGGTAAAACATTTAACAATTACGTGCAAATAAAATCAAAATCTTCAAAAAATACTCTGTAGAACAGAAAAATCACAGAACATTAAAGAAGCTAATAAACAATACAAACTGCTGCTGCTCCACCTTTTTCCTCTAGGAATGAGTAGCAGTCTACCCAGCCCAAATCTTTAGTAATTACTTCCACACAGGAGTGCAGTATTGATTTCTCTAAAGCACACAGAGGGCCAGGAGTGCTTTAGCATCATTTGAGAGAGAAGCCTCAAAAAAGCAGCGGCTGCTGAAAAAACCCATTTACTTCATTTGCAAAAAAAATTAATTGCCAGAACCATGAAGTCTGCAAGTAAGCCTTTCCCTGGCTTCTACGTTCATTTTATCATCTAAAATGACAGCCATTAATAGTCTGTATTTCCTTGTTGTTATTAGTAATAAATATGGCCTCACAATCCACCAAAGCTAATGAATCTGTCTTGGGTTCTTTAAGCATGCTACTATTATAAATAAATAACAGTGGCTTTAATACAGGGTTACACAAGGGCAGACTTTGACCTTTTGATATCTGTATATTCCCAATGATGTAATGTACCCCCAAAAAAATAAAAAAGGCAGAAAGTATTTATTTCTTTGTGTATCAAGTGGGGTTCTCTTCAAGCAGCAGATCAATGATCGTCAAGGTTTAGTTAGGAATGCTATCAGACCGTTAGACAAATGGTCTAACATCTAAAGGAAAATATAGGTCTAAAGGAAAAATAAATAAATTTATTTTCTGTATGCGGTAAACCTGCTCAGCTATGACCTTCTCTTCTTTTGCAGAGAGGATTCCTCTTAATAGCTAAGAGGAGATTAAATGCAATTGGTCAGACTATAACACAGGGTTGGCTGCTTTGTTGCAGGAAGAATTTGGTGTAAAACCTCCCTGCCCTAAGACAGATACACTATCAACTTTGAAGGTTGCTCTTAAACACATCAGTGCTGTCTACAAAGTAGCAGTTCATTTTGATTGCTTTATCTGCAAGACAGAACATCATTACTTAAAAAACAAAACCAAAACACATCCAGTGACACTATGCTTTGCAAACAAAACCACAACACATTCATGGAACTCGTGTCATGGGTTTCCACAGAAACAACAAAAGCAAATCTATGATGCAAGCTGAATGTAAAGAATTTGGTTAATTATAAACTGATTGTGTTTTAAGGCTATTTCATTTTCTCTACGAATCTTTTGTACGGTAACAGAAATTGCTTGTTGCACACTTTAACTGAAAACGTCTCATACACAAGCACTTTTTTTAGGAAATACTGTAAGAAAACAAAGCTACTGCTATAAGAGAATTCAAGAGCAAACCCAACGTTGACTGTTAGTGCTACTCATAAGCTTTAATTTACCCTTTTCAAGCACACAGTAATAAAATGCCTTATAAAATACAACAGTGAAGATGGTTTTGAGTAAGAAAAGAAAAAGCAAAGGGAAGGGAAAAGGGACAAGCTTTGTCTATTGTTTTCTGTTTATATTTCAGTCCATCTTTGCTTCTTACAACCACCCTCAAGAAAGGAGTCCTCCAGCCTAAAGACAGTAACCAAATAAATTAGTCATAGAAATTGGCAGGCTGTGAAATACACATACACACACAAACCCAAAACAAAAGAAAAGGAAAAAACCCTTCCAAAGAACACACGGCATATCTGTATAACTTGCCAGAATAAGAAAGGTAGTCAATGGATAAAAACATTGTGCTAGAAAGAAGGGGGGGGGGGGGTTTACCTCATGCTTATAAAAGAGAGGGGTAAATAGAATCTTGTAATTTATACAAGAGGTAAGTAACTCTCTGGATATAAAGTGAGCAACTAAGCTATGAATTACAGCAAGCTTATAATTAAAAAGAGCTGGAAATCCTTAACCACTACTCTGCACGCAGTCATTAATGCAGCCAGTTACATACTGCAGTCATTAACATACCCATAAATTGTTTACCTAGCTACTGCTGTACAGCAATTCTGTATTTAAAATGTGATTCCAATTCAATTGGATTGGAATTACCGTATGTTTTATATATGGATGCTACAGTAATGGCAGAAGTAACAATAAAATCTGCTCAAAAAGTCACGATAATTCAGAGAATATCTTATTTAAGAGAATAATTGCGTACAATTTCAGTGTTCAAGGAAACCTCGCAGGTTCTGTGCATCCTTCCCTATAGAACACGACAGCTCTTTTGTTACAAGACACCACTGAGATAGAATAAAGAAGTCTGACAGCAGTGCGGGTTCATGCCAAGTTCCATAATGAGCAAATGATGACCGAGAGAAAAAAAAAAACCTTAGAACTTGGCTCCAGCCTGACTAAGCAGAGCATTTTCTACAAAAATAACAAACCTACTTCAATAGTTTGAGAGTGCTAATGTCAAGATTAACACAGTGATATGCAAGCATTCTATTTTTACTATAAAACACATTGCGCTTGTGTTGATCAACAAAATCCTTTATGGTAGCGCTCTCATACACAGTTTTGTCCCCTTATAACCAATACAGAAGACTACAAGCCTGTTCTTTGAATTTATACCAAATCCCACTCCCAAATTATAGCTTCTTAATTACTGAAAAATTGCACGTGTTTCTGTACCCAACTGCTTACCCATCCTGTGCTTTGTTTTCTGCAGGGTCTCTAACTCCAGAGCTTCAGATTTCGTACCTCCCATGTGCTTGGAGTAGCATCTGATGCGTTCTTTTGCTACGCTGAAAATGCCTTTAGATCGCTGAAACATGATACAAATTGTATTTTTCTTTAGAATCAGCACAACACACTTTTCTTTCAAACCTACTTGAGAACTGAAAAATAATGTGTTATTCTACACTTTTAGCTAAAGATAAACTGCAAAACTATACTAGATGGCTACACTTCCATTCAGATAGAGAAAAAAAGACTGGTATCGGCCTAGGAAATAAAGGCTTGTTTTTACTTGCTCTATTCTTGCTTTTCTACCTATAGCAAAATGAAAATAGAAAAAGCGAGAGGGAGAGAGGTTAATTTTGTAAACTTTTCCTGTTACAGCTAGCCACTCTTCACCACAGCCAGGACAGCTGGGACTAATCAAAGGTCTGAATGAAATAACATGGGCATCCTACCATATAAAGACTTTAAAACAGAAGCCTATAGTAATTTCAGAGTATTTTTTCTTATTAATAAAGTTGGACGTGTCTTTAAATGTGGTAAAAAAGCATCCCCTGTATTATGATTAGCACCAAGTTTCCTTCCCGATGATGATGTACACTAAAGAACACAAAAAAATGGAAAAAAGCTTACTTTTTTACACTTACTGGGAAAAAAAGAATATTAACTATCCAAAGGGAGGGATAGATGTTTTTTTATTACAATGCAAATTTGTAATTCACTATGACATGCTTTCTTAAATACATTAAAGATCCCTGGTGTACTCTGCTCATGTTCCTACTTCTTGTCCTCAGGTACTCAATAATCTGAAAATAACTGTTGTGCTGTAGCCCTGTTCTTCAAGAAACCTCCCCTAATCTCTCTTCCGTTTACAGGCTAATTACATGTGAACAGAGAGCCTAGAACATCATATACTGTAATAAACAGCAAGATGCTGCCCCAGGCCGCAGGTTTCATTTTGTCCCCTTTCTCAACAATAGACATGTGGTTCCCCTTTTCCGTTTCTTTACATTATTTTCAAACCACCAAACTAACAGAAATTAGTTTTTACAGTCTCATCCCCTCCTGTTCTTAATAATTCAGTGGAAACTTTATCAACACCTGGTGCTTCACGGCTCCTGGGTGTTCCAGTCACCTCTTGGTTCTTCTACAAATGGCTCAGCTGGCTGGAAAATTGTTGTTTGTTCGCCTTTATCCACTTCACCATTAAAGAGATCATTAAAATACTCCCTCCATCTTTCTGTAATTGCATTCTTTGTAACCAAGATTTCCATTTTTGTCCTTTATCTGACTCATGCACAGTTCACGACCTTGTCTCAAATGCTGATATCCCAGTAAAATGGTCTGCAGTTACTACACTGCCACTTCAACTGCACAGAGCCATTTTTTGTGCCATACCATCTTTTTGCTGAATCATTTGCATTACCAGAAAACTTATGGAAGTCACAAAATCCTTGCCACGTATCAATGTTCAACTGCTTTCTTATACTCCCTCCCCATCAAAAACTGTTTATTTTTTCCTTGGAGTTCTTTCTAGTGTTTTCTCCTGCTCTTTTATTTACTCCAAATGTTTCCCAGCTGGTATAAAATTGTTGCACAATGTTCAAGCGTGTTCCCAGCTGTCTCCTTGGTGTTCAGGTCTGTATTTTGTTTCTCAAAGGCGAGTGTAACACTCAGAACTTCTCTCTTCATTAAAACAACTCAGTCATTATTTTTATAAAACAGTAAGATAGGTCTGAAGCATCTACCTTCAGCAGATTTGTTCACCGATGGCTCTGAATTATCAGATAATTACTGCTAACTTCCACATACTCATCGCGAAGGATACAGGTGTTAACTTGAGTAGATTTTTAACCATCTTTTCTAGGACATGGACTGGCAGGTGGAACTGTATATGCATCACCATTACCTAAAAGCAGCATTATAAAGTTTACTCAGATTTTGTAGCTCATTTTGAAAGATACTGTGGAAACCCCTGTGCATTATTGTTTTCAATTTCATGATTCCAGATGAATACAGGAGGCTCCAAGGAAGTTTCTAGATTCCTCCTTCACTAAGTTTACATGGCAGCAGGTATTTCTAAATGCTGACACAAGCTATCCATCCCTTTTCCAGTGCTCACGCAGGGCTTTTCTCACACTATTTTACGTATTTCATTCCTTTCTGTACAACGATGCCAGTTAGTTGTTCACGCAGGAAAACCCCAGCGGTTCTGCCTATATTTACGGGCATCCCGGACCCCTCATAACAAAGGCTATGAATTAACTTCCACTGTGAATTGCAAAACACTACATGCTTCATTACAAAGTTTTATTGTAACGTACACAACATGTGTTTCTTCGTACTTCCTGAAGAGTGACGAAAATAAGATTCCTGAGGTAAAAAATATTGAAAATGTCAGCCCAGATGACTCAGTTTTAGCAAAAATAGCCGAATTTATCGATTTATTTGAATAAGCTTCCTCAGCGCCACAGCCTTTCCCCTGCCCGCTCCGGCTGCCAGGCCCGCGTTCCCCTCGAACTCGCCACGCGCAGCCCGCGGGGAAGCCCCG
>NW_008823913.1:98947-103818 GCF_000699105.1 Pygoscelis adeliae
GAGGCGCGGGCGACCCCCCCCGCCGGGGAAGCCCCGCCTACCCTCTGCCCTGCCAGCGGAAGCGGAAGGGTCGCCATTTTGTTTCGGGTGATGGCGACTGTGGTGCTGTGGAGCTGGGGAGTTTAGTGCGGGCCCGGTCTTCTGGGGGACTCGCTTCTCGGACAGTCGTTGTTACTGCGAGTTTCCTCCTCCTCGCTGCATCCCCTGGTGATGTACGGAGGGGTCGGAGGTTCTCGACGGACTGCAGAAGAAGCAGGCCCGCCGCCCCTAATGTTGTTGTCAGGCGGGGGAGCGGTCCCCGGGCCCCCCGGAGGAGGTGGAGGAGGAGGTGGAGGTGGGAATAGCCGTGTGGAGCTGCTGGTGTTCGGCTATGCCTGCAAGCTGTTTCGAGATGATGAGAAGGCTCAGTACCAGGAGCAGGGGCGACACCTTATTCCTTGGATGGGAGACCCCAAGATCATGATCGATAGGTCGGTGTAACACAACCCCCAGACTCTGCTGCGAGATCTCCTGTTATAGCCTCTTTCTGTTCCTCCCCTTATGCTGTGGGCAGGTGAGGGCGGGGGATGAGCAAAGGGCTCGCTCTGGCAGACGTGTGGGGATCTTCTTCACTGGCAGAGTTGGAGGGCAGCTCCTCCTGGTAGAGTGCTTCGAGTGCTGCTTGTGTAACGCTGCAGGGCCGTCCCCCCGGCAGCGGGAACTTGGGGTTCCCCGCTCTGGCAGGGTTGGGAGGTTCCCCTCCTTCTGACAGTCAGTGTGCGTTGGGTGTTTTTGCTCCACTTGTTAGGGTAGGGTTTACAGGGTGGAGTGGAGAGTGGGAATGATCTGTTCCTTTTCAATGCAAACCACAAACATCATCTTTTCCTCACTTGGAAACCAAGGGAGCCTTACTGCGTGGGAGTACTTACTAGGCGCTTTGTGTGTTCTCTAAGCGAGAAGGGTGCAGTGTGAGGAGTGGAGATGTTTATCCACCTTAGGGGAAACGGGGTTTTCTTATTTCTCCTACGTAATCTGGCTGCAGGCTGTTGCTGGGATATGCCAAAAGCAGTTTTTGGCCTAATTACTTTTTTGTTGTGCCATGATTCGCTGTATTAGGCAGAATGGCTTTGATTTTGGGTGCTTGCTTTTCAAATCTTATGTCAGGGGTTGGCTTTTTTTGGTTCTTTTGCAGTAGGTGCAGGTTCATGGCCAGAGAGAGAAATGGAATCTGCTTTGATGTTTCTTCTTGTCTCTAAGTTGTTTCAGCAGTGCAGGGTGGGATTTAGAAATAAATTCATTCAGAATGAATTTTATGAATATTTCCCTGGAGAGAGGGAAAATGGGAGGTCAGGTTGGGTATATTTGAGTGAAGCACTGAAAGTACAATTTAAGAGTTGTGGCTGACCCTGAAAACCTCAGTGGGAAAGATGGAAGGATTTTGGTTTGAAAAGGATCACATGACATACTATAGATATTTGTTCCCTCAATTTCATCATTGCTTTGGTGCTATACATGATTTTTCTTGTTTTGATTTAACAACTGTATTTGGCTTGGAAAAATACCAGTAAGGGAAGATCTTTTCATTTCCTTCCAGAAGACCAGAGGAAAAAGAAATGCCCTTGCACTATTTTGGGGTTTACGCCATTAATGATTTTTATGATTGAAATTAATTTGTTAAATTGGAATAAACATGAAGACGTGAAAAACCAACCATAAATGTTTGTAGCTATGTTTAATTTCTTAGTTACATGAGAATAGAAGTGTTACGACGCACACTTCTGATCCAGATCACTTCTGTGACAGGTTTCATTAGTAGGTAGAGGCCATTTTTGTGGTCCTGTGCAACAGTAACCCAATTTACAGGCGTTACAGAAATTGTTGGGAGCAAAAACTAAGTATGTGCATGTACGTACATACAATACCGAAAAATCTAAATAACATACATTTGTAAGTTAAGATAGCTTGCAATTACTAATCTTATAAACTCCTTTGGAAGCTTAGATTCTTTTTATCTCCAGCAGCAGGAAGTCTTCATTTTCACCATTTTGAGAAAAGCACATTGCTATGAGAAGACATGGGTTGAAGTTTGCCTGTGGACAGAGCTTGATTAACCAGACCTACATGTTTCATTAACTTTTTGCTATAAGAATATTTACTTTCTTTGTTTTTGGTCTAGCAAGTTGGCACAAGTCAAGAGTTGTGTGTGGGAAGACACCTCAGCGGAGTCGAGTTTACTGTCGCTTTACTTTTCAATCAGTTTCTCTTACTGATGCATAAACATTATCCCAATGCAGTGCTTTTCCTGCAAATAAAATTATTTCTGCTTAGTAGAAAGGAACTGTACGTCATTGATCTTTGCCGTTTTTACGGTGAACCTCCTTAAATTGCATGTATATGTTACTGTTCCTATGTATGTGTGTCTCTCTATCACATAACCCAGAACTTATTTCCTCAGCCAAATGGCTAGGGGCCGAGCCTAGCCATGATTTTACCTCCAATGGACGCAAGTTTCTATGGTGAAGATATCTCCTGAGAGTTCGGGACTAGCAGAAAGAAGCGAGGAAATTTCGACCGTTTGGTTCTTACGGATAGGTATTTATGTATTCGGGTTTGTGTGAATGTAAGCTATTTGACTTTCCAGAAAAACGTATTTTGCAAGTGACATTGATTGGTTGGTTGAAGCACGTACGGTAAGAGCTGTTAAGGAAATGGATCCCACTTAAACTATTAAAGGATACCTTTGCCTTTAATTGTAATAATTTATTAGTTTCTTTGAGAGGAATTTAGACTATTAAACAAATTTTCGATAGTTGGTGACAAATGATTAGCAAAATTAAACGTAACTTCTAAAAGGAAATATGCTTTAACGTATAAGTATTTTTTTTTCATTTTTAATGGGTAAGTATTTAAGTAGTCGCATAAACCCAAGCCCTAAGTTTTTTGCATTGACCAGCTGTTTCATCTTGCAGGTACGATGGGCGTGGTCACCTACATGACCTTTCTGAATATGATGCTGAATATTCCACGTGGAACAGAGATTATCAATTGTCTGAAGAGGAAGCTAGAATAGAAGCCCTCTGTGATGAAGAGAGGTATTTAGCCTTGCATACGGACTTGCTTGAGGAGGAGGCGAGGCAAGGTATTGCTCAAGGAAACTTCCTGAGTTTAGCATATGTTTAAATAAATAATTATGAAATTAAATTTACTCCTAATTTTATACTCTCTTTTTCTGATGTTATCTTGACAGTACCCAGTGGATTCGAAAAACGGGAGTCTTTGCGTATGTGAGAGGACCTCGGGATAGTTTAAATATAGATCCACACAGAAATTGCCCAGATTCTGAGGGCAGACTGGGATTTCAGACCCAAAAAAACCCAAAATAAACACATTCTGCTTCATTTTTAGTGTTGTATAAATGAAATTCTGTGCTCTTGTATGCATAATTACATTAGAATGTTTTAACCCGCAGCCTTTATCTCTTCAGGAAGAAATAAATGATCAGCGTATGTACATGCTGTGTTTTTCTATTCAGTTTTTAATGAAAGCTAAAATGATTAGGTGAAAACTTCTCATTTAAAGACTAAAGTAAGAAATATCACTTTTTTTTTTTTAAGAAATTAGCTTTTAAATATGTTCTAATGATTTTTAATTGCATTTTTGTTCAAGAGGAGGAATATAAAAGACTGAGTGAAGCTTTGGCAGAGGATGGTACCTATAATGCAGTGGGATTCCGTTACGGCAGTGATTATTATGACCCTTCAGAACCCACTGAGGAGGAGGAGCATCAGCCTGCAAAACAAAGAGGTAAGGGGTAAAAATAGCAAGGGTTAATTGAGAGGAAGACCATGGCACCTCTGTGTCTCTCACTTGCAGTTGAAGGTTGAAAACGTGTGTTTCATTAAAATGCAAGTAAAAAATCTCAAAGCATTTCAGCAAAGACCGTATAGAACTGTGTTACTGAGTTTTTGCAAAGTTCACTCTTGATGTGCTTAAATGTTTCCTGCTGCGGCACAGTCAATACTACAGTAGTCAGGATAGGAAATTTAATTCTCCTGTCTCGCAGATACTTATTCAGAAAAAAACTAGTGTTTTGTCACATGGCTGCCTGTTAACACTATGTTTCTTGGTCAAGAAGGAAAAGATCATTACAAATGTAGAACAGTAATTAACGAGAATATATATTTTTTAAGTTTAGATTTTGTGATCTTAATTATTGTAAACGAGTCTGTCTTCAACGTAGTGTGCCCCTCTCTGTGATCTTAAAAAATGCAGAACTCAGGTTCTCATGTTCCCATCTTTAATTACGACAACTTTGCATTTTTACCATGAAGTCTTAAGGAAGCTTTCAAGTGCTATTGAACTTCATCTTAGTAAAGTTAGGATTGTTTAGTTAACAATTGGGTTGTCTAACTACATAGTGGTGTGTTACCGTGGTATGAGATGTGCTTTTTTTACCAAGGTGTGCGCTACAGTGCAGGATCATTTTAGGTGCTAAAGCTTATTTAGTGTTTTTTGCTGCTGTGTGTGAGAGGTTGTGTCAGGGCAGTGTCCATGCCGCTTGCATTCTACGAAGGGTTTTTCCTGTACTCTTCAGTACTGATGCTGAATTGCGTTGTCTTTTCTGGGGTTTATTTCATTTGTTTTATTCCCATTTGCCTGGTAGGTTCCATAACCAAATAGTTTCTAAGTTCTCTTTACATACAATTTTTGAGTGTTTCTTGTCATAGGGGTGTTCTTCATGTTGTGTGGATCTGTGTATATATAGGGATAAGCTTACTGAAAAATTGGAGGTGATAGAGAAGAACATGTTTGTAGTTTGGCTCCCCCGTCTTTCTCTACTGCATGGGGATTAAAAAGGTGAATGCTCGCTCTCTATTGGTCACTAAAAAGGG
>NW_008823913.1:103856-131183 GCF_000699105.1 Pygoscelis adeliae
GTATTGTAGGAGGCCTTTGCAAAACTGCGTGAAAATGTGCCAAAATGTTACAGAATCTACCTTTGATCAAGTGTATAAGGAATAAATAAAAATTCCAGTTTCATTTGGTAAGAGAGCTGTCATGAGTTCAAGTTGTGTCTGGGTTGCTCCACGTTATTTTTCTTTCCTACAATGATGAGATATGTAGAATAATGTATTTCAGCCTTAATGAAGTAATATTTTTAGGAATAATGCTGAAATGTGACGACTTAGTCATTGGCAAAGAGAGATATAACTACCCAGTTTTCCAACAAGTTAATATTTAGTTAATTAATACTTGATGCAGCATGGAAGTGTCATGCTAAGCTATTACAAAATCTTGCGGTGTAACGAGAGAATTCTCAGTGCTGCTGATGAGAAGTAGAGATCCTCATAGCAGGTCATTGGAACATTGTCTCAGTTGTGAGCTTTCTGGCTAAACTCTTTATCTTCTAGAAAATTTTTAGTAATGATGGATAACAAAGGGGCATTTTCTAGTAACACTTGATAGTACTTGGGGGAAAAAGTACTTGGGGCAAAAAGTACTGTTTTTTATGTTTAAAAAACATAAAATCATCAGTATTATGTTTTGCTGTAGTTGAACTGTACAGACTTGTAATAGATTGCTATATGGTAACAATTTCCAATAATACAGGACTATAAATTCCTCACATTCTTTTTTTTTTTGTAAATCATAGTAGAGTAAAATCCAGTATTGGAAGATGCAGATAACAGTAATGTGAATTACAGGCTGTAGTTCTGTGAACAATTCAAGTGTTAGCTGATGCCAAAAAACCCAGTCCTAGTCTGCTTTGTCTGCTGCTTCTTCCTTCTTTGCTTGATGCTAAAATTTCTGTGTGCCTTTGTGGAGCTAAACTATTTGAGTTCATTTAAAAAAAAACAACCTGCCAGACAGCAACAAAAAAGTTAACTCTCTTGCATGGGTAAGAGCTTGTATGCAGTAATTGCTATGACATCTCATGCATGATTAGACTGTTTTGCTGTCTGTGTCCACAGTTCCCATAGTCAGGTTTTCATGCAGTTTGTGCTATCTGATTTGTCAGGATAAAACCAGAATAAATTTTCTCTTAAAGCTAGTAGAATAGATAATACTAAAAGTTACTTTACAAAGTAAACTTTCCACTTCAATTATTACAAAAATTTGTAAAGCAAAATATTTTCAGAGAAACGTTTCAGGTATACCAAATAACAGAATGTAATACCAATTGGGCTTTATGAAAGAATAACTATTTTAGATGAGTAGTTCATGTGATAAATCTGTTAAATATTTGTATATCTTAAACTTGGTATAAAAGGAACCATACCAACTTCAGACTGAACTCACAGATGAATGGCAACATTTTTTTTAATCAATTATTAAGGCAACTACTGGTTTATCCCTGTAGGTGATGAAAGTGGATTTTAGCCTCCCTATTGCCTTCCTGTAGAACTTTCATTACGGTTAGGAAGCTGATGAAAGTACTTAGGTTTGTTTCCATAGACTGAAATGGTTGATTAACAGGGAACTGAATTCAGAAAACCAGATGTATGGGTCCTAACAGCTTTAGAGATACTGGATATCTGTAATATTTTAGTCATTGTTAGGAAAGGATTCACCCGGTGCATTGAAAATGGTTCCTCTTAATTTTGCGTAGGTTTTCTTGTAAAAACAAAAAGTAATATTCATGAAAATGAATGTTTTCTATTTGATTTGACACTTCTTGTCTTCAGCGCTGTAGTCAGGGCTAAAGTTTATAGGGTATTATTCTTCCTAATACCTCTGTTAAGACATAATTTATGCAATCTTAAATAAACTACACATAACACCAGGGAGAGGAACCGTATCTAAATGTCTTCAGTGCAAATGCTGGTTATAGTTTCATTTGAGAAATTCCTTGGTTGCATGTCCTTTTAGATGTACTTTATTTTAATAATGTTTTGTTAACATTTGGGTACTTTGACATGTTTTGTCCTATAGTATTTTATTCTGTCATTTCTTGTAGAAACAGCTCAGACAGAAAACGTGGAAGAAAATGAAGAACCTTTTGTTGCCCCTCCGGGACTGAATGTCCCTTCTGATGTGGAACTGGTATGTATGTACATTTAACCCAACCTACATTTCTGTCAATGTTCAAGGAGTTTATGGTGCTTTACTGATCCCCCCCTTAACTTTAGTGTGGTACATTTTAAATGATTCTAAAATAGTAGCTTAATTTCAGATGTTCTTTCATGAATTCTTGAGGTCTATCAACTCTCTTGAATCTTCTTTTTCACACTGAAATTATTGCAGTACTTACGCTAAGTGCATTTAGTATCACTTGTGATATTATTTTAGATAATGCAGAAAAAAGGCAGCTGTTCTTGGAATGGATACTTACTGAGATGTCGAGGTTGACATTGCAAATGTAAAGGACCATTAAACCAGAAGATTGCTTCTGTTCATGATTTTTTTCTGGATTCTTTTTAATGGAGTCCCAATCGGAATGGGGTAGGAAGTGATCAAATATAAAGGCTGTGTTTAAGACTAGCCTGTTCAAGGAGAAAAGCAATAGTTTATTTCTAGGAGATTCTGAAATAACTTGAAAGTATTAGCACATAGAAGCTCTTTCCTTCATGTGATGTTACCAGAATTTGCTACATAGTAAACTGTGAACTTAATTGCAACTTGTGTATTTTTACTGAAGGGAGCTGAACAGTTGCCTGCTTGAGTGCAGTTGTAACCATGAGGATTTTCAATTTATTTCAAGTTTCATAAAAGGTACTGGGAAGTCAGATAATATTCTTTCTCCTGTACCGTGGTCATGAAAGTGTTATTTTATATTTGGGCTGCCTTCTCAACTTGATAACCATGGCCAGTAAAGATTCAAAGCTCTGTTAGAATAACCAATGGTGAACACAGGGTATTTGTGTAAGAGTGTTTTTCTACTTCATTAGCTTTTAATTAAAAATTTTTATCCTGTTCTGTTTTTTATATGAAATAAGAGCTATTTAACAAATCTAATGTGCAACTTCACTTGTTCTAATTTTACTTCCTCTGCTTTTCTTTACAATCTTATAATACATTTCATTAGTTAAGTGCTTACAAACGTACTTCTGAGTTCAGGGAAGATTTTTATATGTTATTGCCTTTAAATTAGGAGTTATACTTTAGTCTTAGAATAAGAACGTTGAGTGCTCAGTGAGAAGCTGCTTATTTAGCATTTGGATGCTGTTTCCAAAAAGTAACTGCTGGTGAAGGAATGTTTGCTGGTTTAGATAGCTGCTTTGCTTGAATTTTGTTCTGAAACTTAAAATATATTTTACGTGTAGGTTGCAGAATGCATTGTGGGGCTTACTGAAGTAATTTCTCAGTCAGCTATTGAACTCTAGTATATTCAAATGAACAGAAAGCAAATGTGGGCATATTTGGTTTTGATTTAAAAAAAAACAAATCAAAATGTCTAGACAGCAGCTCTGGAAACAACTTATACTTGACCTTGGATTGGGAATTGTGAGAATTTTTTTTTGTAAGCCTTGATTTTTTTATTGTTGTTGTTCTAGTCAAGTCATTCAGTTTTACCAGTGAATGTATTTATTCTGTATTTTTTAATTCAATTACTGTGAAGGATAGAAGCCTGGTAAATTATTGGTGGGGTTTTACAGGCATGTTTAAAAAATACTTCTCACTACCCTGTTCCCATTAAAAAAAAAAAAGAGAAATACCTCATAAATTCCATTGCCATTATGTCGATCCACAAGTGATTGGAAAAGGTGTACAGATCCACTGCTGATTTGTGGAAGTGACAGAGTGGTGTTCTAGGTCTCTCCTGAGTTAACTGCTAATTAACATTCAGGTTAAAAGACATGGTACTCATTGATGGTCGTGGCGGGGGAGGACACTTGTAAACTTTGAATCATTTTGGGGAGGAAACTGTAGTGCTTGGAAATAAGATAAAATTTGAGAATCAGCTTGCTAACTTGGAGGCTTTGATCACAGTCTGCAAGGTGCAGTTCAATGAAGACAGATACAAAATAGTCCTGTAATACAGAGCAATCCCAAGTGCAAATGTTAAATGAAGACTTAAGTAGTTAGGCAGCACTACTGCAAAAAAGATGCAGGGGTTGTAGTGAGCTGTTCAATGTTCAGTGTATGGCAACGCCAACTGCAGCAGTAATGTCATTCTGGAACTTAAAATAGAAGAGTTGTGTCGAGGATGCAGGAGGTCTCCCACTGCTTAAAACTGTTGATGTCAGGGTTATGGGCAAAGATGACTGTTCTTGACCGTTGCATTTTAAGAAGCGCGCGGATGCTATGGAAGTGGGCTGTCGGAGGATATTGTCGGTTAAACTTGGGAGGAGAGATTGAAAATTGTTTGGTTTTCTCTGGATGATAATATCAAGAGGCAACATAAGACTTAAAATTATTTTCCAGGGTTACTGGAGATTGGAGGATAGTTACTTAACTTGCAGTAAGGGAGACTGACTCATGAAAACCTTTTAATTACAATACTAATTAAAGATTGGAACAAAATATCTGACTAGTTGATAGTGCTTAGGTCATTGCAGTATTTTCCAGAAGGGCTTTTTCTCTGCTCTGGCAAGTACTCTTACTTTCAGAAGTTTTTACAGGTCTTCTCAGTTTAAATGTTTAGTGTTTTTATTAAATGTAATAGCAAACTAGAATATGTCTATGATATCTGCATCTCTGTTTGCCATTTAATGTTTTTCGCTTTGTAAAGTTTCTAAAGTTTTGTAGACGAGTGGTGTTAGTAATCTTAGAAGTCAATTAAAAGCATATTAATATTCATAGTGCCTATTTTCCAGAGCTTATAGTGGCATCAGTTTCAAATTCGAGACCAGATAGTAATTTCAGATACAATCTTTTTTGAGCTTCCTTGCTGATTTGCAGCTTTGTTTATGAATCTCTCAGCCTTAAGTGTATTTTGTATTTCTGCATAAGAACCGCAGAAATAGAAAAACTTGATGTATGATTAAATAGTGAAACTGGCTATGCACAAAATGTTATCAGTCTGTTGAGAACTTCATGGCCTCAAAATAATCTTTGGTAGTGTTTTAGAGGGACAAGTAAAACTTGAAACAGCTAATTATTTTCCATATTGAACATGTTGTTCTGGTAAAGGATTCAATCGGCTGAAAATAATTTCTAAAAATGTGCTGTTTGATCACATTCAGACTTTTTTCCCTAAATAGAGCACCACTGTCTCATGTGCTTCCAGTCTTCTGAAAAAGATTTTCTGAGGTTTGCAACATACTTCTGTATCTGGACAAAAAAAGTGCAAAGCTAAAACAAATAATTAATGTGACACTTCAGTCTTTATAGGCACACAGAGTATGTGTTTCAACAGTTTATTGAGCACAAGACAAAACAGAGCTATCTGAGTATGAAACTAGAGACAGCGAATGGTGAAGTTCATTCCTTCTTTGACTATGTTCTTGTTCTTTTCACTTCTTGGGTTTGATTTGGCAGTGCTCCTTAGGTGGGATTTCAGGAATGGAAATGCATGGATGCTGCTTAACTTTATTAATTTTCTTTTTTCTTTTATTGCTAACGTGTTCAGTGACTCTATGGGAATATGACAGCACATAGGAATTGCAATTCTTATGTTGGTCTTAAGATGCAACACGTTCCTTCCAAGCAAATACATAGTAACAAGCTTTTCTAGTTAGGGGACAATATTTGCTCATTCAGTGATAACGGAATAAAGGACAGCTGTTGGGAAGAAGACCATATATGTTGAATCTTCAGAGCACCTTGAGGTATTGTAAGGTAGGGCCACTTTAAGTTGGCACTGCTGTGTCAGGAAACACGTCTTCTGTCTTGTGCCAGCAGAAGTGTCCGTATGGCTGTGGAATGTACCTGGCTTAAAAGAATCCTTTTGCACATCAAACTCAACCAGGATTTGTTCCCCTCTTCAGTTTGGTGTGCAATGGCAAAAATAGTTGTGCTGATAGCAGGAGAGGATCTTGCAAAAGGAAATGAATGAGCAGCTAGGGAAGATTGGGACTGTTTTTTTTTAGTGCTGATATACTTTCACTAGCTGAAAGTGATTATGAAACTGAGTTGCTAGAGAAAGCTGAGAAGGGGGGCAGGGAACTACTGCTCTTTCTAATTCCCACTGGAGTTCTAACGCACTTTACAAGCTGCTTATGAAAATACAAATATATGTTGTTTTCCTCCCACAGCCACCAACAGCAAAAATGCATGCGATTATAGAACGAACTGCAAACTTTGTCTGCAAGCAGGGGGCACAGTTTGAGATTATGCTAAAAGCCAAGCAAGCACGCAACTCCCAGTTTGACTTCTTGCGATTTGATCACTACCTCAATCCCTACTACAAATTCATTCAGAAGGCTATGAAAGAAGGACGATATGCTGCTCCTTCTGAAAATAAAGCGGATGAGAAAAAACGTAAGTTGTTGCTTGTGAAATGGATGGCTTCAGGATGTGAATCATTGAAACATCCACTGGTAAAATAGCCACATCTTTTTGGTGCGTTGCAATGCTGTGATCCTGCAGCTGAGATTGATGTGATGATTCAAAATTTTGCTTAAATTGGAGATTTTTAAAAGAAAAGATTGTTTTGGGAAACTTTCGGGTAGAAGAGCTGCTATGATCTTGGAGCTTTTAGAAACACTTGTATAGCTCTAGTCCAACAGAAAGTTGGCCTGTGCACTTAAGTTTTAGTTTTATTGATGGCTAGCAATACCTTCTTGTGTCTGTTTTTGTGAATAAGGAGATTTATGAAAACGGTTGTTTCTTAAGAACACTTGCTTGTCCTGTACTGTATTTCTCTCCCAATACAAATCCATAGCAAACCCAAATAAAATTCAGACATTGCTTTTATTTAGACTCGAGAGTCAAATCTGAGGAAGAAGACGATGATGATGATGACGATGATGGAAATTATCTGCATCCAAGTCTCTTTGCATCTAAAAAATGCAGTAGGCTTGAAGAGCTCATGAAGGTACTTGACCCTATTAAAATTACCTTCTACCTTGTAAAACATGTCATTCATGGGCACAAAAATTCTAATGTGCAGCTGTTAAGATCTTTCATTAACAAAGATTTATTTTCTTTTTCCCCCCCTCAGACTGTGTCTTAGTAATTTAGGTCTGTTTTGGTAAACTTTCAAGTTACCTTTTCCCTAGTATGTAAATTGTTATTTTTCCATTTGTAGGGAATTATATTTCTATTTTTATGCCCTCTGGTATTGAGGGCATCACTTAAGGATTTATCCCACAGAGCCTGTATTGAAGCTGAAAAGACTGATATTTGATGCCTTCTGTATATAAGCTGAGAGCATTTTCTTTTTAGATTTTAGTAGCTAAAATGTTGACATGAAGTAATAGTTTCAGCAAATATTTCAGCAGAATGTAGTACTCATTATATGTAAATTTTTGCTGGATGTGTTAGTTATTTTTATTTTCTGAGTTTGATCAGTGATGGAATAATGGAAATGACTGATGGTTGTACACATTTGAGGCTTTCAGAGGAATGGCAGTGGTGGTGTCTGATATTTAGACAAGTCAGGTTCTGTGTCTTATCCCAGCCTTGGCAGTAAACGAGTAAGAGTAATACCCACTTCTCTCTTTTTTTTTTAATGTCATGGATTTCTGTTCACATTAAAGTATTTTTTGTTTTGTTTTGTTTTCCAATAATTTTCAAAAAAGAAGTTGATTCTGATGTGAGAGCTACAAAACCAGTAACTTCAGTGTTTGGACAATATTATTGATGTCTATTAACAGATAAATTTGCTTTCCAGATTATGTTGATTCTATCATGCTTTAAATATGTACTTTTATGAAGTATATATATTTATATAGATAGATTTATATATCAAGTATGTATAAATTTTAATCTTTGTTTCTATTTTCACAATTTTTTCAGCCTTTGAAGGTAGTAGACCCTGATCATCCACTTGCAGCACTGGTGCGCAAAGCGCAATCGGATAATAACTCGTCTACACCACAGTCAACAGATGGGGCAGCTGTACAGACATCACAGGCAGAATATTCTTCTGATTGTAAGTGCACTGTGATTAGGCAGCTGGTGGTGTGTCTTGATGAATCGTATGTGGATGCTTGTGGGAAGAAAATACGTTAGCTTCGTACTTAATCACTCGTAACTGATATTTATTCTTTTTCAATCTCCTGAATCTTTGAAGGTGCATTCTTCTACTGAGTGTCTGTCAAATTGTTAGCTGCTTAGGAAGAACAGAAATGGGGTGGAGGGGGTGGGCAAGGCGGGAGGCCAAATCTCCAGTCTGTGAGTATGGTTAGCACCATACCCTTAATGTTTTTTGATAACTTCCATCAATTTCTATTAATGAAACCTAATGAATGCCTTCTCTGTTGAATATAAAACTGTCCTATAAAGTAATTCATGAGATTCCCATAAAAAGAAAGCTTACTATATTAAGCAAAATGCAGATGGTAAATCTACTTTGAACAGTTTTGCTGGAGTGTCTGACACTAGGAAAAATCTGCAGAGGTAAAATCATGTAAATTGAAGGATCCCACTGAAGTGATAAAACCAGGTTTTAGTATAATATTCTGTTCTAAAGTTGAAAGTAGTTTTACGGTAAATAAATAAGTCTTTTATTATACAGTCAATTCCTATAACTTTTCATTATTTTACCTTTTATTCTGTGCACTGGTGCAATGTTATGTATAGAAAATAAAATTCAGGAATATGCAAGATTCAAAGTTAGAAATTGATCTTTTAAATATCTGAGAGGGAGTACTAACTTTTAAGTTCCGTAGCTACAGAGGGCATTCTTTAATAAAGGAGTAGATATTCTATTTTATTTTTTTCTCACAAGAACAACAAATGAATGATTGATTTAAATTACAAGTGAGCAATGTGGAAAGTTGTATACTCAGCTGCTTTTTTCCATGCCTGATATTGAAATACTAAGACTTCCTCCTATCTCCAAATTATTATTAAATCTTTAATTTTTGATTTTTCTTGAACTGTTTCAGATAAATGTAAATACTGTCCTGTCTATAATCTCTTCTAAAAATCAACTTTGCTATGAAATTTTTAGCAACATTATCTTCTCTGGATGCGTCTGGTTTCCATTATCTTTGAAGCTGCTTAATGCAGGCCTTGTATAAAGCTTCTGCAAATTTTGTAAATTCTGATACTCAAAAAGGTGAAGTCAAACTTAATTGGGTTTATGTGCCTCTAATTCTTTTCAAAGTTCAGAATTCTGAAAGTCCTTGATTCCTTAAATATAGAAATGGAACTTACCCTTTCATTTGTGGGACTTACCATTTGACACTGCTGAGATGTAAGAAAATTTATATTGCAGCCTTCACTACAGTAGGGTTTCGTGATGATATAAATTTGTAGGTAATGAGTAGTATTACTTCAAGGTGGTGGTGGTGATGGAGTTCTTGGTTTTTTAGTAAAGTTGTTGCGAGTAAGTATCACCATAATGACCTGAGTTGATTTTGATGCAGTATAGGTTCAGAACCCGCCAAAGGATTACAGGTGTTGTCAGTGTAATATATGGAGAGGAATATGCATGGAAGTAATTTTTATTTAAAACTTTAAGAGAATCTTAATAAAAGTGAAATAAGATTTCTGTGGAGAAATTGAAAATTACTGGTTATTTCAAGAAAGACTAAAATCAGGATAAGTATCTCCATAGAATAATGTTCATCAGTTTTCTGATTACTGTCGTGTCAGGCTTGAATCTGAATGTATATGATGCAAACTGGGAGATTATAATTTAGTAGCAATACAAGCTAAGTTTGCAACTCCGCTCCCTGCCTTTAAAACTTAACAGATCTTTATTCTGCTCTCCTTATAGATAACTTATTCTTCGAAGAAAGTAAATACTGCCACACAAGAATGTTTATGAAACTTTTAAGAGGATAATTCATTATAATTTAATGCATTGATTAAACTTTGGCTCCAGAAATGTAAACTCTTAATGTAAATCCTTTGAAATATTTTACCTGAATACTTTGTTTATACGCCTTTCTGCAGAAAATCTTTAGATTTACAAGAAGTAACTGCCATTTAAAAGTGTTAAGCTAATTAAAGCATTATAAAATATTGTCCTTAAAGAAAGAAAGCAAGCCATAAGCCTTTACTGTCTCAAGAAATAAATATTTAGAATCAGAGAAGCCTCTAGTGTGGAAATCTTGCTCAAATCGGTTGTTCATTGCATTGGTGTTAAATTGCAAAACCTGTGTACTTTTTGAGGTTTCAGTAAGTAGGTGTGTGTCTATATATAACGGTATAGTGGTTTAATATATATATAGTGATACTAGCGGTTTAATTTCTTGACGTTAGTTTTTAATGTATGTGCATTTCTTTCTTAATGCATACATAGTTTTAACTGAGTTAAACTGCCAGAAGTGAATTAGATTAGGAAGAATGATTTCATATCAGGTCATTTTTTTATAGGCCTTCTCTCTTTCACTTCTTTATTCATACCTATTTGGCTTCCAACTGACCTTCAGTACGTTCTGATTCTGCCCCTTAACCCGCATATTTTATTCATAGAATCATAGAATAGTTTGGGTTGGAAGGGACCTCTAAAGGTCATCTAGTCCAACCCCCCTGCCGTGGGCAGGGACATCTTCAACTAGATCAGGTTGCTCAGAGCCCCGTCCAACCTGACCTTGCATTGAGCAATTCATCTGAAGTGCGTTAACATGAGCATTCTTTTTTTTCTTTGGTTTTTTTGGTTTTTTTTTTTTTACACAAGAGATTAGATACCATTTCTTAGATACCATTTATTGGTGTGTTGTGTGAATCTGGATTCTCAGTGTATTTGTACTGATGCAATAATGTTTTTGGGTTTTTTGTTATTGGGTGTTTTTCTTCTAATTAGAACATTGTTCTTACATATGTCTTTTTATAGCAACTGTGGCAGCCATGTATTATAGTTACTATATGCTACCTGATGGAACCTATTGCCTCGCACCTCCACCTCCAGGAATAGATGTTGCCACCTACTACAATGCGTTGCCTGCAGGGGTGACTGTATCGAGCACTACAGGGGTAGCAACAGTACCTCCACCCCCTGGTACTACACCTCCACCTCCTCCAGACACAACCGATAGCAGCAGCGGGTTGACTTCTACCACAACGTCTACAAGGTACCACATATAGATTTGCTTGTCGGTTGGAGGGGTCTCTTTCCTGCACTTCAGTATGAAGTATTTAGTAAGGGTTCTATTATTGGTGATTCCTCGGAAACGTTCGCCAGTGTTTATACAGCTTTGATTACCTCCACTTTGGTCTTTGATATTATACGTGGTTATTGTTACTCAGCTACTATGAAGTTTTTGCGTGATGGAAAATCAAGTTATTTTAACTGCATAATGAACCCAGAGAGCAATCCTCTATGTAATGTTTGGGTTGGGGTTTTTTTTGTTAAAGCAAGAGTCTGACAGTTATTTATGTTCTATTTACAAAAACGATGTCCTTTTGATGTTTTCAGCACAATTGCTCCAGTGGTTGCCATTATACCTCCACCCCCAGATATCCAACCTGTTATTGATAAGCTAGCTGAGTATGTTGCTAGGAATGGGATAAAATTTGAAACCAGTGTTCGTGCCAAGAATGATCTCAGGTAAGAGAAAACATTATTGTAACTTCTATTTTAAAAGTTGAGGTTTTCATTTTTAAATATATTACCAGGACGTGCAGGTCTCAAGAAGAGAAGTACTATCATTTGTTTTTTATTGAAATTCAGGGACCTACTTAAAGGTAATGCTAAAGCATCATTGCCCAAATCCTCAAAATAGCCAACCTAACAAAAACGTCTCTAGAAAGCATGGTTTGAATGTGTATCCTCTGGAAGTTCAGGCATAAGTTACAGTGCTTCCAAACGTCAACTAGCGTTCCATTTGCTAGAGAAAATTAGATGGCAAAGGATTGTTGGTATTTACTATGTTCACGTGCATTTTCACATATTCAGTTTTCTTTTAACAGATTTGAGTTCCTGCAACCATGGCACCAGTATAATGCTTATTATGAATTTAAAAAACAGTTCTTCCTTCAGAAAGAGAGCAGTGACAACTGTCAGGTACATGTGTGTTTGTATATACGTATATTAAAAATGCAATGCAAGTGAGAAAAGGCCTTGCTTATCTTTTGTGTTACCATGAGATGTTTTAAAAATAGAACACTAAATTATGGAGAAATTATTCAGCAAAGAATGTGAATGCTTTTTTTTGTTGTTGTTGTTGCTTTTTACTTTTGAATAACATTTAAATAAGGATATGTGAGGTGGTGTGATATTCGGTTCTTGCTTTTTAGTGTAAGCAGCCGCTCAGTGTGTTTGTAATATAAAATGGCAACCTGAAAACCTTTTGGCTTTCTATAAAAGGGAATTTATGCTTTGTGGAGGTTTAGAGCTTTGTAGGATTGGGACTAGTGTTCTGTTGTCAGAAAGGTTAGGTATAGCTTTTTAACAACCATATCTTCTCGTGTGCCTCATGGTTCTTTGTAGAACAGTAGCACACTAGCTAGGCTACTTTTCTGACATGCTTTTTTCTGAGGGAGGTTTTGTTAAAGAAGAGTCCTGTCATGATTGACTGAAACAGTATTGGAGCTTCAAAATCTCACATCAGTTTCCTACTTGCTTTGCTTCTTCTAGTCCATGTTATTAGAAGATGATACCCAGACATGGTGTCCTTGTTTTTAACTATTCTCATGTTAGCTAATCTCATTAGATTGTTCTCTTACTGAAAAAAGATTGCTAATAGTATCAGAAATACATTATCTGATGTTAACTTTTCATGGGAAAGAGCTATTTTTTTTTTAGGCCCTATGTCATTTGTCATCTCAAGGCTTAGATTGGGGAGCGTTAAACTGAAGAAGGTAGGCCTGTGGGTAAACTCCTCAAAATCACTTTGTGGAAAATGAAGAAATTCAATACTCGTTGCTGTTTGAAACTCTTGTGACTAATATTTTGTTTTAATAGTGAAAAATGTTTTGAAAACACTGTTTAAAGATAAGCTGTGGTAAATATGATCTTATTCAGTTGACAAATTAAATGCACAATTGTCCTGTACCACAATGCTGGCTGTTATTCTAGATTTTCTTACTTGCAAACCAGTGGGTTGAATTCATAATACTTACATAATTAATAAGGACTTGTTAACATTTATTTTGGGGGGAAATTGTACACCAACCAAAGTGTAATAATAAAGGATTCATTTTAAGTGTTCAAATGAGTACAGCTAAGAAGCTAGCAGAAACTGTTTAAGTCCCTTGAGGTCATGTGTAGCAATGCGTATTTTCCTACTGCATGGTTTTGTAGATAATGCCATTCTCTTTAACTTTTTAGAATAACGATTTCAATATTATCTTTATGCTTTAGTAATGTACGTATAGGCAACTAATGCAATTGATTGTTCTCCTTTTGGCCATTAAAGTTAATAAGAAATTGTACTACCGGCTTCAGTAAATACAGGATGAAGTCCTTGATTTCCTTGTGGTTTTCCACTTCGAGGATTTTCAGAAATTAGTTCTGTTGGTCAGGGAATGGCTGCAGGGAGCAATGAAGGGATCTCTTCAATACCTGGTATTTCAACATTAAGTATTCTTAACAGCAGCCAGTGGAAAGCAACCAAACTATTTATTGAGAGAGGCTCATTTAAATGTTAAATTACTTAATGTCATCGCCTGACTCACCATGTAAATATTTTTAATGTCTACAATATCCATCTTAAAATTTTTATACTGTGAGTTTAGAGGTCGTCTTGAATGATTCAGTCATGTAATAGTAGAACCAGTATTTCTTTACTCTTTTGAAAGTCTCAGCACATCTGTACTGTATCAATTTAATGCCACAAAAAACATTGATAGGCCCAATGTTCTTCAGCAAAATGTTGGAACAAATCAAACACTTTAACCTGTGTTGATACCTTCTTTACAAAATCAAGTTTTACAGGGATCATGCAATTGTACGTTAGGAAAAAATGTCAAGCTTTCATTCTGTCGCTGTGAATTAACTTTAATGGATTTTGTCCTGGACCCTGGAGATCAAGACCTAAAGGAATATACTTTGGAAAAAAAGTATATGCTTTTAGGGTCTAATTTTAAAAACGTAATTTTTAAAACAGTTGTTGTTTTAATGTAACGACACATTCTTACTGTAGGTCTGTAGTTTTTGCAGCCTGTGGGTTTACATGAAGCAGTGCATTATTTGTAAGAAGCAGACTTTTGGTTATGAGTGCTTATTGATGTAAAATAGCTGTTATGTGATTAGCTGATAATGTGATTTTTGAAATGGCTGGCAAAATTGCAGCTCCACAGACACTGCATTAATTCTTTCATGAACTACCAGTTAGTAAGCTTGCACATTTCTTTTGAAAAGGGAGTATCTTCATCTGAAGATGTTCCAGCAGATACTGCCGGTGATACACCAAGTGAGACTCAATTTGCAGATGAACATGCACCTGAAGATGCATCTGAGCCAAGTGCTAAGGGAGCTCCAGGAACTAAAAAGGATGTTCCTCCTAAAACTGTCAGTGATGGTAAATTGGTGAAAGGTACGTTAGCATGACTTGTTGGGCGTGAAAATATTTGTTAGCATATACTTAAGGGAAAAAAAAAAAAAAGCCAGGGGGAAAGTAGGGAAAAGAATTTCATCATGCGGAAAATATTTTCACTGAAAGCATCAAAAAAGGACTGAAGTAAGTAATTTGATTGCTTTCATATTTCTTGCTTATCAGACTATCAGGTATTTATGATCTGACAGAATAAATTGTTTTATTTCAGTTTTGTGCAAAGTTGAAGGCTTTCATCAGTGACCTCAGTAGAATCTTATTTTTGTCATTTTAAACTTGACAGTTACAAGCTCTGTGCAAGGAAGAAGTTATTCCTTCTGAATAAAAGCAGTAGTCTTATTTGAAACCATACATATGGAGGAAGTACACTAGGCTTATTACTCAGTTGCTCAGTCTTCCTGTGTTGGATGTTAGTCATGCTGGAAAAAAAGGCCCTTTTCATGTCTTAAGTGGAATGTTTCTCCTCCTGCAGTCATAGCAGCAGAGGGACAAAATGGGAGGATCTCTTGGAAGCCAGTCAAACAAAGCCAGCTAATATGCTATTAGTGTCCTGAGTTGGAGAAGCGATTATTTATACCTGGCAACTGATTTCCTGGCCTATCAGGAAAAGATACCGTAAAATTTCTTCTTTGCAATAAAAACCACAAACTTAAATATTTTAACTAGAACTGAAAGCCACTGAAAAAAAAAACAAAACAGGAAAAATACTCTTGACCTGTGTTCCCATGGATGGGTACTGCCTTCCTGCCACTTCAGTGGCTTGCTTAATTGCTGATAAGGCTGTCTACTTCCCTGTCGTCCCTTGGAATTCTTCTCTCTTCCTGTTCCTCACTGCAGTTTCTTTCCCTCCATGGGCTGCCAGCTCTTTGCTGTGGTTTTCTGGCTGTCCATACTCTGCAGTTTCTTCTCTGGGCAGGCTGAGTAGCTTCCTCAGGGAAGAAGCAATCTTCTCTGTCTTCGAAGATGCCCTATAAAGAGAATGTAGTACACAACAGAAAATGGTATTGTTTCTTCTTGTTGTGTTGTTAATAAATGGCAAACTGGAGCCCGTGCTTTAATAATAATAATTGCCTGCTCAAATTCAGATGATGGAATGTAACCAGTGAGTCATTTCATGACAATCCTATTCCTATAAACTTATTTTCATTTCCTCTAATATGGTACAAATCCCACTTTCTTGTAACCTAAATACAGTACTTGCCTGCAAGACAGACATAACATCCACATTAGATTTTTCTTCTGCCTCTGAGGGAGTAAAATCCCATTTTAGGATTTGTTTTGTCATATGAAAAAGTTGGAAAATCACTATTATAATATCTCTTCTCTTGGAATTCTTAAGTTCTTTATTTCTGAGCATATATCCTTACCCCAGAATTACAAGATACAAAGCTTACATACCAAGGTTTATAAAATATAATCTAATTATTGTATTTAAATTTCCCTAATTGAAATCTTATAGGATATATATGCAAAAGGCATCCTGAGAAAGATAAATATTGCAGCAGACCATATGGTAGTACGTTGCTTTGCTTGAGATGGGTGAGAAATTCCATTCTTTATTCTTAGAAGTTGCATTTTTGGATAAATGGATTAGAGATTAATTCTGGGGTTTGTTTGGGGTTTTTGTTTTGTTTTGTTTTGTTTCAGAAAATGGTTCTCAAAAAAATGTTCCAAGGAAAACTGTGAGGCAAAGGGATTAGTTCAGACTTAAATATAGTTATATATTAGCTGTGCTTAATATTTTTTGAAGATCCATTAATACAACCTAGCTTGAAGTGATCCACAGTTTCCTTTTTATTATGGTATTCCATGTTTTTTACAGGCATTCTTTTTCCTTTGAGTGTGCTGGCATAAGTGTTTTGTTCTGTCTCTTTGTGTTGGAGTAGTAGGGGTTGCTTGAAAGGAATAGCTGACCACCCATCTTGCTACATCAAGACTAGCTAAGACATTTGGGGAAAAGTACTTAGCTTTTGCATTTATATCTCCTGTAATGAAATGTTGTTAACTCCCCAAAGTAATTAATTTTCATATAAATGGAAATAAGACTTTAAATACTGTTCTGTGAGCCTGCCAAATGCTATTGTTGTGCAAACCATCGATTTAGTGTGAAGGAAACATAAGGGACCATATCATACTATAGTGTGTCAGATAGGAGCCTGAGCACAGAGTGTTTCATCTTAAGCCTGGAAGAGTAGATTGTTCATTTGGGAAAAGAAGAAGTACTGAAACGAAAATTTATTCGGGACAGAATATGAAATTTTTTATCTCACTTCAGGAAATGTAATTCCTGAGATGGTTTAGAGTAACTTTCTTTTTCCCTGCTGCTACTGAAGTATTAGAAAAAGACTTTGAGATAGATCTTTACAGGGCAAATGAAGTTTCCAACATTTGTTTAAAGAAAAGAAAAAAAAAGATTTTGTTGTTCTTTTCCCCAAAATAATTAGCATAATGTAAGGATGATACAAGTTTCTTTTTTTTTTGTGGTGTAGTCTGCATGACTAACAGATGAAGTCAAGAAATTCAACCTGCTTTCTACTGTAGTCTAATGATGTGTAAAATCTTACCCGTTCATTCACAGCATCATTTGCTCCAATAAGCTTTGCAATCAAGGCCAAAGAAAATGACCTTCTTCCTTTGGAGAAAAACCGTGTTAAACTAGATGATGACAGTGATGAGGAGGAAGAAGAGGGCAAGGAAGGCCAAGAGAATGCTAATAGTGCTTCAAACCATACTCCAGCTGTTACCACTCCTTGTACTGCTGCTGAAGAGAAAAAACCTCAACTTACACAGGAGGAGTTGGAAGCTAAACAAGGTATCCCATGTTACACTGAAAACAAAATGAAAGATTGAGTCCTTCAGGCAATCTGCAAAACTGTCATGTGAATAAGTATGGCATTTTAGGTATTTTGAATCTTCGCTATGTCATGTTAACAGGAATCAGAATTCTTTTCTTTTCCCGCAGTTTCCTGCTTATTGTTAAGAATGAAATCTTCATTGGTTGCTCAGCTAAAATCAAACTTGTAACACGCTGGAGTTGAGTACTTTGCCCTAATGCATGATCTTTCTGAATTTTATTTTGTTTTCCCATTACAACCTCCGAGTAAAACACTAAACTACTAGTTTCCAGGTTGCATTAACAGAGCCCAGAAAAAGGCATGTCCATTTGTCATCTTCTTCAGAGAACAATGAAATGCTTCAAGCTATTTTTCAGTTATATAGCACTCCCATATAGACTAATAACGCCTTGTTGATGTTTGGTACTCTTATAATGCAATTCCATTAAGTCTTTGGATGGGTTTTTTCCTGTTACTCTGTTTATGTATGTAAGGGCAGAAGGGTATGCTGTGTGAATTTGAATGAAATTATCTTTTAGAGGGATCAAATTTCCCCCATTCCTCCCTAAGACTGTTTCACAGACAAGAGTGTTTAATAAAGTGGAGATGCTGTCAGTGTTTACCAGCTTAAAAACTTAATATTTCTCTTAGAGTATGCCCCAGGAATTTAATACTTCATTTTCAAAATTATTTTTTTTTCTCCTAAGTAGCAGTTCCTTTGTAAACTTTAGTAGCATAAAGTATGCTGTGGTGATATCTAAAGCAAATATGAAATATTTTGTATGATAATAAAAATGAAGTGTAAAACACATTTGGAAAAAATGTGTGTTGGAAAAACTGTGCAACTGAATAAAAAAACCCAGTCTTGTACATGCACAGAACACAAAAGTGGAAGTGTAAGATGAAAAAGGTTAGACAAAATATCCATTAGGTGCATAGTTAAATAAATTGGCTTATTCTCTTTCTGTAATCACATAACAATAACTGTTGGTTGTAACAATGGTGAAACAGTTTCTGGAAATTTCCAGAGCAGCGCTTTGTGTAAACATTTTAAGATGTATGTAAATAGGGCTGGAAAATAGAAGGTAAAAATCAGATCTGTGGAAAGAGCAAAATGGAGAGTTTGCATTGCTTTAACAAGTACAAGAAAAAGGTTCTGAATTTACAGTGCTACTTTTTTAGATAGCTTTTGTAAATAGAAAAGGACAAGTATCCTGAATGTTCAGGATTGGATTTTTATGTCATTTTCTTTAAGCTTAAAAACTTTTACTTCACCTGTACTGCTTTTCATCAAGCAAATGATATATCTATGAATTAAGATGCTTGGAATTTCATAATTTCAAGTTGATACGTCCTTATTATGTCTTTGAATGGATGTATTAGAAAGGTTTGAGAATGGTTGGAGGGACTGTTTGGTTGTTTGTGCTACTCTGTGTGTGTGTGTTTGTTTCAAGGAAATGTAAGTTCCCCAGGTGTGACTCGCTCTAAACTTTATGTTTAATTGTCTTTCTTAGCAAAGCAAAAACTAGAGGATAGATTAGCAGCTGCAGCAAGAGAGAAGCTTGCACAGGCCTCCAAAGAATCGAAAGAAAAGCAACTACAAGCAGAGCGCAAAAGGAAGGCTGCACTGTTCTTGCAGACCCTGAAAAACCCTCTGGCAGAGGCAGAAACTGAGAAAATTGAAGAGAATTCTTTCAATAACGAGGTAAGCAGGAAATAAATTTCTCTTTACCATAAAGCTAGCAGAAAACTTACCTATAGAGTGTGAATCTGACAGTAGGTTATGAAGTTGACTGAAGAGATAGAAGCTGTTCTAAATGGGGAGAAATTTGAATTTTAAACACTTAATCTTTTTCAGTTGTCTTACATATGTGTCTCATCTGTCATTAAAGAACTGGTAGAGAAATATGATGCATAATTCAGAGGTCAGTTAGCCAGTTACAGAAAGGAAAATGAGCTTGCAAGTTTAATTCTGTACTAGTGGTCCATGAATTAGAATGCTTACCTTTCAAGAGTATTTGTATATCTCTTGTGATATTTACTTATTTAATGTGTATTTTGATGTGAGTAGACATCTTCAAGTTCAGAAACGATTCACAGGCAACTGAGCTTACTTTAAGACTTATTTTGGACCTGTTCTGCTGGGTTTTGTTTGATCTTTATTAATTTAACTGGCATGAAACTGAGATGAATAGTTAGTGAACTGATCTATGTGATTTAACATTTCTAGCTGGGACATCCTTAATCAAGAAAACAAATACATAGGTGGGAGAAAACTATGCTGTATAATGGTTGCTTTTCATCATCTTTGTGTTAGTTGAGTATTTCATGTAAACTCCTTAAAAGCTTAGAATGCTAGGATGTTTTTCTCTCTTTTACGCCCAAGTTTAGTATGGGAGTTATAAAAGATTTTTTTTTTTTATTATAAGGATATGATTTTTAAAATTAAGCTAAATTTACAGGGAGTGACACAAAATTCAAACAAATACATGTATGTATGTTATTCACCAGGCATAGTCAATGAAGAGTCAAAACTCACGGTGAAATAATTGAGGGGGCTAATTATCTGCTAGCTGTCTTCCAGAGAACTGGAGGTAGGCACACTGCCTGCACCTACCTGGTCATGAAATGACCTAATCCATTGGGTTTGTTCAGCAGAATCTCTTATTTTGGAGAGCAGAAGCAAGTATCTTTCTGTAGCAAATCAATTTGGAGTGTTAGTATTCCTGCACCTCTTTCAAAGAACAATTTTTGATAGTTGTGTTAGAAATTTGAACGCTTTGCTTCTTCCTAGAAAGCTACTAGGAAATGGTCACGTGGCAGAGGCAGACTGCTTTCCATCTTTCTTCTGCCTTGTAATTCTCTTGTCCGTTTGCACCCGTTTTCATTGTTTGGATAGTCAACCACAATAGATAATACTAAGGTAATGTCAGTTTGAGGGCTTTCAGAAGCTCTGTTTTGAGTAGGTCGTCATGATATTGCACTCTTGGGCCAATCTAAGAGTAACCTGGATATTGATGATGACCTATTATTAGGTTGTAGGAACACGACAAAATAGCTAATAAGTTCCCTTGCCATTTGGCTGTTTGGACTATTGTTTCCAAAGGAAATTAAAAGCTAATTTCTCATAGCCATACGTTGCATTACTAGAATTTATCACAAAGAGGAAAAAGAGGATTTATCGTGCAGAAGTAACTGCTAATCAGTTCGTTGGCATTATTTTCTGCAGCAAACAGAACTATTACTAGTCAGTCTGTTGATGAGTAGTTATAATAAAAATATCTTTTTGGGCAGAGCCTCTAGAAATCAGTAGATTTTATTAGACTTAGAATTTTTGAGTAGGCAAGGTTAAAGAGGAATCTTGGGCCAAAAGACTTTAGTAATGAAACTTCAGTAATGAAATACAAAACCAGACTCTAAAAACTGTATTGATCAAAGCCACACATTTGCTTTTTTTCCTACTAATAAACAGGAAATGCTGTTTAAAATAGCTCAGAAATAATGTTTCATATAAACCCTTTCTGATTTCAATAAAATAACTACAATTTTAAAAACGTAAATGAGGGATTTGAATTTATTATATAGGAAAATCCTTCACGTATTGATTTGTTCATGCATCATAGCGCTGTCTGGAAGCTTTTTTCCATCTGCAGGTTTTGGCAGCAGAGCTACGCTCTCTATCGGAGTCACTTTCCCATTTACGTTGTGTATTTTCCATTTAAGTTCCTAATTGCTTAACTTCATCCACAGAGGAGGACAGGCTATTTTCCTACTTGGTTTCTGTTCTTTCTTTTCTCTTTTCCCCTTGTTCCAGCTTTTTCACTGAGCCACTCTCTTTCTGCCCGTATAGTGCTTGTCCTAGGTTAAGAAGTGATAATTTTACTTCCAGGAGTGTCACTCACTTGTATTCAGCCTAAGCATCATTTTATCGTAAGCACATCCCAGTCCAGCGTGATCTGATGCATGCTTGCTAAAAGACGGGGGACTCGGTGTTTCCAGCACCTGTACAGACACCTCCAACAAGTCCAGACAATCTATTTTGTTAATGGAAGGAAAACTGTCAAAATCCATTTTCAACAAAGTCACCTTAGACTTATGTCTTCACTGCAATAGCTGTAAACAGCTGTGGGGAAAAAGTAGGAATGGGATTTGGTGTAGATGATGTAGTTTCCTGAAACTTAACCTAAATAGGGCCAGAAATTTATGCAGCTTGGGGTATTGTTGCAGGATCCTTCACAAGCCAGATTGAAATTCCTGTGTTTGTACATGCTGCAGTCAGACCTTCCATGCACATTGCAAATACACATATTGTTGGGAAGTAGAACCTCAGTTTCCTGGTTTTGGAATTATATTGCTTCCAGAAAAGCCAGTAAATCACTCTTGGTTGCACTAATCAAGGAAAACTTCATCTCTGGATACTGATGGAAAATTTCAGATATTGATTGTGACAAGACTGGTTACAAGAATGAATGACATGGCTTTCCATCGTTTCCTTTCCCACAGAAAGAATTTCAGTACCTAACAAGTAATTCATTGCTCAGTTCTTGATTTTTTTTTCCAAATAAATCATGGATTACACCTCAAGACGCTTTCAAGAGAACAGACAATTGAAAGAGGCATACCTGCAATTTAGGTGATCCATATCAGCATAGAGTAGCAGATACGTGAATTGAGTGTGGTCACATCCCAAAAGAGATCCTGTTTGGGATTCTCATTGCTACTGCTAATAAATTCTCCCTGACTGGCGCAAGTGTTCAGTACTTTTTTCCGGCTATATATTGAAGAGTGAATGCAAAGAGACAATGACAATGCAAAACTCCACAGACTTGCAATTCTGCTCTCCTTCTCAAGGGGATTTGTCAAGGACATAGATATTTCTAAGCTAAGGTTCTTTTGATATTTTTCTTTAAGAGAATGCCTGAAATAACCGGTAACTTCAGTAACAGCTGACTTTTTCAGAAGAGCAGATGAGTGTCCTCACTCACATCTGAACTTACTGAAGTTCTCAGCTGAACTTACTAAAAAGCCAGTGAACTTTTCAACAAAAACTGCACCCTAATCCCACTTCTCAGTAAACTGATTTGCTAAAAACTTCTTTTTCCTTCTTCCGCATATGTACAGTTTCAGAGAAGGCATCTCACACACAAAAAAATCCAGTATATTTAAGAATTTTAAAGTAACCAGTTTCACTGCTTCTTACCAACAGAAATGGTTTGGAGATGCTTTCTTTATAAAAGGGTTTATTTAGAATTTCAAATACATATTTAAATGTTACTGATGTGACCTTACTTTTTGAAATAAAATTGGCTCTTGTATTGGGAATGCTAGTACTGTGTTAACGAACAGTCTAAAATGCCGTAATGTCTTTGGAAGTAATATTCCTCCTAAGTGTCGTTTGCTTATTGACACACTTATATATGTTTATATAGATTTTTGCATATAAAAGCTTGTTTTCAAGCTGGTGTCTTTCCATTTGCCATATTTGAAAAAGCTTCCATCTACATTCGTTCCAATGCATAATCTGCCTTCTGCTCTACTTGCCTGGTTTGCCTATTCGTAACAGCCCGTTTGATTCAAGAAATTTTATTGGAAAAAGATAAGTGAAATCATACTGCGGATTTGCTAACCTCTGTTGTATATACACTGAGAATCCAGTAATCATGATGTCTAAATCAGTTCATAAATAAGAGGTTTTCTGAGCTTTTTCAGTCATGTTTCAGAAACAAAAAGATGCATTTAAAAACATTGGTTGCAAAAGTAACAAAAAGTAACTACAGTGGCTGTAATTAAAAAAAACAGTATAAAAAAAAGTCAAGAGAGATGTAAAATTAGTTTTGTAGTTTGGTCAATAGAACTAATTGGGGAAATTTCAGAAAACTAAGGAGAAAAATTAAATATTTAAGTCCACCAAAAATGTCAGTTAATGTATTTCATCTCCCGTTTTGGGGGAAGGAGCATCCAATGAGGAGTCCAGGAAACAAAGATTGATATGCAGTCATCATAGAGTTAATGTAGTGGAATGATTTTTGTAGCTTAAAATGTGTCTCAAAAAATGGAGTAATGACCGAGATGTATAATAAAGCATGAAGAGGAGTTGAGAATGTCCATGGGAGATGCATAACTCCCATGAGATTGCCGCTGCCTAATAACTGTATAAAAACTAGTAATGCTATTTATGTGTATATGCAGTGTACATTTGTGCTGAAAACCTGCTTATCTCACTGTGTAGAAATGTATTAAATGAACAAAGCTTTTTTGACCTCTGTCAGATTTTCCTGATACCTAGTATTTCTTGAAAGAAATGCTGGTACTGAGCATACGTTATACCTTTGAACAAATTGATTCTACTAACTGCATGTAAAGGACAGTCAATACCACAGAACATAGTGCTTTTAAGCTTTTTTGGCTTCAGCTGAATCTTAAAAATAGTTAGATCTACTTTTTCTGTAGCTCAGTTATTTCTTTGATACGGTTTCCTGTTCTTCCTTAAGGTGAAATCAAGCAAGAGGAACAAAAGGCTGAAAACTGAGCTCGAGCAATGAAGCAGCACAGCTTTTCACAAATGGGTCCTCACCATTCTTGTGTGCATTACAACAGTACAGTTATTCATAATATTTCCTCGAACCAGTACTTGGAAAACACGTAGCTTAGCTCAGTTTCCAAAGCCCATCAGCTTCCAGTAACCTTGTAGCTAGTGAAGTCTTTGCCCTTTTTCAGGACTGGAGTAAACAGTAACTGGGTGGCATCTGACTTCTTGTGTTTACATATATAATTCACGTAGACACTGCTGTAACAAGAAAATCATGCCAGCTGGCACATCTGCCGGGTAGTGTCAGTAAAGGGAAGTTGCAATCACTCTGCGATGAGCGTAGGTTCTTTGTCCTACAGCAGGAAACAACCTGTAGTTTTAACAACTGCAGTTCTTCTAGGTATGCAGATCTGGAGTACGCCAGGTTATCTGGAGTGCTGCGTTGAAGTGCTTTTTTAAACAAAGTAAGGTGTTTCGTAATCTGAAATGCAGACCGTATTCCAAAATTATTAAAATTAATTTAAATTTTTAAAATTAAGATGACATTTATATTTTTATATATTTATATACAAGTAGAATAAAGGCTAGTTGTGCTCGCTCCTATGTATATTTACCAAAACTTGAATTAAGTAGATTAGACATTGGGAGAGCTCATATTAAGATGGTGCGTTTGTTTTGGTTTGTTTTACTTTATTTTATCTTATTTTTCAGCTTAATAAAGCAAATATGCTGGCTATTGGCACACGTTGAACTCTGGATACAATTGTCACCCTTGGTAGTAGGCCTTGGTACGGTACACTTGGTTTAGTAGGCCTGTAACATTTTTGCCACCTTTTTCAGGGGTTAAAATGTTGTTTGTCTGCAAATGTGCCAATTAAAAACTTTTGATATCCCTTACCCTGTCCATCTAAGCAGCGTTGTTCTTAGGTGCAGCTGGGAGCAAAAGGTTGGAAAAGAGAAAGGAAAAGAATCTCTTATGGAGCCGTGGTTCTCCACCTGCGTGCAGCCAGGCCTCAGAGAAGAAAACTGGCATGGTTCAGTGTCTTGCTGGTGAACACTTGCTTAATGTTTTTGTTAACAGTGGTTGATAATGGTAACAGGTTATAGGAGTCTTGCAGAGGGAAAATCTAAGCTGCCAAATCATTGATTCCAGCAAAAAGTTTTGGTAAATATAATTTGTGTACGTAAAGTCCCCTCCCTGCTGTCCCTGTCAGAGGAAGGCCTGCAGACCTGCATTCTTTGTCAAAGAAATTGGTCGTAAGTGACCATTAAAGTAATTTAATTGATAAAGTGTCTCCCAGAATCTAGTGGTGCTGGTAATACCTGACAAAAATAGGAGAGGGGGCCAGCACTGGTGGCTGGCTAGACAAGGCACAGTATTTAACTTCTTCAGAGAAGTTCCTTGATGTAGTGACAGGTGTTCTGCAAGTGTAGTACAGTCTGATCTGTGTCTACAGGACGTGATTTAACTAATAGTGTGTCTGGTGGGTTTCTAATATGGATTATTCTGCTAATCTCTCCTATTTTATCCTATGTCAGAAATGCTTTAGGGGTGATAGTACTTCGATATGCGTGTAAAAGACAGTTGGTTATACCCGAACTGTTACCTGTAGAAACCTTGCTATCCAATTTAAACAAGGAGAGAAATCCATAATCATAATGCTGCAAAAACAGACATGCACATGATTTGAAAGTAACTCTGTTTTAATGGTTTGCCCCAAATGTCATCTGCTGTTGTGCCTCTGAATATAAAGATTCTATAGCACAAAGCAAAACTTAACTTCTTTTGGCTCTTTCATCTTCTCTGTTTTGAAGCCCTGTTTTATCGTTTGTTTCTTTAGGTGGCTTGTCCTTACTTTTGTCCTCTGTGTAACTTTTTTTTTCCTGTGGAAAGTAGCCTGTTTACAAGTGAAATAGAAGTGTGCCATGTTTAAAAATATCCCCCCTTCGAGTTTTGCCAAGCATAACAGGGTTATCGACAACTCTAGATAGCGTACGTCTTTCACACTTACTGCTGTAGTTGATCCTACTTTTTTTTAGCAATGGACTGTAGATATTACTGCATGCCTCTTTGGAATAATAATGTATAACGTATTTTTATGTTTGCATATTTTCTTGATGTTAATTTGTGAACAAAATGTAATTGTCTAATGAAAACCATCCAATAAGTATTTAGAGAAAAAATGGTTTAGAACGTTTCAGGACCATTCATTTCTTACTTTACTTTTTTTTCCCCCCAAATATAGGTATCTATATCTTCTGTTTAGCATGGAAGAGGGGGGTGTTTGTTTGTAAATTTCCCTTATCTTGCTTTTTCAAAAGGACAGATTAAAACATAAAACAAAATGTCACATACTAATGTGGCATTTGGGAGGTGGATAGCTTGCTGACATGTGGACCTTTTTTTTATTGCAAGAACCCTACTATCAAAAACTACATAAGAGTTGTAATTCCTCATACTGTAAATACTTTAATTAATATTTAATAGGGGGAAAAAAGGTAAATATCAGGAACTGCCATCTTAATTAACATAGGTGAGGGAGCTAAGAATGTTCTATGCCTTGATTTTGTAGTCTTCAAAGTACTCAAGATACAAAGTCATATTAATCCATAGAACAAACAGATTCACAGCCACTAATTTCTTTACAGTTGGCCCTTCAAAACCGAGAATGCAAAATTCTGTCTGTTTTTGAAGAAATTACCACAGTCAGGGTACTGTTAATAGCTATGTTTCAGTGCAGCAGCTAAAGCCTGATGAAACCGTTGAGTCTTTGAATATTGAGTGTTTATTTGTTCTATAGGTACTTATTCTATGGGAAATGTTTTTATCACTTCTATTTAATCATTTTGGGCCAATTTATTGGGCCAACTCTTCTAGAAGCAGTAATTGCTCGCTTTGATGCACAGAGCAATCATACACTTCCATTGCTGGTAGAGAGTTGCTTATTAATTCTCAGTCAGGGAATCCTTCACCATAAGCTTTGGGGAACCTGTGGTAAAAAGGTACAATGGTAGAAAAGAATCTGGAGCATTTTCGGATTTTAATGAAGTAAAAGAACTGTGGATTAACTCTTCGCAGTTCTGACATTCTTCACTCTCCAGTTTTGATCTAATATAGGATTCAAATTAATGCAAAATTCAGCTGTTCAGAACAGAAGAAATATTAGCCAGTTGTAAAAGCATTAGTAACATTATTGATAATGTTCTTTACCAGTTGATTTTTGTTTGTACCAGGAACAATGCTAGTGTTTCTTGTTCTGTTGCAATAAGCACCTTTTGGTTCACTTCTAATGTTGGCTTTGTGTCTTGATTAAGTAGTGTAACCCCGGAATAATGAATGTGTGTTCTGGTCTTACGAATACTGCAAATATGCAAATGTCTTGTAATGAACTGAAGTGCTCGTTT
>NW_008823913.1:131216-157001 GCF_000699105.1 Pygoscelis adeliae
AAAGAGTTGTTGAATCATCTTTGTTTTCCAAGGTCTCTCTGAAACATTTTTTTATACCAAGTGTTTACTGTAGGAAGCATTCTTTTAGTCGGATTTGCTTCAGTCATGCAAATAAAAAACTGAAGAACAACTCTGCCAGTGAAATTGTCCGACACTGTAGCATTTAATAAGGGCCAAAAAAATGTGCTGTTACCCAAAGTGGACAAAGAAGTGAGATTCAGTGAATGCTATCTGAATGTTTGCAGTGTAACTTCTTAGAAGAGCTCTCAAAAAATTTAAATCTCTCATCCCTTGAGATGCATAATAAAATTCGTCGGGTAACCAGTTTTTTGCCATGCTTTCCAAAACTCTGTTCTACTGGCCTGCAGATTTGTGGAGCCTGGTCAGTAAAACAGAGGGTTTCTTCCTTTTGGAAATGCTTAATAATCTCCCAGTATCTGTGCTTGCTTTGATTTCCCCCCCCCCCCGCATTCGTGCCTCCAAGTTGAGTTCCCATTACCTTAGTTTGCCTGGATCAGCTTTTTCTAGTAAAAACACAAACCACTGACAGCTTCTTGTATTTGCCAGACACTAAGACAGTTTATTTTTTTCCAAATATTTTTACTCAGCAGCTTTATTTATACACCTAGAAATTTTCTTTGTGGCCTGGCAACTTGCTGACGTTAAGTTCTTTCACTGAGCTTTATGTTCTCCTCTGACGGTGAATCAGGTCATTTTGCTGGTGATATTTTTCTTGAAGGCAACCAGGGTTGCCGCTGGGGAAATCGGCACATTTGTTCACAGTTGATCATGCCGTTGCGACCTGACAGCTATCACCTGAGCTCCCGGTTGCAGTGGTGCGTTGTGTAGGTTTGGATGGGTAGGTGACTTCTCCCTGCGTGTTAGCTGTTGTCTTGCACTCCAGAACCTACGTATTCACCTGGGAGTAGCTAAATTTACTTCTGTATGGCTTTCCAAACGTGATTCGTTAGTACCCTGAAGCAGTGGTGTCTGAATCTGCAGGCAGCCAGCCTGCAGCTGTGCTTCTCTCAGAGATGTCACTCTTTAGCGTAAGCATCCTGAAAGTCAGGGAGACCCCATGGTTTCAGTGTCCGATGCTTTTGGTGGATACATAGGGGTGCTTAGCACTGTGGCGTTCTTCATTCTGATTGCTGAGAGAATCTCTATATGTGAGCTAAAAGTAAATGTGTCATTCATTGCTTAACTTCCTTTTTGGCAGTGGTATGATAGCTTCTGTTTTATGCTGCCAAATGAACTTGCGCGCTGAAACCTGTTGTTTTCTTCTTCCCTCTCTGGTAAACCAGTCACTCAAATGATCATGCTATAAAATGTTTATAATCCTTGAAGCAAACGACTTTAGTACTGCTTTATTGCTATTTTTGTAAATATTGTGATAGCAGTTATCAGTTAAAGCTGAGAAAAGTGTCATGGCTCTCTAACTTGAAGCAAAGCTGGATTTCCGATTATTCAAATGTGGTCAGTTATTGCCTTGACATATTCACAGTAGGAGAAGGGTAAAAAGAAAGGAAAAGATCACCTGTTTCTAATTTGGTTGTTTCAGGTTTTAATGTATTACTTTTTATGCTGATCATGGTAAGCATCCTTGTATCAAACGGTGAAAGTGTCAGACCAGGTGGAGCAGAAATTATGACAGAGGGAAACTGATTTCTCCAGTTGCCTTGAAATGGCAGCTGGGGGAATGGCAGGCTTTGAAATGAGGAGCATATCTATGATGCCTGACTTGAATTGTTCTAAACAAGGTATTGAGCAGAATTCTCTCAGGTACAAGCTGATAACTTGAAAATTTTTTGGAGTATGGTATGTTTTGCTTAACTGACTGCAGTCAGAATTACTGAGCATGCATTGCGTATGGACCTGTTCCATCTTTGAGATGAATATTTTTTGTGATCTTTCCAACCCTTTACATGCAAAATATTTATTTTGCAAAGTACAGAAATAATTTGTATTGGCACTAATTCATTTTGCTGTTTTTCTTGAGATTGTAGTCTAAAAAGCGCAGTTCAGGGATGAAAGTGACACTAAAACTTAATTTTGAATGTCAGTAGCTCCTGATCATATTTTCAGGTTTATCCTTTTTAAAATAAAAGGGATAAATAGGTGAAAAGATATCTAATAGTACCTGTTTTTTAGAACACACTTCTAAAAACTAAAGATGAAAACTTCAGAACTATGTCCTAGTTAAGCTGACAGTCTTAGCATGCATGTCCCAACTTGCATATGTATCTTTGGGGAACTGTATAGACCTCTGTTAAATACTACTAGATGCATGGTTTTGAAGATGTCAGCCTTACTTACGCACACTTTACATAATACCAATGCCACACTGTAAGGTTTTAAAGCATTCGTGGGAGGTTAGATTGTTATTGATTTAACAACTACTTTTTTAAGATGGATGTATTTCTCACACACTTTCATGAGTCAAAAAATGTGAGGTGATAGTTAGTTATTATTTTCCTTGCTGTTGTACTCATTATCCAGCATTTCTGCAAAAAAGCTATATTGTATATTGGCAAGACTACCGAGTAGGATATAGAATCACAGAATAGTTTGGGTTGGAAGGGACCTCTAAAGCTCATCTAGTCCAACCCCCCTGCCGTGGGCAGGGACATCTTCAACTAGATCAGGTTGCTCAGAGCCCCGTCCAACCTGACCTTGAATGTTTCCAGGGATGGGGCATCCACCACCTCTCTGGACAACCTGTGCCAGTGCTTCACCACCCTCAGTGTAAAAAATTTCTTCCTTATATCTAGTCTAAATCTACCCTCTTACAGTTTAAAACCGTTCCCCCTTGTCCTGTCGCAACAAGCCTTGCTAAAAAGTTTGTCCCCATCTGTTTTATAAGCCCCCTTTAAGTACTGATGGGCTGCAATAAGGTCTCCTTGAAGCCTCCTCCTCTCCAGGCTGAACAACCCCAACTCTCTCAGCCTTTCTTCACAGCAGAGCTGTTCCATCCCCCCGATCATTTTCGTGGCCCTCCTCTGGACCCGCTCCAACAGGTCCGTGTCTTTCTGATGCTGAGGGCTCCAGAGCTGGACGCAGTGCTGCAGGTGGGGTCTCACCAGAGCAGAGTAGAGGGGCAGAGTCACCTCCCTCGACCTGCTGGCCACACTTTTTTGGATGCATATGTCTTAAGTTTCTTTGCCAGAATGTGCATGTATGTGGTATGCACAGGAGTAGATGTAGTCCTCTGTTTAGTATAAAGGACTAGAGATGCTTATGTGTTGTTCACACTTAGAGGACTTTCTCAAATTAAAAATTTGCATGCAACTTTGAAAACTGAACAATGTTCTTTGTTTACCTTTTATTTCAGAGTGTCAATAGTATACCATGTCCTGTGACTGCAGTCAGAACTTTACCCACCTTAGAAGTTAAACAAGCAGAAAGACCTTCAAGCAAAAGCAAAGATCCTCCTAGGGATGAAGAAAAAGAAAAGAAAAGAAAAAAACACAAGAAAAGATCTCGGACAAGATCTCGATCACCATTCAAGTATCATTCATCATCTAAGTCCAGATCTAGATCACATTCAAAAGCAAAGCACTCACTTCCCACTGCCTATAGAACTGTCAGGCATTCAAGGTGGGTTTGGAAACCAAACATATTCTTTAGTGTTCTATGTGGGCTAACACTTAAAACATTTTTGCACTTCTTCCATTATATAAGTGTCTCTGTACCCATTACAAAGGGTATAGTCACCTTGAAGACAGTAAATAAATATCATCAAATGTGGAAGGTCTTTGAAAATAGTTTTAATGAAATAATGAATCATTAATTTCTAATTACATAGTGCAAAATTTGTACCAGTAAATGCTTTTTCACTCTGATCTATGAAATACCTGGCAATAATATGTAGGAATGTGATTATAGCAGGAAAAGAACTTGCTAGTCTGTGGCTGTTGCTGGAGTAAAGTAACCAGACAATATTAAGATAATAAGTAGAGGTAGAGAACCGGGTGGTTGAACAGCAAAGCTCAGAAGGAAAGCAAGCATTTGGGTAGCATGTGAAAAAATATGATGATGAGTGGCAGGAGGGATATGACAGGAATCAAAGAAGGGTGAAAACAGAGTTGATGAGGAAGGGAGACCATAGAAGAATGTAGCCCAGTGTAGTTAACTCTATGTTTAATCATTAATGAGATTAAATTCACTATATTAATTATCCCGCTATAAGATGATATGTATTGTGTTATATTAATACTGTTAATTACATCTAAGACATTTGGGTCCAGGCACCCTTAAAGTTTACTATCTGTAAGATTTGTCATATCTGAATGCTCTGCCACGTAGCAGTTATTGTGGTCAGTAGGAAGGGCTTATTCTTGAGGTTGCATTCTCTGGATCATGCTACAGAACAGTGTTTACGTAACTTGTAGTTCCAGCGAATTGTGCATATAAATACTACCACAGTTATCTATGTGTGTGATGCATGCAAAATCATCATACATCCCTTTATCTTTGTGACCATACCTATGACATATGCTTCTTCCTGAAAATCAGCTTCTAGCCTTTTACGGCGGTGTGGCAAAACTTCTCACCTTATATTTTCCTGTGCATTTTTTTGTTTGTTTAACAGAGTGTCTAACTACACTAATGTGAGTAAGTGTTAACACGTTACAATTTTTATTTTATACTAGATTTTTAAGGTTAAATAAAATACTCTGCTGAAGACATCTCTGCTATTCAGAGATGCAAGGAATTAAATGAACGTAACTTGGGCTGAAATGATCAGTCTGACATGCTGCTTATTTGACTGCCTTTGACAATAGGTGGTCATGATGCTCTGTGTTATAAGGCACATTCCAAAATACTGTGTGCCATTCCTTTTCTGTGCTTATGAGCGTGTAAAGGGAATGATGCTGAATGAAGCTTTCCTTGTTTAAGAAGTGAATGCAAGTCTTCTCAGAGTTAAGGATATCTTGGGGTAAAGTCTCCTCAGGTGAATCACTTATCTTTTCAACTCCCTGTCAAGCCATATCTTCACTTGTACCTCCCATGTCACTTCATCCAAGCTATGTTGCGTATATTTATCCATGATTTTACTGATATATGGTAAAACCAAGGAGAAACCTCATACTAATGCTAAAAAAAATTTAAATCATCTTCTGTGGTACCTTGAAAAGGACAAAGAATCATCTGAGAAGATCCTTACCAGTACTTGGGTATGCTACTCAATAGGATAAAGATAATCCTGCATGTTGCATGAGTTTGCATCGGGCAGTAACCAGATTAATGGGAACTTGCAAGTTCAGTTTGATATATACTGAGATATGTCCTCAGTGACTTCAGGGAGATAAGATATCTGGTCCTTTATAGAGGCTTGAATACTTCCACCAACTGGTCTACATTTGGTTCTGCTGGTGAAAAGACAAACAACAGTCTACTGAAGTCTACCACATACATAGTGGGTGGTCTCATGTTTTGGTTGGTTGGGGGGGGGTTGGTGGAGAAATTACACAAAAATCACCAAGAATAGTTAATCTACTGGAGCTAATCTTTGTGTGCCATCTTGAGTGTGCCTCCTGGCACAAATCAATTAACAGACACATAAGAGCCTTAACATCATGAATCAACACAACACCTGATTAAATCTGGTTGGATATTTCCTAGATCAGCTGTTGAGTTCTACAACCTGAGAAATCCAATAAGCTTGATGCTGGCTAGCTGAATTTTAAAATTGTTTCAGAACAATTGCACCTCATCTTGCACTGAAAACATTCTGCATATTATAATACGTGACAGAAGTTAGAGCTGAACGGGAAAGGGCTTTCCATTCAGCCTGTCTTTCTGTTCTGCGAGTACCAGTTTAAACAAAGGTCTCTGGAGGGTATCCCTCCCATTCAGAAACCCATTGTTTCTGGGAACTTAAGGTAGTATCATCGGTGCTGAGTGGGTGCCTGTTCCCTTTGAGCTTTTTGCAGGCCTTATGAAATGCTTTTAGTGGCAATTATGTCAGGTGGGAGACCTGTTAGAAATCTGAATGTACCTTCCTATCTATAGCATTTCACAAGAACATGGCTAAATCTAAACTTCTGCCCAAGGGCCTCTTGTAATTCAACTGTAATGAATACCTTTCTCCTGCATCTGACACTTAATACAGTGACTGTATTGGTTTACTTTAATGTCAGATACTGATGTGTTTTGTCTCTCAGATGTTTAGGCAAAAATGATGCCTTGTCTTGGTAATTGCCAAAAAAAGGCAAATGTTGTTGCCTAGTTAGAAGAGATGACTATTTATTTTTTTTATTTAATTACATATCGTTGATTCAGAGAAAATTACTTCCATGCGTTGTCTTGTCTCATTCAAAACATGGCACCTTTCACATCTCTTTGTTCTTCAGTATTCCTGTGCTTCACCTAGAACAGTATTCTTTTCCTAGATTCCCAAAACATCGGATGTTACAGCTTACTGCTGAATGAATAATTATGTAAAGAGTCATACCCTCCTGGGATAAAGCGTAAACTGTTTGTAGAGGTTAATGTGTTCATCTTGTATTAAGTGGGTGGTGCATAGATATAGGCTTTACTGTGTGGACATCAATGCTAGATTATACTGGAACATCCCTATTTTGAGTAACTGTGCTTTATTTGAATGACTCAGTCTAATGTGTGTTTGAGATTTTGTTGCCTAATTTTATTTTGTCCAAAATGTACATTCTAACCTACAAATCTTAATATAAAGTTGTTATTGGTGCTTTATTTTACCTCAAGAGTGGACTGAAAAAAGCTGGAATTTTCCCTTTCTGTAGTAATCACTGCTCCGGTTCCTGTTAAGCAAATAATTTAGAATAACAAACAAGATCTTGTTCTGAATAAACAAACTTTCATAACTTTCTTAGAGAGTAGCTTATTAGGTTTGAAATATGTGCACAGTGAAAATACGTATTTTGGATTTGAAGTTATTTAAACTATTATATTTGAATTAACTGTGACAGCCAAAAGAGGAGCTATGCTTATTTCATAATTTTTCGTTAGACTATGTTCCATCCAGATGATAATGAATTGTAATCTCTAAATTGTAGTAATGACCACTCAACACATGCCCTGTATTTGGGGAACAGTCTTAAAGCCTCAGATTTTGTGAGGTTTCCATATAGACATTAGCTGAGCTTCTGTTTAAAAACACTTCGAGTAGTTACTATTTAATGGTGTAAGTTGTTTCAAAAAGTAAGATTGAAAATCACCTTTACCATATAACTTACTGTGACAAGTTAATAGGGAATGAGATGTGGGAAGTGAAGTTCAACGTAGAAATTTGCAGTAACTTTCTTTGCTCTTTATTCAGGTGATGTTCAGTATACTTTTCAAGCTCTTCCTTTTTGGTTTGTGTATCTTAATTTTTTTTTTTCCAAAATGCATATTGTGCTTAGAAATCCTACAGGTGAACTTTGCAATATACTTCTCTGTATACCATTTTATATCACTTGTTTATCATTTATTTTTTCATTGTTAGAGGTCTAGAGGCACTGCTTCATTTAAAAATAGTCTTTGGTGGTAAGATACAATTTTTGTACTGCTGCATTTTTTTATATTTTCTAATGCATCTTCAGCAGTATTAAAGCTGAAAAATTCTGTTCAAATAACATGAAGTTGATTCAAAGCATGTTTTGGATATTCATTTTTCTGGGTAGCACAACCAAACCTGTTCTACAGAAACAAGTTTAAAAAATTGTAGCTACATAAAGAACCCAGATATATTGGCTTAACTGTGGCATGTGATGTGCTAACAGCAATTCTCTTGTATAAATGCATGTTGTTTTCTGGAACAAAATTTCTTTACCAAAATTAGTCCCATAAAGCTCGTGGTATCATACAGTTTTGATTCTAGACCAACATGACAGATTAAACAAAAGTCATGGAAACAGTAAACCATGTCCAAAAGTGCTGTAAGGTATTGCAGGATGGATTGCTTTGGAGTTGTTAGTCCCAAAGAGATAATTAGTTATTACAAATAAGCACTTAATGTCAAAGACGGGGCACGTTTGTTAAGTCTATCTTGGAAAACAAACAGCCTTTGGTACCTTTCGGTCATCTGTAGTAATGTCAGTGTCTTTTTTTTCTGATCGACTTCAGAGCACCATTAAAAAGCTTGATGTGAAGTGTACCTGACAGTGGTGCTCTTTAAAGAAGGGTAGGTTGGCAGTCACTGGAGTTTTCAGTGTGCTGTTCTAGCTGAGAAGTTAGGTTTCACAGCTGGTTGGCAGTAAGTGTAGATAATGACAATGTTCATCTGAATCTCAGTTTTCTACCGATAGATCTCTGTAGTACGTGATCTAAGCTAATGATGTATTTGTGTGTGTGAGTGTGGTCTGTGTGTGTATGTGAGAGGAAGGGAAGCAGAGGCACTCGTTACACACTAAATGAATTAGTGATTTAGTTAGATGAAATTTGGATGTTCATTTTGAACTAGAGTAGAGATGGAAAGTCTAAACTTCTTTGTTTGTTGATTGTTTTTTTCTATACTGTCTAGTAATAGAGTAGTACTAAGCCACAAAATTTATCCAGTTAATGAGTTATAAACCATAATTAGTAGTTGCATACTTTATTAACAGGTTACTTTTCAATAAGTTTGGAGACAGTACATCTGTGTGTATGTTTGTGTGAGACTTTTTGCCTCAATGTTAGAAATTTAAGAGACTTGGAAGTAGCTGTTCTTTGTAAAAAAGGTTGTTCAGGGTTTTCTTCTCCTTCCGAACTGATTTTCGTATTGCTGAGGCAGTGTCTATTCACGTAGCTTTAGCTCCTATTTTGTAACGAGACATGCCAAGCTTCGTAACCCTTTGAACTTTTGGGACCCTACTAAACACAAGTGATATTGACTTTAAAGGAATAGAGTGCCTTTCGAAATAACAGTCTAATGAAAGTAATAATTGATGTATTGCAGTAAAACTGTTAAGCTGTTTTTAATTGTTTGAAGCTAATGGCCAAAGTTCTTAACATTTGGTGATTGGAAGAAACGTCAGTTCATAAAAATGAAGCTAATGCCTTTTTCTTTCTGATTGTTTGGACTTTTTTTAGGCTGGTCCATATAGGCATGTTTCACTAAAGTTCAGCTTTTGGTTAAGGGACTGAGCCTTTTCAGGATTCTAGTTAATACCAAAACTAGCACATTTTATTCTGAATGTGAAGTGTGTGCCTCCGTATCACAGACTCACAGCATCCACAGGGACACTGAGCACGGAGCCAAGTCTGAGCAGCTCATCAATGGCAGCAGCAACAGAGCGGGAAAATTATCAGGCAACTTCGACAACGAAAAGATTTGACTGCTGGAGCTCTTTTGAGGGAAATCCTGGTAAAATGTCAAGGTGTCTGACTGACCCCAAACTTTATAATCTGTTGGTTTTTTCCCTTTTTTAATCCTTCTGAATGGCCTGGTAAAGATCAGATTTCTAAGTGACAAAGCAGTTAATTTGCAACACTTAACTGCCATTGTGATTACTTTTTTTCATTTTCAGTTGATCTCTTTTGTCGTAGGTGTAAGAGAAATGGCTCAGGAGTGTGTGTATATATGTTATATATATGGTGTGAGTCTGCAGAAGATCAGTGATTTCACAAATGGCTTGTCTTTTAGTCACTGCAAATTAGGTATTTTCAAGAACATGAATGTTTGGTATACATGGAATGACATACCTATAGTAAATAAATAAGAAAGGCTTTAAAATAAATAAGGAAATAGAAGTAAAATTATTAGAACTCTATATTTTAGTGAGAACAAAACTAACTGTTACTATCAAGAATTTGGGGCGGATTTGGGGTTTGGTTTTTTTCTTTCTTTTTTCCAGTCTGGGTCCCTGAATTGCCCCCTTCTCTATCTTCTCCCCTTCATCTCTCAGGACTTTTCTCATTCCATTTATTTTGTTATTAAGAAATACTCAGATTTTACTTGCACATCCACTTAATTCCAAATCATATAGAAAAAGAGTTAAGCTCTTAAGTTGATCTCTGATCTTAACTGGGCATGCTTTCTTTTTTCCCTCTCGATCTCTTTCTCACTTTTCTAGGAAAAATATCTCAAGTTGAAGTGCTAGTGCCAAACAATGCCGATCATGGGTTGTTGGTCACTTGCACAGGTGAAAATACTGGCTGTGCTAGGATTATTCTGCAGCATCAGGGACAAAATTTCCTGGACTTGTCAGTGTTGGAGATGCACTGAAAACAAAAACTTGTATTTATCTCTGTGATGCAGCAGTTCTGAAAACATACCACTAATTTGAGAAGACAAGGTCAGGCCTGACAGTCCCAGGCTTCGAGCCAAATTGGACTTCTGCATACCAGTGTTAGTAAACTCCGTTGCCACAAAAGGTGACTAGACTAAAGTAAAACTTCCTGCCTACTAATGCAGAAGTTGACATTAGCACACAATACCAAAAAATAATTGCTTTCTTCCCCCCTGTTTGGAGTGAGAAGCAATGGATAACTACATCCTAAATGTCTTGGATGGGTAAGAAATTTTTATGCAGCTGACAAGTCTTGGAGACTAAATACCCCATGTTGGTATAAAATAGGCATTTGAAAGATGTTATATTTGCATTTGGTGACAGCACAATTCCACTGAAATAAAAGTAATGAAATAAGTAACAAAAAGCAAACTTTTGGATGTTTTTTTCCTGCTCAGGTCACGATCAAGGTCACCTAGGAGAAGGGCTCACACACCAGAAAGACGGAGAGATGAAAGAAGTGTTCCAACAGCTTATCGCATTAGTAATAGTCCTGGAAATAGTAGGAAACGCCCACGTTCCAAGTAAGTATACCCGGTCCTGGAGAAGGTTATGTCCTGGCATCATAAAAGACTTTAAACATTGCCTGATGTGTTGTATACTCCCTAGGTAGAACGTAACTTTTTTTATGTTCTGGAGCTTTATTTTAATAGACAAATACTTCCGTGGAGAAAAAAAATAATGGAAGCACTCCTTCTTCCCTCATTCTTGCATATGTTTGAACACTAAATGTCCAACCAAGTCAGTGAACGTTAATACACTACTATCATTCTATTTGGACTTTCACATTTCCTTCTTGTTGGGTCATTTTCTCACGCTCTGCTTGTGCAAGCTGTATGACCTCTGCGCAGAGGTCATATAGTGGTATTATGGTATTCCTACTGGTATTGCTTGACATCTCATCATATCTGCACAAAGAAGGGGAAACTCCAGTTTAGCAAACAGTATGCTTTACAGTTAGCAATTATTTTACTGGCAGAGTGGAATGTGAAGTATGAATCAAGAGGTGCCTTTTTTGAGAGCACCTTGCATATAGTCTCTCTGAACCTATTATAATCAAAATGGCATACCTACCATTATTTCAGCTCACTAATTGCAGAAGAAAAACATTTGCAAAGTGTGTGCCCAGAAGGCTTTGAAATGTTTTGTCTCTAATGTTTTGTGGCACGTTGTGTCTTTAACGTGCAAGGAAGTGAAAATTTTTCATGCTTGTATATGTACATCTAAAGTGTACACAAAACCCCACACATTGAAGTTACTAAACTGATCGTACAGAATTTTTCTCCTGATCGGTGAAGATTTAGTCTGTAACCTGTTTCCCCATATCTCTTATGGAATAAGAAGCAAAGAGAAGCACTTTCAACTTCATGATTATTAAAAAATTTCTATTGTTTCTTAAGATAACTTTCCATCTCTTGACAGCCTCTAATTAATTGATGTGTGGTGTGTGTAATTGAGAACTTCATCAGTATACTTCAACTGATTGAGTTTTTCACGTTCATCAACTCGAGATAATGGAGGCTTCTGTGGAATTTAGCATGCAAATTTGGTTAAGAGAAAAGATATGGAAGCTTAAAATGTTTTTCTTCCTATAAACACATGCAAGAATTTTTTCACAGCCCTGTGCTATTTTTAATGCTATGATGACAATTGTGAAACAAACTAGATTCCTCTTTGAACAATGTTTTTTATATAGGTAGAAATTGTAAACTTTTGTTACGCCTCAAACAGGAAAACAGAACACTACACAATAAAATATGGCAGTAAGTGGAAAAATGTAGACTGAAGAAAGAATATTGTAGTTAAACATAGATGAGGATATTTTGCAGCTCTGATTGCAGAAAACCTACTGTTTCAGCCTGCTAGGACTGACGTGTTAAATTTTCAAGTAAAAATGTAGATGCTGTGATGGACCAGTTTTCATCCTCAGTTTCTTCGCAACGGTGTAATGGAAGCAAGGTTTGGGTTCAAGGTCTATTAAAAGCTAATTAGTTTACTTGGGCTTTCTATGAGTGAGTAATTTATATTTTGCCTGATAGCTGAGAGCAGGTTTCAATCCTACATGGCAGCAGTGAGACGAGTGGTTTTTATTAACCATAGTTACACTAAGAAGTAGGCAAGCTTTAGAATCCAGTACTGTCAGAGGACTGAAAATTAGAATTAATAAATACTGCAATGTTTTAAACTTGCTCAGGGCATTAATCTGATATCATCAGTGATGCTGAATAGCTAGCATTGCCTGTAAATTTTTAGGTATATTTCCAGAAGAAAATATGTAAGAACTAGGAAGCTATGCTTTTCTTTGACTTGTTTGGGAATTACTGGCTCACTGCCTGTAGAATGAGATGTACTTCAGAATAAATATAACAATTGTTTTTTCTTTTGCTTATCCTGTACCTCACTTGCCATCATAGTCACTTTAAGAAGAAGTCTAATGTAAATTAGTGTTTTAATCTGTCTGCAGTGAATTACTTTCCACAGAGAATATGCATAGTTCTTTTATGCTAGCTTTTGTACTTAGAAAAATATTTAAAAATAAGCCTAGTTTTAGCAAATGGACTGTTCTAAAAATAGAAAATTGATAGACACATTGATTCAGCTGTTACGATGTTTATTCATCATAATCTGAGATGAAAAACACCAAAAAAGCTTGCTGTGAGATATTCTTCTTGCATGATGAATGTTTGCTGAGATTTTCAAGTGTCATGGTGTAACCCCAGCCAGCCACTAAGCCCCACCCAGCCGCTCGCTCACCCCCACCTCCAGGGGTTGGAGGAGAGAATCAGAAGGGTAACAGTGAGAAAACTCGTGGGTTGAGATAAAGACAGTTTAACAGGCAAAGCAAAAGCCGCACACGCAAGCAAAGCAAAACAAGGAATCCATTCATCAGCAGGCAGGTGTTCAGCCATCCCCAGGAAAGCAGGGCTCCATCATGCCTAACAGTGACTTGGGAAGACAAACGCCATCGCTCTGAACGTCCCCCCCTTCCTTCCTTCTTCTTCCCCCAGCTTTATATGCTGAGCATGACGTCATATGGTGCGGGATATCCCTTGGGTCAGTTGGGGTCAGCTGTCCCGGCCGTGTCCCCTCCCAGCTTCTTGTGCCCCCCCAGCCTGCTCGCTGGTGGGGTGGGGTGAGAAGCAGAAAAGGCCTTGACTCTGTGTCAGCACTGCTCAGCAATAACTGAAACATCTCTGTGTTATCAACACTGTTTCCAGCACAAATCCAAAACACAGCCCCCCACTAGCTACTGGGAAGAAAATTAACTCTGTCCCAGCCAAAAGCAGCACAAAGAATTAAGTATGAAATATGTTCACAGCTTGATTACGTTATGATGTTTTAAGAAACTGAGCATTTACAGTGCATAATTAGCTAGTCAAGGAATAACCGACTTTGTAGCTGATGTTTTTTGTATAGTCATGAAAATGTTGGAGGCCACTGGAGCTTTGGGGTTTTTCTTCTGCCACTTAATGATTATTTATGAAAGAAAAGTGTAAGGATGTTTGCAATTTTCAGTCTTGAATGTTAAAGTCTATATAAAAATCAGATATCTGTATAATAAATTCTGAGCATCAGAGGTGTACCGTATTTATATGGGAATTTAATATGTTATAGCGTAGCTGCTTTTAAAGTAGCAAACTCCTAAGAAAATCAAAATAAAGGAACCAATAATGTGATACTTAAAAGATGGCTTAAAGTTTTACAATGTTTTAAGATGTTCTAGAAGCTTCAACAACATTCTTCTGAACAGACTTCTAGCAGTGCATGCTAGAGAGAGATGCCTACAGTGAGGTATTGCCTAACTCTAAGGCATTACTCTAGTAATTCTAATTACAGTAATATCAATACTGGTATGTAAATCATACAGACATAAATCCATAACCACGTATAAAGATTTTGATAGTTCCATCTCTAGTATATTACTAATTTAATTCTCTTTGAGCTTAATATTGCCTATGAGGAGGCTACCTCTGTTTTCCCCTTCTGTCAATAATGAACACATCAGGTACCCATAAGTCCGTTGTTCCAGCTCTCATAGTGACAAGCACTTGCGTATCTGATTTCCCGGTCATAAATGGTTTGCACTTAAAACATGTTGCTAGGCCTAGGTTTGTTTGAGTGGCATACAAGAGCTTGTTTATGATTTTGAGCCTGCTGTTTGTCGCATTATGGATTGGATCACAAGGAAAGGGGTAATTTCTTTCAAAAAGCAAACAAACAAACCATGGATTTGCCTTGTAGATCTTTTGCATAGCTATGATTCCATGGTTTGTTCATTTATGAGCTAGGAAAATTGTAAGGGATATAAACTCTTACACTTCTCATATTCTAAGTGTCTGATGTTGTTCGGGAAGGAACTTCCCTCTAGCAAAGTTATTCTGCAAATCTCCAGTGGAAGACTTTTCTTTGTCATCCTTCAAACTATCAAATAGTGGCCAGTAATTCCTGTGTACCCATGAATCAGCCTTCCAAGTGACAACCTCAGGTACTAGTAGTTGCCTAATGTAATATCTTAAAAAGAGCTTCTGAGAAAGTATTTTGCACAACCATAGAAGTGCAGTATTGGGGTAAGACTGTCATTCTTGCTGAATGCCTGAGAAGTACCCTGTGGAAGAGGGCTACGTAAGCTTTTAGAAGCATGAAAAGTAACTTCAACTGAGCTAGTGTAATATTGCTTTAAATATTCTTCAATAAATTATTTTCTTCTCGCAGAAGTCCCCATGAAAAGAAGAAGAAGAGGCGGTCTAGATCACGTACCAAGTCCAAAGCTAGGTCTCCTTCACCATCCATGTCACCAGGCAAACCATCCACACACAAAAATTCTGTACATTCAACTAGTGTCTCTCCTGTGGAGAGCAGGGAATCCAGCCAGGAACGCTCCAGGTAATATGCTCTTTTACTGTAATACTGCAGTGCTGATGTCTCGACTGTGAGTGTGTCTTCTGACCTAACTTGTATGGTGAGGAGCTCTGTGTGTGTGTGATGTGTGCATAGTAAAAGTAGAAGACACTGGGAGGACAGCACTACGTGCATCAGTCTAATGAAGACATTGGATCTCTGTTGCATGCTGGAGTAAACATCTCGATATACTCTTACAGTAAAACTGGTGCAGAAAATTCTGCAGCCTAATTCTAAGTTAGAAATTGGAAACTGACTGAATGGGATAACTCTTTGAAGTAGAATTTTAATGGAGTGGTTTGAATTGTAATGTGTGTGCAAGATTCATAATTAAATTATTTCTACAGAATATAGAACAGTCCTGTAAAAATTCCTAGGCTGTTCAGATTTCTCTGTATCAGTTGTATGAGTGACTCTTCTGACTGTGACTTATCATGGCTTCTAGTTGAATGAGAGAACTGTTGACTAACATATGAGAGACTTGTACAAAAAAACCCAAAATCATGATGGTGAGTAAAATGCACTTTAAAAACATTCACTATAAATTTCTAATTCTAATTTTACTTTTTTAGGGGAGTTTCTCAGGAAAAAGATGGCCAAATCTCTTCAGCAATTGTGTCTTCAGTGCAGAGTAAAATCACTCAGGTACAAATAAACAAATTCAGACTATGTTGCCTGCTTAAGTGTGTCCATCATATCATTTTCTTCTCTTAACTATCTTGTACAATTCTGAGCTTTGCATATGATGTAGACATATGTTCATTGTCATTCTTAATCTGTTTGCTTATGAGAAAAACAATTTTGTTACTCTCTAGCTGCTGTCCTTTCAAGTTTAATCAAGCCTCTAAAGACCAAGCTAGATTCATTATGCTGCAGTATATCCACTGTTAAGATAGGAAAGTCCACACTGTGATACAATACCCCAGTTACCAATAGCAGGTATTACTGAGAGCCCATCTTACCATGCAGTGCTCTTAACAAGTTTTGTGGAAGAAAGAAAGGAGGAGAAATGCCTTGGCAAAGGCTAAGTTTGTAGTGTTGGCAGAAGAGGAAAGATATGTCCTCTTGCAAACTGAAGTAAGCATATGCTTTGCCTTAAGCAGTATCTTCGACTCACTTATCTTACCTTTGTTGCTCTTTATGTCTCTGAACTATTGTTGTTATGATTTCGTTGATATATTCAAGTTTGCTGTGAATCATGGCATATCAGGAATGTGCCTCTATATGCTGTGCAATAATCAAAATGCATTCAGCTTCCCTAACGCAGTTTTAAGATATCCGACCTCCGTCAAAATAACACCATTCCTTTTTTAAAAGCTACTGCATGGTATCACTCTTTAAAATTTTTAATTTCACTCATCCTCTTAGAGTCTTCATGCATATTTAACTTTCTTTCGATGGAATATGCCAAGTTTAGAGGAGGAAAGCTCTTAATTATGCTTTGGAAAATTTACAGTATAAAATCAGAGTTGCTTTTTATGTTCCCATTTTTTCAATGGATAGGTTATTCCTTCAATAAATTAATATTGTTCAAAGATTTAGTTCTGCTAGCGAAATAGTGGTAGTTGGGAATTAATACTGGTAGACTATTACCTTACGTAGCATATTTGATCCGTTTTTGATGAGAAACCCAAAACAAGAATATTCAGGAAAACAGAAAATAGCAAGTATAGGCACTGGAGAAAGAAAATGGAGTACTACCGCCTTAGTATTTCTTAGGCTACCAAACAAATGCATGGAAATTCCCGGTATGAGAAATGAGATATGAACTACATCATCGTCTTCAAAGTAGAGTAAACATCCCATCCTTTAAAAACATATACCCTTCAGACAAAGGTAATTGGTTCCTGCATTTCTTGGGTTAAACATTGCTTACGGCGTAGCATTTGCTAGTTTAATATTAGTCTGCTTGCTTGAAGAGCAGCTGTAAGAGGAGGAAAGATTACTATATTAAAATACAGTTCTTTTTTACTTTTTGCAAATAGTAACTGAGAGGAGTGAAACTTCTGTGAATCTGCAAGATGTTTCCCAGTATAATTAGTTTAGCATCATTTTATCTTTAAGATCCCGAAGAAATGTAATTTACCTAATTATTAGTAAGATTATTTTGCTGCCAGTGTGCTGGCTGACCCTGACCAATTCAGTATCTGTTCTCACTCAAATCCTTCAGTCTGTAAAGTGGGATAATGATGCTGAATTCCCCTATGAAGTGTTTTGAGAGCTTCAGATGAAAAATGCTTTAAAAGAACTAAGGATTTTAATTCATTTATATTGCATTTGTGAAGAAATGTTTTTAAGTAACTTTAATTCATTACTGATACACGCTTTTTATTTTGTGATCATTTTTTGCAACCCAATTATGCGATGCCATTTACATGAAATTTCATTTCCTTTTGTAATGCTGTTCCCACTGGATATTCAGACGAGACTGAGTGTTGCTATTTGGTTTCACAACAGTCTTAAAGTTTCCGTCACTCTGTCATATGTGAAAATACCCCTGCTATGTAAATTTTTCGTTTAGGTTTACAAAGCAAACAAAAAGAGCTTTCTGTTACAGAGTTATTGTTAGCACTCTCTTCTTACTATATCTCTCTCTCTCTCTTTTTTTCTTTTTTCTTTTCTTTTTTAAACTGTCAGTGGTTAGTAGTTGTGTGTTCATTACAGTTTTTGTGAAGATACAGTCATAATTTCTTTCCATTTCAGTTGACATGATTTCTATGTTTTGTTGTATAGAAACTGCTCAAAATATTTACGCAGAGCACTTTGTAGCATTTTAGTAAAAACAGACTTCAGTTGCTGTCATAGGAACTTTCTCCAAATTATTACGTTCATTTAGCCTAAGGACTGTTAATATCTGATGGTCCTGAATCTAAATATTCTGTGTGACTGGAGTATAAGCTAACCCTTTCATGCAGGTTTTTGCAATCACATGCTTTAGCTCTGTTCAAAGCCCAGACATGTCTGATCATTTTCCTTTTATTTTCTACAGGATCTCATGGCCAAAGTGAGAGCAATGCTTGCAGCTTCCAAAAACATACAAACTAGTGCCTCCTGAGACTTGTTGAACTGACCATCAAGAAATTGTGTGAAAAAGAACAATATAAAAAGAACTGCCTCATCTCAAATGTACAGCTGAGCTTAGCTCACTTGGTTCACGACTCGTCTAATATTACCAGAACTCGAGGAGCTAAAACGTATCTTTCTGTACAGAAGCATCTCCTTGAAATTTCATTAAACTTTTTCAGCCAGGATATCTTTGGAAAGTTTTTGGTTTTTGTAAATTGATTTTTTGACTAATTCTTCAGTAACATTTTATGATCAGCAGTCTATATGTGTATATTTGTAAATACCATGTTTCTGTGAAAGAAGTATTACACAATAATAAAGAAGGAAACATCTTTCATTAGCTGGAGTTTTTGTGGAGTCCTTAATTGTTTGTGGTTGACTTTTGTTACAAATTAATTTTCTTTTTCTTTAGTACTTTCTGCTTTTTAAACTAACAACTGTCTAGCCTGCCTGACCACTTTAAGCTGGGAAATACTTTTTATCTTCCTTCATGCACTGAACGATCCAAGAAGAATGCTTGTTTGCTTGGGTGTTAGTAGTGGACGGGTTTTGGACAAGGACATGATTTTCTGTCCATCATTTAGAAAGATCTCTGAGCCTCCATTTGAGGAGTTGACCCGTTGAAGTCAATAACTAATGGTCAGTAGCCCCTTTGTCTTAATGTGCCTTGTTCTCTCTAGTTAGCTACGGAAAAGAGACTATATTTTTGTGGTCATTCAACAGGCATACTTTACAGAAATCCAGCATTCTTCTGATTTAACATCTTTCACGCGGTTGAGAAAAGATGTTCACTAGCTTATGTTTTACTGATATATACCAGTTAGCACTTTTCAGAAAGCTTGTGGCCTCAGTATAATTGCACATTTGTTTATTATGCATTCTTTGTTGTACACTGAGACTATGTAATTTTTTAATTGAAATATTCTTAAAATGAGTACAAAAAGGCACGTGTGAATTTTTCCCCAAGCCTGCTCTAACTATGAGGTTTTGTAATAGCTGGTGTATTCAAAAGGTGCCTTTATTGGCAGTTATCTGATTCCATAAAGAGTGGAATCAGGGCTTTTAATGACCCCTGAAAAACTCTGTGATCTATAATCAGAAACATTGTGGTTATAGTGACTCATGTCCTAATTTTCTCAAATTTTATAGAGAGTAGGTGGAAGTTGGAGATGGATTAGAGAAATTAATGTGGTAAAGTTTACGCTTGCTCACAAACTAGTTGGTAAGTGAACTACGTAGAACTACACAGATTAATAACTCCAATGCAAAATCTTTTTGTTCAAAGCAAGGGGAGGAGAAAGAATGCATTCATATAATTCAAGCTTTGAGTACCGTGATGGTCAGAATGGTAGTTGGTATGCCACTCGCTGGTGCTCACTTGGAATGAGAGAACAATATTTAAACCATCGGAGACAATAGTCAATCGGGTTTCTTTTCAATTTTTGGCCAGTAATAATTAGCAGAGTTTACACTCCTACAAACAATATAAAATGCTGTATCTGATGCAGAGAAATTTCATTGTGTACATAAATTGTGATGAAACAGAGCCATCTAAATGGTAATGCAGAATCATGTTATCCACCATTTACATAACTATTTCAAAGTTATTTGTAATGTTTTGACTAGGACAAAAATAACTTTCAACCAGTGCAAGAGAGAGAACGTTTTCTCTGTACGTGTTGATGAAACAGTACTAGTGGAGACAGATAAAAAAGGGTAAAGTAAATTTTGTAGGCAGCTGGTGTAGATTGTTGTGCGGTGTTAAATTTACAGCAGCTTTATTTTTCCCTCCTAAATGGAGTTAAAAGTCTCACCATGGTTAAATAATTGGCAGCTTGGATGCCAGTTGTTTGTCATGTAATAGGAAAAAAGCCCAACTCTTTGATAAAATAGACTGGGCAGCTTGTTTAGCTGCTGCTTTGCAGATTTATTCTCTTTGGGAAGGTTGTTGCTTTAATGACTTCTTAAAATATTTTACCTCCCTGTGAGCAAGTCTTTTTCTTCTTTCTTTTTTTTTTTTCCTCTCCTTTTTCTTTTTTTTTCCTTATTCCCTTTTCTCAGTTGAAGTGAGATGGAGCGTTTAGCTCCAGGAAAATTTAGATTAAACTGCATTTTTATGCACTCTTTGTTGTTTACTGAGATTTGTTTGCGTTTAGCACTCTCTCATGGGTAGTTGCATTCTCCAGAATTTAAAAAGTAGTAGTCTTTTTATTGTGGTGTTCTTTCTCTTTCCAACCAGAATGGACATTTTCACCATATTAAAGGGACTTGAACTGCTTTACCAGAATAATTCCTTTGTATGTATTTGCATTTAGAAATCGATGCTGCTTTTTTGGTCTGTCTTCACAGGCACTAGCTGTGTTGTAACTGCTTGTAAATACAGCGTGGAGCTTGTGATACAATCAGTACAATTTCTGGTGTCTGGTATGTCAGGAGGATGTGTAACCAATATCAGGAAAGTGTCTTAAGACCTTTAAACTGGAAAATTTTCAAATTTCTATTTTCCAGCTATGGATTTTCAGTGCAACCCCTGGAAGAGGCCTCTCTGTGGAGGACCCTGCCTAAGCCTCTGGGACCACAGGCAGCAGGTCGGGGATTTGCAGAAAAGGGGAACTGGACTGCATCTCACACCCCACCTCCCATCCACAGGACACAAGAACTGTACGTACTCAATTTCTTGCGATGTGGCCGTGCACCAAGGGGCCTGGAGAGGCCCTGTGCCATCTGGCTGTATTGCCAGAATCTTGCTTCTGATGGGAAATACATGAGGTTGCTACAACGGGGAATTAAGAAACTGGGAGAGCTTCAGTTGGAAGAAAGTGGGCTTTGAGTAGTCATGAGGACGGCACTGTGGCAGCTCTGAGTTGTCAGCAACTAGTTTTAATTTTTCAGATTTCTCAGTTTTGTGGAAACAATATAACGTGACATTGCTTTGCTTTAAATTCAGTCAAATACAGTAATTTAAGCAACTCTTTAGCTGTAGGTACTTTGAATTATTGCCTCTGTGTGCGTGTCACAAACCAGAAGCACTTGGAATATTAATGCTAGCTTTCCAAAGCGCTTTGGAAGGGCCATTTTGTCTGTAATGTGCTAGCCAGTCTTTCCTCGTTGTCTTAGGAGTTCCAGATCATAGTTTTGAAGATAAATAATTTTTTAAGTAGTTTATACAACAAAACTTCATTCTCTCTGTATTCATGCAGAGTAGCCTCAAAAAACAAAACAAAAATTATTCCATGACAGACAGTAGGAGTTGCTCAAGAGGTATCAGTTTTTTCTCTGTGGAGATTCAGGTTCAACTGAGATCTCAAAAAAGTACTTAGAACTTTGTTAAGTTTTGAACCACTGAATCCATTTGCAGACTTCGGTATTTGTGGGTGTTACAGACATGCTTTCTCAGTGATGGATAGCTTTATGAAACAAAGCTAATAGGACAAAGGCGTTGCTACAGCAAAGGTAGTGGGTAGCCTTCAGTTCTCCACCTTTCTTCATCAAATGGAAGTGAAATAGGTAAGTGTTAGGTGCTTGTATACATCTGTCCTCCAATCCCCCTTACCAGTTTTCTTCAGAGCAGATTTCTCAGCGCAGACTTTACTTCATCAGCTTTGCTCCGTCTGCCCATCGAGGTACAATCTTCCTAGTTCAAGAGGTGGATTTGTAATAACTTGTATTAAAAATGCTGTAATTTGAATTAATTAGATGTGTTCAACAACTTCCTACTTGTCTCTTCAGTCAGCTGGTGGGAAACCTATTAATAAAAAAGTTAAAATCATTGGCCATCTCGGTATGTACTTTCTGTTTTTCTACACGTGAAGAGACCTTGCTTCCACTTGTAGGGCAGCTTCTATCGAGCCGAGTTAATGGCTTGGCGTTGAGCAATTTGGCTCTGTCGGGGAGCTGACAGCTATTGAGATGTATCTGCGGTCTCTTGGCATTGATCATGATTTCACATCTGTTGTCACTTGTAACTCTTTGTATCATAGCATTTTGTTTGACACCAATTATTTTGGAATATACACTTTCTCACTTGTAAACTTCATGCAATAGAGACAAAATCATAGTCTCCATTTTTCAGTGGGGCAACAAATAATAACATTTAGAATTCATGTTTTCTTGGATTTAAAGCAATGTCTGTTATCTTTTTTGAAGAAATTTTATTGGGAAATCCTATTTAATTAAATTTCTACTTAATTAAATTGCATTTATCATCTACTCCTCTTCTCCCATCCCTACCCAGCAACTAATTATATGAAGCAAAGAAGTAAAAGACTTGTGTACTGAGGTTAGTAAAATGCTAAAGCGTCGTCTTTACTAATTTTTCTTTTGCCTCATGATCCGAAAGCATGAAATACAGCATTGCACTGGTCTAACATCCTTATTTTCATCTTGTAAATTAACTTGGCTATAACTTTACGAAGATTTGTTTGAAATTCTCCTAAATGCAGCGCTTAAAAGTTGAAAGCTCAGTGTATGAATTTTTTTCTGTTGTGATTTAAATATGAACATGTTCTGACTATTTTGTTTTGCTTTTAGACAGATCCTTTCAGCACCAAAAGTGTAGTTCGGTTAAGTATTACATATAAAAGGAAAGGCTTTATTGGAGCAGTTGGTTGGAAACTAATACCTGCCTGCACGCTAATTAGGTTTCGGTCTTTCTGGTGGCCAGCTGGTGTGGTATTGCGTTTGTTATTCTGTTTGAACTGTCGAAGGATTCTTGATAATTCTTGATGCAAAGCATGTCTTTGATTTTTGCCTTAATTTTCCCCGCTCTGGATTACACAGGAGGTGAATACAGATACAGAAATACCCTACTGGATTTTGTATAATCTTAAAGCAAGTCCTGACTGTTTATAACAAATCCACTTTTACCTTCCAGTGAACTTGAAACTTCCATGGTATTAATTTAATATCTTTAATTTGAATGGAGATGATAATCTCTTGGCAATAATTAATCCTGAACATGCAGCATGACAAACATTATAAAAAGCTCTGCCAGACCATTTTAAAAGCGATGGTGATGATCTGCCATTTCTGGATCACTGCCATACTCTCCTCGGGAGATGTGCTATGACTTGTTTTTTCTGATAAGGACAAAATGGCTGCCCATCTAGATGAACGCTGACAAACTCATTTTTCTCTTTAGACTGAGTATTAAACTGTTGATCTCCAAATAGAAAGTGTGATAACTTCTTGGTGATATTTGACGGTGTTATAAATACAGCTGCCTGGTAGGGTAAGAGAAATCCCAGTAGGCAAGACTGGAGAAGGGCAGATGCCGACTTCGCCAGACAACATAGAGTGGCAGATATGACACGTTACTCCAGTGAAACTGGCATAATTTGGGGATCCAAGCTTTTCCTCGTCCTGTTTCTTGTAAAATAAATTCTAAGGATGTATTCTTCCAGGGAGAAGTCCTGTATATGCTCATATTTCCTCTATTAAAAAGTAGGAGGATTTTGGGTTTCTTGTTAAAATGCAATCCAAAGAGGTTTATCTGCAACTTTATTTATTAGGATATGGTAGCCTTGGTGATTGTAGGACTGTCTACTAAATTATTGCTCTCGCTTGTTATAACAGCTTTTTTCCTTCAGAAATGCCAAAGCTTGAAAAAAACTAACCTTAACTCTGATCAAGAAATAGGTCAGAGGGTTGGGCATCACAAGGAAGGAAACAAACGTAATCTGTAAACTCTGCTCCTCCTTTCTGAACCTGTAATAATCTAATTCATTTTCTAAGGAAAAATGGAAAGGAAAAATTCATTTTGTAAGGTCTGATGAAAAGATGAATATTTTTCCACCTTGAGTCAAGTTAAGTGTGAGAAGATATTTCAGCCTTAAGCTATTGAGACAATCAAAAGTACACTGTCCACAGGTCTTTGAGTGCCCTAGCTTATGCATAGTGAAGATTATAAATCACCAAATACAACGATTAAAAAAACGGTGGGATGGGTGAAGCCTGTGTTACAATGGCATTATTACAGTCCATTTTCAGTAAGCTGTCTATGCTGCAAGAGAAGTTGGAAAGCTATATGACCTTGACCTCACCTAGAAACCTTTTCCCAGTGAATACTCAACACAGAGTGAAAAGGCCGTTACTCCAGCGGTCTATTTCTAGCAGGAAACCTCTATTCCCTTGGATTCTTACGGTAAATATGTGGGATTTAAGTGTGATGGTATAATAATGACAGGCAGAGGAATAAAGGTTCTTTAGATGCCCCGATCTGTTGTTTTGTATTCCCAGAACAAAACATTTCATGTATTTGCATAATAAGAAGCCACCAGTTTACTCAGTTGAATCACGAATTGTGAAAGCCTTTGAGTTTGTAAGTTAATAGTTTTCTCAGAATTGCCATTGCAAAGAGAGAATAGACGATCATTATTCTTTTGTGCGGGTCCCTTATCTGTTTGGGTTCACACTGTCCCTGTGAGTTGTGCTGCGATTTATCAGTGGGAAGATATTTCCAGCTCATTTGTGTTCTCTCTGTCAGGGCCCTGGATGCAGTAATAGACCTTAATGGTCCTGAGCAGCCTCGCGTGGGGCCTTTACCCACAGCCTCTGACCGGAGACTACCTTCCAGCTCAGCGCCTGCGCTCTCTGCTAAGCTGGTTGTAGGTATGTCCATCGCAGCTATCCCTGCGCCTGACTGTGGACCCTGTTGACCTGGACCTTGACCCACAGGCTGACTTCCCAGCTTGGCCTCAAGAGCTGCCTTGTCGCCACACGCCTGTCTGGCAGTCTGGACTCTCGGCTGATCCCAGCTGCCCGGGCTGGTGAAGTCCCTGCCCTGCCACCTGCGTTACGGCGCTGAGCTCCTAGCTCCCGTCCTTCGGGGAGCAGTCAGCCCTCGCTGCTCCCCGGCTCTCATTGCTCAAGTCTAACTCACTGGCTGTTGTCATTGTCCAGAGAGGTTGCGGAGTCGCCATCCCCGGAGACGGTCAAAACCTGACTGCATGTGGTCCTAGGCACCCTGCTTATCTTGCTTTGAGCCGAGGGCTCAGCTGAGACGATCTCCAGAGGTCTCTGCCAACCTCAGCTATTCTGTGGTTCATGTTTGCTAACACTCCAAGACTGGCTATCTTAATCAGGGTGGAAACAACCAGTTTTGCCTCCACTCTGCGTATTCTAGGTGAAGCTGTCCCCTGTGTCTGGAATAGCTTTGCAGAGGTATATTAAGTCCAAAGGTGAATGCCCTCTCTCTTACCACAACAGGCAATAGAAATTGTCTCAAAGACTGAAAAAAGCCAGTATACCAAAGTAGCCTTTATTGAACTCCTTCACCTTCATAAATGACACATTTAAAAAACATGATATGCTATGTGATCTGGGAAACCTCATAGCTGAACATTGGCAGCTTCATGATCCAATTAAAACACTCCCTGAACCCACGCATCCCATTGCCAAAAACTTTCTATGCTTTAAACCTTTGTACATCATGTAACGATTTGCTTTCAGTTGCATCTTCTGTTCGTGCTTCTTGGATGGGTGTAAGCTTGTCTGATGTTTTTTAATCAGGAAATGGTAGAAATTGACAGCCTCAAGCTGTCATTGCACACAAAAACATTTTGCGATATAAATCTATTAATCCTGCAGA
>NW_008823913.1:157047-177822 GCF_000699105.1 Pygoscelis adeliae
CTTGCATTGGAACCAATATTAGCTAATGACTTTAATGGTATCGCACTTGGCAAAAGTTAAACACATCTTTCATCCTTTCCTAAAGCTATTTTATGTTGAATTTAAGAGAATACTGTAAAAATGAGTGAGCTATGCTGGCAAATGTGATGGCATTTGTCCAGTGGTTCTTAACTGGCAAAGACACATACACTCAGTTCTGACAACCTAATGATTCTGATGACACTGTGATAGTTTTTTGAGCATGGGTACAATAAGTGGTGTTGAAAAGCTGTTGTTCTCGTACTGTGACAGTGAAAATTTGCTGGATTTTAAGGTCAGTGCAACTTTGCCAACGAATGAAGTCTGAAATCTTTACGGGCAGAAGCAATTCTGTGTTTCCTTCCCAGGATAATGACTACTTTACATGGAGCTGAGGATAACAGGCAGTGTGCAATCAGACTGCTTGCTTTACAGAAATGATTCAGCTGCTGGACTTCAAAATCATTGAACTTGCTTCCTCTTTTTGACAGTCTTTCAGGCCCAATGCAGAAGTTATTCCTAGATTTCCTAAATCATATGCTTTCTGTAACATCTAAGTTAGGTAGGTCCTTTTTTGTAGAGGGCAAATGGGTTGAATGCCATTTTATAAGTAGGGGTTTGGTTTAATTGTCTGTGTCTCTATTTGAAGCAATAAGCAGTTTACTCTTTCCTATGGATAAGTGGGTGATATCTTACAGAGAGAGAGAAATAGAAACAGCTATTGAGGATGTGCATGGGTGAGAGACCTCTGCTCTACGGACTGGCTGCTCATGATGAGGCAGGGTAGTACTTAGATTCCCCAGCTACTCAGTTCAGAGTCACTGGAGAGTCACTGCTGCATACAGTGTGCTGAAGATTGCCCCGTCGGAGGCACTCTGAAATGTCACTCAGAGTTAGGTTTTGCCTCTTGCCAACTTCTCAGTATTTTCTTGTGGCAATGCAGAAGAGCACAAATGTGATGGTCTTATTCAAGCCACAAGCAAACACAAGATACCAACTATTCTATAAAGAAATTCTTTGCCCTTACGCTTTAGGAATATGCAGGTACAGTAAATGCTATTATTTATCCTTAAATAATGGTTATGTTGTGGGAAATCTCCTTCCATCAGTGGCCTGTCTGCATGGGAAGAGAGAACAGAATGTATTCTAAATATCAGTTAAAATAGTGTACAGAGTTAAAAATGGCAAGAATAGATTCAAATGGGTGTTACAGATTGCATGTGGAGACTTGTTCAGGTTCAGGCAACTATAGCTTAGATCCCACAGCTGACGTCATTCTGGAAGTCAGACCACAGGTAAAATGGAACCAAGTAGGATGATGTCTGGTTTCAACTACAGTTCGAGATTATTCCACTGCTGGGTTGGGGGTTTTTTTCCTTTTTTTTTTTTTTTTTTTTTTTAAATCTTGTAAAAGCAAGGTCAGTATCTAGTAATAGAAGATGTAGTTCTGTATTTCATTGGGTTTGGCTCGGACTCACTGATGTTCTTTCTCATTTGGGAGCGAAGAAGGGGAACAGTATTATGACAATGTACTCACAGATTCGAGAACTGAGTTGTGAAAAACTGAGTCAGAAGAAATGAACAACTTGGAGACGTCACCTAAACAATGACAGGTGATTCACAATGGATTGAAATGTCAAACCAAGTCTGTCTTTATGTACACCGTACATCTAAAACCAGCGGTAGGTGCATGGGTGAGAGCCCACCTGGGGAGCTGTACCTCCATTGCCAGTGGTCTGTAGCTGTGGCTGAAGGTAATGCCCTTAGCTGCTATTTTTCATGCTTCAGAGTTGTCTCTTCCCATTGAACCTTGCTGGAGATCTGGAGAACATCTTGTGAAGTCTGAAAATAATGACAAGTTTGGGCAGAGATCCTCTGAGGGGAATACTTTCTTGGCCACTTACTTGGCCACCAGCCTTTTATCTCCATACAGTCTCTCTAATTTATTGTTCCGTTTGTGAGTGGATCTCTGCTGGATGAAGGCGGCTAGTCCTCAGATGCTTATAAGCACTTTTTTCCTTATGGTACATGCTTTCTGCTTGGCTAGGGACTCACTTATGACTGGTCCAGCTTCATCCTAGGCCTCTTGAAAGTCCCTGTCTCATGCCAAAAGTCACAACATTCTCTTAGGAAAGAAGTAAGCAGCTGTGACCCTAAAGCAGTACCCCGTGCTGGATTTTTGTGTTTCTAATGCTGAGTACCTCAAAGCTCGGTTCTAACTCTGAACTTGACGGCCCATTCAAAACCTGTTGTTTCAAAGTGTCTCATTACCTTAATGCTGGCGCTTTCAAGACCAAAGTTTTACAGCTTTTAGCCCTTCGCTAGTAATGAGTTTTACACCTTAATAAAAGCTCCAGCAAAGTAGGATCTATCTGCAATTTCTTTCAAGTCACTGAAGAGTCGCTGATTTCATTCAGGCATTGTCAGCAGTACAAAAGCAGCTTCTCAACAGTCTTCTATAAATGAACTGTTACCTGAAGAAACAGCTTCCTATTACTTGTTCTTATATAGTTACTTTTTCCATTCATATCACATAGTTGGAGTTCAACTGAAATCTCGTTCACCCTGTTATAAAAACCTTTCAGTACCATTTCTATTGCCTAGACAGAAACTAGCAGTGGGGAGGTTTCGCAGAACCTCCCCGAAAATGCATGATCTTTGCAGAACGGGCTGCTTGTAAAAAGCCTTCCAAATCCTCCTGTTGTTCATACCACAGAGGCCAGGACTGTGAATGATCTGCCAATAAATAAAAATGACATGTCAATCGCACTTGCTTTTCTCCACCTTCTTAGAGGGGTATTTCAGCGTTCAGCACATAGCTGAACTCTCTGAAAAGCATTCCAGATGATCACTCGTTGTGTCAAATTATGCTGCATTATGTAGATAGGTGGCTATTTGCTGGTGTGCAGCTGTAATTCGAGTTACATATGTGGGTTTATTAGGCATGGCTTCAGACAATGGCAGGAAAAGAGGGAAGTATTCCACATTTAACAGCCAAAGCAGTATGAAAATAATGGTTAAGAAGTGCCAGCTGGGGACGGGGCCACTCGCCGCACTGCCGTAGGGCTGGGGAGGAGAGGACGTGGTGCGGGTGCTGTCCCGCTAGCAAGATGCATTATGCGAGATCTTGCCTTCTGCTAGCTCCGCTACTCGAGCACGTCTGCTGGTTCACACTGGCACTGAGCTCTTACATGACTGATGGGACAAATAACTTCACGACCATTTTGAGAAAGCAGTGCCGACAACCAAAAGATTCAGGAGACTTTCATTCTTTTAAGAGGGGAGGGAGAGGTAAGAGTTAAATCTTCAAGTACTTAAGCCTGGTTCGAACAGGTGACTGTAACCACAGCTATCTGGAATCCTGTTTTTATGAAGAAAATGAAACAGTGTCATTGCGATGTAAAAATGTTCCTTTCACAAAAAGTCAGCGGCCTGTAAATGGAGAGGAAGTCAGCCCCATGAACAACAAATCAAATTGCATGGTTTTTATTCTGCCAACTGTTAATGTCATGGAATAACAAGGAAAAATGCTGTAAACAGTGCTGTATTGAAACACTGAATCACCGAATCCAACTTTTCTTTTAATTGGACTGTCTGGAGGATGAGCCTTTGCAGTGTCTGGAAGTACCCGTGAAAACTCAAAAGGGAGAAAAGGAATATATTAAAGCGGCTAATTTGTAGCATGATGCCAGTCTGCCCTTTCCATTCTCCCTATCGACAGAAATCATAACAGGCTAATTCCTCGCTGTAAAATGTTCTTTGTTATTTGTACATCTGAAACTAATGGCATGCTGCACTGAGTGGGAAGCGGGGAGAGGGGCTGGTGCTATCAGAGAAAATAATCATCTCATTCCCTTTGAGCAGCAGAAAGTTGTTCTGCGCAAATGCTCACCCTCACCAAAGGGATGGGAAAAGCTCTCTGCTGCCACATGAAAAGCAGGGGAATTCGCCTTTTTGATTTAATATTATAAATTATATTCTTTAGAGTTTTAGTAACAAAATTTGGTGAGAAAGAGGAGCTCTGAATTTCAGAATCTTCTATTATCTTTATTTACCCATGTTCATAGCAAAAATGCAGGAGCTTTATTAGGGGGCGACCCCCGGGCAATGGAGTTGGTGCCCACGCCTGTGGGCTCCGGGCAGTCGCTGCTGGCCGAGGGCTGGAGAGTCCTGCGAGCGCTTCGCCTTACTCCCGCTCGGGAGGAGTAAGGCTGCGTTGTTGGCTGCACTGAGAGGTGTTCAGCTACCTGTGTCCTTCAACCCAGGCCCTGCAACCCGGCTGATGAAGGAGGACCGTTAAAGGTGCGTGAAGTCAGTGTGTCCTTGCAGCAGCTCTGCCCCTGGCTGGAAGGTGTTTGCGTTGTGAGGCCATAGGCAATGACAGCGGTGCACTAATTACAAGTAAAGGCACGAAGAAGGGATGTTTGGAGGTGTTCTGTTGTTCCAGTGTTGGCTGCTACAAAATTTAGAAGTATTTCAAGTTTTGAGTTAAAGCAAAAAAAGAGAAAAGAAAAAAAAAAGTAACAGTGCAATCCTTCCACAACCAAAATATAACCTGAACCCCAGCAGCACACAGCTCTGCTGTCCCCAAGTACTGAGATCAAAGAAATCTGCAGGAAGTGCCTTTAAGAATCTGTGTTATAGCTTCAGTTTTAATTTATATTCATTACAATTTTTCTCTGTGCACAACTTAGCCTAGCATGGTGAATGTCATTAGCTGCTGGCTTTAACTGTCAGAAGTTGTACAAAAATGTTGCTATTTGACTAATTAAAGTCTGGCCAAGAGCACAACATCAGACCTTGGGCTCTTCTGCTAATTGCAATGAGCTTTCTACCTGTTAATTTATTGGGATAAATATTATCAAAAGGCTTTTGATAATTAACAACTATTCATGAATTGTCACCATCCTCTCGGACTGCATGCCTCCAGACCGGGAGGCTGAAGCGTTATCCCCTATAACAGCACATTAACATGCCAAGCAGGGCATCTGAAAGAGGAAAAAATGAAGCTGAAAATTTAGACCCTCTAGAGGTAAGGCAGAACCGTGCTGTGGTCAGAGCACCAGGCTGGCACTTGGTGGGAGCGTGTTCGGATCTCGGCTCTCCACCCGTCTCCTTACGTGATCTCGTACAGATCACTTCAGTTCTAATGAGAAAAATCGAGGTAATTTTACTTCTTTCTTTGTTCAGTGGTATGTGACACTGGGCTTAAGGGCAGTGTGTTGTTTCTGAGACCTTTGAGCATAGCTCAGAGGTGACAAGAAAGAAAAGCTTAAACTGAGCCCAAGAAGGAGGACAAAGTAGGGTGCTGCGGTTGTAATGTATGGTTGAAGACTGCTGCTCTCGACTGTGAGCCCCGTATATAGAATCATAGAATCATAGAATCATTAAGGTGCCCATCGATCCAGCCTGTCCAGGTCCCTCTGCAGAGCTTTCCTACCCTCGAGCAGATCAACACTGCCGCCCAACTTGGTGTCGTCTGCAAACTTACTGAGGGTGCACTCAATCCCTTGAGTTTGTTGTTCTGTGCAATGAGGCTAAAATCTTCGGGAGACCGCACTGTAATGCAGGTAGTAATCCTATACCGAGATGTCTGCACCCCTGTTCTGCGAGCACGATGTTCTGCATACGCAGGTGTTTGGTAAGAAATGCACTTCCAATAGTGTAGAGATGGACCGAGATTTCCTAGTGCCAGAGATGCTGCATAAGACTTCTCTAACTTTTTAAACTGCATTTTTCCCCTTTTCTAGAGCTTGGAGCTTACTCGATTTTTCAGCTGCATCATGGCATTAAAATTGGCTTTGGAGTTAATTTTAAATAGATTAAATTCTTTACTATTAGTAAATGCACATAATCTAGCATAGCAATTTTCTTTGGTTTTGCATCTTAAATACCTTCACATAGATAATGCAATAGTTCGTACTTTTGTTTAAGAAAACAAGCTCCGTGATGATGTGTGACGAAACTTTTCTCACCTGGTTCCTTCTGATGTGTGTGCTTTTTCTTCTTTCTAGCAGCAAGAGCACTGAAGACTTCCTTGACTGATGGGTTCGTTCAGGACATCTCGGAGGTGGGTAGGGAAGATAACTATTGACTTAACAGATGATGGTGGTTGATGTGAATCAAAAAGATGAATGCGTAGCTAAAAATGACTTCTCAGATCTTGAAACATGGGGTTTTCTGGGCTGTAAATAGTCTTTATTTAATACAAAAAAAGTGAAGCTGAACCTTAGTAATAATTCTTTCTTCAGCAGCAATCTGAAAATATTCCAGTCTGTGCTGGAATATTTTTATAATCCTAGCTATTGATCTTCTGAAGAGCTGTTGTGTTTGAAATAATTATTTCAAAGAAAGATTGAAGAAAAAGCAAGATCATCTTTGCACAAGAGTTTTTTTTCATCACTTAAGTATATTCATTGTAGAAATATCTCCCTCAAAAGAGGTGAAGATCATTCCCAGCATCCAGGGCTGCTTTTTTTTTCTGCTCCATCTGCCAGAAGTTTTGCAGCTGGCACAATTCATTAATTCTGTTCAATCTGTGTTCTTTTAAACCAGCAATGAATTTGATAATCAGCGTGCTGGGTTTTGAACATACGGTTTTCTTTTTACTCTGAGCTACTCATTCAGTATTAGCATGCAACACAACAGCTTTTTCCAGTGCTTTCTCCGGAGGGGCAGAGTGGAAACAGCGGCATATGGATGGTGTGGTGGGATCTCCATCTCCTTGGTAGGAAACTGGTTAGCGCTGGTGGAGCTCATTGGAATCTGGCGCCGAGTTTAGCTGTTATTACTGACATCAGCGCATTACTTGTCCTCCAAGCTGCAAGTCCACCAGGTCAGTCAGCACGAGCAGCGATGGTCTGTTTTTGCAGACTCTTGAGTCATGAGAAGCCCGTTGGCATCCAGAAAGCCGGTCTTGGGAGGTACTGGCCCTAAGTGGTGATACAAGGAGATGGTGCTATGCTTGAGAGACTTGTTGAGCAATGAATTCGAGTGATCCAGCTCTGTTCCTGGCTGATGGGTTTGGCTTTTGTGGATCAAATAGCACTAGCAAGGGACCAGTCCTATCACCTTCCTGAAAGGAAAATCCTGCACTTGCCAAGACAGCCCGGGGCATCAGGGCAGACTGGGAAAGAGATCGAGATGAGGGAAGAATTTGTAACAGGACAGCTAGGAAGCCCAAGGAGCACAGATGGGGGTGCAGGGATGAGGAAGGGATACAGGGGCAGTGGGAATGGGCAGGAGTAGGGAAAACTGAGAAGTCCAAGGAGAGAGAAGTGCATGCTGGGGAGAAGTCTATATAAACTTGCATAGATGCAAGTGTAGATAGATATAAACAGGGAAATACAGGCATTTGTGACCACCTCCGTAACACATTATATCATTGTTACAACCTTCAAAAACATACTGCCTACCTGTCCTTATTCTGAAAATTGTTGTTTCATGACAAAGCTCCAGTCCTACAAAAGCTCCTGATACATAATTCATGTGAGTACAGGATTCTGTGCTTTTTTTTCCACTTGCAGATCTTCCTGGAGTCCTTCCTGGAGTACGGGGAGATCCATTTATCAGGTGCAAAGCAAAGCTTTGTTTTTCCCTCTCCTCCTCGACAAAAAGCCGTCAGTAGGTGCCACTGTTCAGAGCAGCATTACAGTCCGAACGTGTACAGGACCCCACTGTACTGCCATATTCCTGTCAGCTTTCCCCTGAGTGACAAACTGCTCCCGCCTTCATCTCCACACGCGTGTAATATCAACAGCTGATTTGTTGACCCTTGCATTTTCTTTAAATGTGTCTCGGTAGAACTGAAGCAAGGCGCACAATTTTTCTGGGAGAAATAGTAGATGGGTGACTTAAGGGAGAAATCCACCCACTCCTTTGACTACCCTGTACAAATATTTCTGTAGCTGCTGGCGAATTCATGTGTGCTAATGAACTGAGAGCAGCTTGCTGGGACGGGAGCCCGATCCTGAAATCTTCGGCAAACCAGGGCTTCCCACAGGGCAGCGTGTCTGGGTGCGCGATGGGGATGGCAAAGACGGAGCTGCCGGTTCACGGCCGTGCTTGCTGGCTCCGTGTCATCCTTCCACCCTCCTCTGTGCCCCATCCTCGCTTACCCGCAGCACTGTGCGCTCCCCGGGGAAGCGGTTTTGAGTGTGGTCAAAGTGAAGTGAAAGCCTTGCCTCAAATCACTGCAGACATCTCGGCGATCCTTGTCTTACATGAAAAGCCAGCAGGATGCCTTATCTGCACTGCCCCACGCAACTCTGATCCATCCTGCATGCTGTGTTCTCCACCGCTGCAGAAGGGCCCTTACATGCACAGGAATTCTTATTGCATTTATTTTCCCTGTGTCCTTTTCATATACCCACATTATTTTGTACACAGCATGGAAAAACAAATAGGTTCCTTTAAATAATTATATTCTTCCCTCTACTAAAGGTAGATTAGCTTTTTCTGATGTTTATTATTAAAAATCATACTAATTTACACTGCTAATGACAGGTTTACTGGCATTCATGCAACTCTTACTGTCAATATAGTTAAAAAATGACTGTATGTGTGTTATTTCAGAAGCCAGCCCTACAGAGTTCAGTCTGCAGCCAGTGGGTGCCGTTCTGTTGCCTTCATCGGCATTTCAGCTTCTCTTCAGCAGCGGTTAAACCCATGTGCTGTTGGTGATGGTCTTGTTGCTACAGAACCAGGGAGCGGGGGCATTCAGGAAATCTGAATTCAGTTCTGAGGTTCAACCCCAGTAAATTTCCTAAGTACATTGGGGCAAAGCAATCTCTGCCCAGTCCCTGCCTGCAAATAGGAACGCAGGCAGTAGGGCCTCATGTCCCACGGCCTCAGCTCAGAGGACTCTGGTGGGTTGGCCCTGGCCAGCAGTAAGCCCCCACCAGCCCCCTTTTTTTTTCTTTTTTCTGTTTGTTTGTTTGTTTTTGTATGCACAAAGGTACTTTGATCAATTCTTCATTGTTTAAATCCTTTTGATCAAGAGGCATTACCAATGGGGCAGGATGCGGCGTGCATCCTTTTTGTGGCTGGCTGTTGAACAATGTGTCATGTTTGCACTTTAAAATCCCAGATAATTAGCTAAATGTACCCAGGGAAACCTTAATTTACACAAGGTTGCTGAATAATTGTTACATTCATTTAAAATTAGCTAGATTGGAACAGTTTCTGTTCTGCCTTTGCTGATACCCTCTGGAAATGGTGAGGATTTGGCTGTTTGCTGAAGACAAGCACCTCTGAGACCGCTAAAACATGACCTTTATGCTGCTGGGGCATGTCCTCTCACCTCAACACACTGGCAGTATCTGCCCAGGAGGGAGGGGAGCTGGGGATGGAATATGGGAAGTTTTTGATCGTAGAATTGACTTCTTTCTCCTCCCCTCCCCCTGTGTGCTGAAACACCTGTAAAAGTCTCTTACCTTCTGCTAAAAATAAATAAGAGAAGCAGTCTCTAACACCCAATTATCTCAGACTGGTAGAAACAGTTGTGATTAAGGTTTTAAGGCAGCCTTCAAACAGGTGTCTGAAAATACGTCCAAACTGCAAGAGTCGGCAGATGGAGGGTAGAAGGGAATGCGGATAGCAGTCATTGACTTGGGAGGTGCATGGGATAATAAAAGAGGTGTTAGCAGATGGGAGATGAAAACGAGGGATGTGGGAAGAGCAAAGCCTGTGAAGTAGCTGTTGATGGAAGAGGAAAAGTGGGAAGCTGCTTGAATGGAGATGTTTGGAGGAGTGGTCCAAGGCCACCAGCTTTTGAGCGGGAGAACTGGCATGGCTGGCTATGAGAGTGGGTTTGCCTTCCCTTGGGGAGGGAGAGCAGGAAACAGGGTGGCCGAAAAGCTGTTTTATGGAGAAAACTCAGAGTTTTCCAAATGTGTTTTTGTTTTACTCCAGAGCAAAACCAAAACCTTTCTTGCAGCCTCTGCGCCGTGCTGTCGTAGAGGCAGCCCCGCACCGTGCTGCCCTGGCTGCACCGGGGCCGGGCTGGGCTCTGTCCCGGGACAGAGTGCTGTGCTCTGCCTGCTGGAGCCAGGTCTTGTGGCGAAGCCCTGGGGCTTGAGCTGCTCAGTGTAATTAATATGCATTTGATCAGGGAAAGGCTGACAATGTGTCAGTGGTAATGAACGTTCATCTGACGGGCAATAAACCTACCCTGAGGAGAGCTGGGGGCTCTAAACCTCGACCTCGTCCCTTACTGCCATTCCTGCCTGCGGCAACCCCCCATGGACAGCCTGCCAAGGCAGAATGGTTTATTTTTGTCAAAAATGTCTCAGGCAGCCCTTGCTGTGCTGCAGCAGACGTGTCTTTGGTGCGTCCACGCTGTGTGCCGAGATCTGAACCCGAACCGGGTATTTCCTTAGCTGCTCTGCGTGTTGCTCAACTCCAGAGCAGCCCAGGAGCTGGAGCGGAGGGGCTGAGATGGCTGTCCCCAGCCTGGGCCTGCCAGGCTCACCCCTGAGCATCCCCGAGCAGTCCGCCACAGGGATGGTGGCTGCTGGTGCTGCCGTTTCCCTGCAGGGATGTGCACTGATCATGGCCAAAGCCACGGGCTCAGGCTTGGTGAGAAATACACGCTGCAGACGGTCTCAAGAGGTAACAACATACCCTTCTGGGTGCCCGCTTTTTAACAGTCCTTTCCACAAAGTGCCCCGAAACCCTGAGTTCTGTCTGAATCCATGAGCCAAGAACTAATTTATTATCCTTCCGCCCCCCCGAAATCCCACTGCTGTCTCAGTGCCAGTTTGCACTGTTTTAAGCCTTCTCCAAATGACTCCCAGCTTCTCAGAGGCTGAGCAGGCGGAAAGACGAAATCAGCGCCCCTCTCGACGCTTGTTGTGGCCTGACATACCTAATAGATTCTGGCTGCTAGAGGCAACCGGAGCAGCTCAAGTGCCTTTTTATGACACTTGCTTTTCTTGTGAAGGAAGTGACATCTGACTCTTTCTCAGTAACAAAACCCCCTCCAGAACTCAAGGGATTCGCTGAAATTGCCAACCTGCTTTCGTTGAGCGCCGAAATGCTCGGGGGGTGGAAGCCAGGTAGCGGTGTGGCCGCTGTCCCCGCCGGGCTCCTCGCTAACATCCATCACGACAGATGCGTCAAGCCCCAGAGACAGACGCTGAGTGAGGGCAGGGAGGGAGCAAAGATCCCGGCTCATCTTCGGCAGATATTTTGCAGCCAGAACAGCCAGGTTTCTTTTTGTATTACCAGATTTCGGATGTGTAGGAGAGACCTCGGCAAGGTGATGCTGGCAGAGGACTCTGCTGTTTGTGCCAGCGATCAGAGCTGAGTTAAGGGACTTGACGCAGAGAGGGGACGAGGACACTGAGTCCCTGTGCGGTCTAACTCAATAAGCCGAAGGCAGAGAGGGGGGCTTTGGTGGTGCTTAATGGACTGTCCTTTAGAAATGCAATGTTTGCCTCGGGGAATGATGCACTCACCCAGCCAAGCAGGGAGTGCTTGAAGTTGAATTAGGCCGTATAATTTCAGGTTGCCTTTGAGTCAAAGAAAGTTTTTGAAGATTCGTTCTTTATTTATTGATGTGTTTTCTTTTGCTTCAGAGAAAGAAAAGGAAATTTCCCGCAAGTTGAAAAAAAAAAATAAACCACTTTCCATCTTGCCTGTAAAAAGTGCCTCAGGATTTTTATGAATTCGTTGTTACAAATTGCCAGCAAAGTTAATTGGAAGACTGGACAAAAACCCAGATTATTTTTTTTTGCTTTACATGAATTCTTGTCTTTGGTTTGCCTAAAGTGCACTCAGTGCCTGTGATATTGAATGTGTCCATGTGCAGAATAAAAACGGATTGCTTCTGGAAAGTTAAAAAAAAAAAAAAAAGGCAACAAAAACCAGCCCTTGCATTATATCTTGTTGGCTTAAGGCTGACAGTACCTCAGAGGTACAAAAAAGATGGAGCAGTCCTCCTTTCCTCTAAGAAAGCAAATCGGAGCAATAAGCAAAGACAAGCTTTTGTTGCGCCCTCGGCCCCGGCTGCCAGCTGGGACTGAAAGCGCCCAATGTGTCCTGCTTCCCTTTTGCTCATGCGGGTGGCCATTTCCAGGTGCCGGGGATCTGTCCCGCGCTAGCGCCGGGACGCCCTGGTGCCTTTCAGAGCCTCCCACGTCTGTTTGTATCTGCATCTCCTCACAGATGTGTGGTAAATTTGTTAAACACCTCTGCTGGGAGACCACTGGTTTTTCTTTTGGTGTGGCTCCCGCAGCGGCGGAAGAAGCAATGGTCCATGGTGAGAACAACCAGGAGGTAACAGGTTTCAACGTGCTTTACTGGACGGGAATTGCAATGGCATGGCAGCTATTATCATTCATTTAAGGGCATGGAGGCTGACTCAATGGAAGTAAGCCACTAAGGTGAAAACTGCTGCATTATTTTCAATAAGAGATGTGCAGAGCGTAAACAGGTCGGTATCTTCAACATGATCAGCAAAACAGCGCTGGATTAACTACGGTGTAATGCCCTGCTTTATTTACAACGGCTCTGGATGTGCACTCGTATAACAAATGTCCTCACGTTTAACAAGTGTCCTCACCTGCAGCAAGGCTGGTGGCCCCGAGCTGCTCACGCCGTGGCTCGAGGACTGCAGATAAGGCAGTAAATCCGTGTTATTCCTCGGGCTCCTTTCTCGGCTCAGCCCAAGGTTTGTGCAATTTATGTCATCCTTTGGCAAACAGCTTCCACACTGATAAACCAGAGTAAAAGTAACTCCTGTCTCCTTCCTGCTGCCTGATTAAGGTTTTTAGGGTCAGGATTCTCTCTTAGTAGCTGTGTCCTGTACCCGCTACTGTATGGTCAGGTCTCAGTCAAGCCCTTTCAGGGCTGTTTTCGTACCGATAAATACAATCATATGCAGGTTGGCTTGGGGCTAGATGGTGCTATTATAGCCCAGTTGCATTCCTGAATGGCAGCCAAGGTTCCCTGCCTGGTAAAGAAAATATATAGTGGCAAGTTTTATGACTTACTGAGAGTACAGCAAAGGATGCAAGGTGGAAAGTCTTTCTTAGGGCACGTTCATTTTCATGTGAGTGCACTGCATTTTAAAATAAAAAGGTTATCCATTTTCCTTATGTGCTGGAAAGCTGGAAAGGGTGTATTTTCTAGCACGAGGGACTCTCTTTCTCGTCTGCTGCTGTGAACTTCACTGGCTGGGTTGACAGCTCACTGACTTGAATCCGCAGTTCAGCAACCAGACCCTGCTAATGCGCCCGGCTCGCCCTGAGGAACGCCGCCCCTCGCCCGCCCCCGCAGCAGCCCTGCCGGTGGCAGGTCTCAGGTGGGCGCGTGGCACCCCCACAGTAAAATGCATTTGGAGTGAGAGGGGAAAGAGCAGGAGGACGCACGGGGGCGGCGGGGGGAGGCGGAGGGCTAGGTACCACAGTCCGGCGGCCGCAGGATTAATGCTCAGCTGCTTTTTGTCTTGCATGAAATACCCAAGAGATGAGGAGTTAAAGGAACCGAGCGGTGACTGTACAAGTAAGTGTGTAGTACTGGCATAGCGAAGTCAATTGTGTCAGTGGTTTTTGACTGAGCACGACCGGAGCTGTCAGCCAGGCACCAGTGAAGGGGATGAAATGAGGGTCGGCTCTGCCCCTCGAGATGCTGCGCTGTGCCGACGTGCGTGGGGAGAGGGACCCGGGCGTTGACATCGCTGCGGGCTCCTGTGGGGCTGGCACAGCCTGCCGGCACGGGCGGCTTCAAAGAGCGTGGGGACACGACTGCCCGATGGCTGAAGGCCTCATGGCAGGGTGTGAACCGACCTGGCTCCTGCACGGTCTTGCGGAGAGCAGATACCACCCGCCCTCGCCCACCTCGGGGCTGCAGATCTGAGTGGAGCAGAGCTGCCTGGGGGGCTGCCGGGCACTGTCACCCGCTCCCCCCACTAATTATTATTTGTTTAAATAAAACCTGGTAGTACAGTCTTCCATTTTTTTTAATTTGCTGGCTTCCTCTGCTCTCTTTGGCCTGGTGGGGAAGGAGAAATAGCAACACCCAACTTATCTCCCCCCTGCCATCCACTAGACTGGGCAGCTCTGTTGCAGCTCATGCTGCATGTGCCCTCTGGAAGGGAAACGGTCCAACTTCTCTGATCACACACAGCATTGATGTGTCCTCTGTTATGGATCTGCTCCTTTACCTCTGGGCTCATGTTTCTGACAGCTTGGCCTGAACTGGACACACCACATTAGCTGAAGTGCCTTGTTTGACATTAGCATGGTCGGGTTTTGGTATAACTTCTGCCAGGCCTTTATCATCTGCGTGCTGATTACTGATATTCACCTCCCTTATACCCCAAGCGAGGTGCAAGAGCCCTGTAATCCTCTTCTCTCAGCACATTAGTTTAAAGCCTCATGAATCTCTATTAAATTTGAGAGAGAACATGAAGATAGTTTGCAGCTGCCTTGTTGATTTTATATTTCCTCTCATTGTAGTGCCTTGCCGTGAAGCTGAGAATTAAATGGCTAATAAGGCATCTGCTCCAAGCAGGAGTCTCAAGATTGTGACAAAAACAGCTTACATCAGGGTTTGGGTTATTGGTTTTTCTTGCCATCATATAATCAAGTTATTAAAATCTTCAGGGATACCTGATTAGAGGTAGCGGCTGTCAAAGCCAGCTTAGCTGGCAGAGCACACGAGTAGGCAGCAGTTGGGACATTGGAGGTATCTCCGCGGCTTGGCTGGGTGCTGCAGCTCTGCCCTCAAGGTGGCTGGAGCCATGGGGCTGGGCAGCATCTGCAGGCAGAGGACCGCGGAGGTGCGGGTGCCCAGCTGGCTGCTGCTTTCAGCATCACTTGTGATTGATAAGCTGAAATCCTTGAAGAAATGGACACTGAAAGAAACATGAGAGTGCTCCATTTGGGGGTGACAGCTGGAAAAAGCATTAAAACACCTAGCAGCCATCCGGAAGAGCAGCACCCACGGGGAAAGGAACTGTCTCTGGAAGCAGGTGCTAGGCAATGGCTGGCCCAAGGTTGGTCTTATTCACCATGAACCGATGAGTTAGCTATGGGCCTGGGAGGTGACAGCAGTTCCCTGGTACACCGCACGCTTGGGTAGGAGCACCCAGCAAGGACCCCAGAGCTCTGCACACGCATGAGCCCATCCGCTCGTGAGGAGGAGGATGGGGCTCAGCGAGCTGAGCTGAGGGCAGAGAGACACGATGGCAAAAAGGAGACGATGGGGTTGTTCCGAGCCCCGAGTGCCTCGGGTGCGTGGGGGGGGCATCAGCAGGAGCAGGACGGGTCTGTCTCAGTAGGAAAGCTCAACGGGCACCTTGGAGAACAGAAGGTGGACTGTCTTATTTTGACTTGGGTGCAGATAATTGATACTATTTTTTTGATCTTTTTTTTAAAAAATGTTAAAAAATACAGTGTCAGACCTGTCGTTTTCATGTTAATTTTAACTCCAAGTTCATACTAATTCAATTAATTAAAGCTATAGCTTGATGGAATGGGTCTTATCCATTGTGACTCTGGCCTTCGTTGCTGTGATTAGCAATGCCTTGAAGATAAATTATTTTTTCAGATGCACTGGGCATTGCCTCTGTTGTTTCCAGTTAGAAAGTGTTGCTTATTGCAGGGGTCACAAAGTCACCGTGGCCGCTACAGCGATGTGCCTAGGAAAAAGCAAATATTTTTCTTATTAATGAAATTGCATCCATTTTCATTAAAATAGCTCTGTCCGACTTTGTTAGGACATTTTCATAATTTTTTTTTTTCTTGATGGGAATTTGCTGTAGGCCGGTAACACGCATTTTGAAAGAGGAGTTGTAGGTACTAATGCACTGAACTGCCATTACAGGCAAAATGAAGCTTGGCTCATCGCTTCCAGAAATGAGGCCACTTTGGCTTTCCAAGTTAAAAAAATGTTGGCAGCGGAGTAATGATCATCCCATGTGTGAAACAGAGTCTGATTCCGTTCTGCATTGTTGATGGCTTTGTACAAAAACCTGACAAGGTTTTAGCTGGGGACTTCTGAACCTGGATGTTCCTTGTGGTGTTCAGCTATTCCTTCCTGATGTCCTGGGTGCGGTACCCAGAGCAGAGATGCCACTGCAGCTCCGTACTGCTGCAGAGGGCTTGCAAACCAGAGAACTTCATGGTCGTTCTAGTGATTAAGCCTTCAGTAAAGTTCACCTTTACCATCTCCAGCCCCTAAGCTTTTCGGTACAGTTCTAATTAACTTTTACATGAAGACTAATCTCTAATAAGCAACTGTGTGTGCTAGGTCTTTGGCTGCATTGAAATAAAATTGAAGCATATGTGTATTTTTATTTTTTTCCTTCCCACCTCCTCAGGCTTAACGGGCAGACTCACCTCAAGTGTAATGTCACCGATTTCAGGGATTAATTAGACCCACATTTTGTAGTACAATTAAATACCATCCAAAGAACTCTGTAAGAGATTTTCTGCTCGGCCCTAAACCTCTAGCGCTGTGTGAATGAGCAAGATGCGTTTGTACCAGCAAAGACAATTTTGACAGTTCCTGATGGATTGGTGTGATTTGGCACTTCTTTCCTTTTTTTTTTTTTCCTGCAGATGAAATTCACTGTTAAAATTGGAATTTGCTGTGTTAAAAATCATTCCAATGCATAAGCTTAGCTCCTGCTTTTGAATTTCTCACATAAACACGGAGAGGAGGAGGCTGGTGGGGACTGATTTTGGAGAGGAGACTTGCCTGCTTTCTGGGTCCGGCAGAAGGGGTCAATCCTTTCTGCTCTGTAGCTTCCTACTCCTCCCTCTCCCCTCCAGTAGCTACCACAGGTGCCTTCAGACTGATTTCAGTGCTGTCGGGCCTTGGGTGGATTATACAGGTACATTTTACTCCTGTAAAACTCTCGGGATGGAAAGAATGGCACGCTTGTCCTCTCTCAGCTAGTCAAACGTTCCCGTCTCTGCTTGCTGCACGCTAAAACTCTTCCTCTAGGCTTTTCTTTCCCCTCTCCTTGGAAAGGAAGAGCTACTAAAGCTTGTAGGACCGTTTCCAGCCCACTTCAGAGAGTGGGCTCCAGGTGAGTTTGTTTTGCTAAGCACCATCGAACTTGGCACCAGGCTGTGATCTTCTGAATACAGGACTGGTCCTCCCTTCATCTTCACATGAGACAGTCCTGCTACGTACTGACCCTCAAATGCTGTTTATGCAAGTTATGTGCATAGCTAATTGCTGTTTATTGCTTATTAAAAGTGCGTTTTGTTCCCCGACCTTGAACTTATGCAAAGGCTGACTTAAAAGAAAAGGATGTTAAAAAAAAAATTTAAAAAAATCTGAGTATCTGTTGTCTTGGCTCACAGTTTTCAAAGTGGCTACAGAATGTTTTCCCCGTGTTTTCCCGGACAGCAGTGTGCTCTGCAAACACTGTGCAACCTGCTTTTGCTGGTTTCTTACTCTGGATCTCCCACAAATTCATACATGTGAGCACGTATCCGTGTTTCTCATGCTGCCATTAACTCCACAAGACCATTGGTTCTTTGTCTCTTCTCAGTGAAGAGTCTTTGTGCCACGGTCATGTCCCCTGAGATAGAGGTAGGTACCGCAAGTCCAAGAGGGATAGTCCATTCACTTCCATTTTAAACGTCTAGTTCTGCCTTCAACAAAATTAGTCTTCACCCCTTCCCCTTTGCTCTCATCACATTAGTGTTAACCACCTTCCATGTCTTGTCCCTTTTGGTTTTAACATGCTCAGATTAACAATGACTATGTTCAGCCAGCAGGAAAAAATATATATATTCCACTTGACTTTGCTAGTGCTGTTCAGGTCAATGGGAAGAAATTTTTCTGGTGATAAAGGGAAAGGCCATTTAAAAATAACGCTGTGACAACCCGTGCTGGTAGCACGTGAACTGAAAGGATGAGTTCACTTTGGGAGCGTTACGTCCCCTCCTAAAATACTTCGCTATCTGTTTCCAGTCACAGCAGGTCCACGTCTGGCCCCAGCAGCCCTCAAAGAGCCGGGTGATGTTGGTGGCCAAGATGAAGAGCGATGAAGAGGCTGAGGGCTAGCTGGGCTTTAAAGCTCAGGAGAACCCAGTTTCCAGCTCTGCCACTGAACCCTGGGCAGGTACCTCAGTTTGGGGGAGTCTTTCCCCATGATATAGCCAAACTGAGTTCTGATCTTAGTGATGCCCTATTTCAGCACCAAAAAGAAAATATCACAAAATTAAGTATTTTAAATGGATCGTAAATATAAAATAATAAACGGATGAGCAAAGAGTCTCACTTGCACTAAGTGCAATGTGGGCAGTCCCACCCACCTCGGTGGGAGAGTCACAGGCTGGTTAGCAGGATGCAGACTGTGAGACTAGAGCCCTGACTTGGATGGGATCTTGGAGGAAGATTAGACTTTGCGGTGAGTCACAGAATTAAAAATTCAGCCTCGTTACAATATGAGACCTACAGAGAAGAAACAGCTGTAGGGTCCTCAGGAGATGCACAAAATCTGGCCAAGGGTTGGTGAGGTCCTAGCAGGCAGGAGTGCTGCAGAAGAGTAATGCGGCTGTGTGAGAGGTCTCAGTGGAGAAAGGCAGTTCTGGAAAGAAATATGAATTTCTGGATGAGAATACGAGCAGGAACAGAGGCTTCAAGGAAGGTGGCCATCCTGTGTTGGGGGGTGAAGAGTTAGAGGTCTTCCCCGTCTTTCCTTGAAGCCAGAAAATAGGTGATGCTGGTGTGGGTCATGGCCAGGCAGGGAGTCTATAGTGTTTGGTGCCTGAAAGAGATGTCTCCAACTTGGGCCGGTTGCTGTTGCTCCCTTTGACCATGGATTAGACCACCTGGGTCACATCACTCCCTTGGTCTTCCACCTTCCACTCACTTAAAGCCCATTAACCCTGTCAGATAAAGACTCCAGCAATGATTTTGACGTCATTTACGGAGCAGAGGCAGCTACCTTGTCTCCTAGGAGAAGCCACGGGAGCTGCCCAGAAAGCACAAGCCAGAGGTACAGCAGTGCTCCCTAAAGAACCCAGCTGTGGAGTTAATCTGGGAGGCTGCTGACTTTCATTCAGCTCATGCTGAGGACATCCATCAAACCTCACCTCCCTCGGTGAGGATCTATCAGCCCTGCTTCGCAGATGGGAAGCCAAGAGGGCAGACCCCCTCGCCTCTTTGCTTTGGTAATGGCCTCTGTCTTTTGGGGGGGGGGGGTCCCTAAAGCTGAGCTTGTTTTAAAGGTCTGCCTACTTATTGCTCTCGTTCAATTTTTCAACACCAAACAGGTTTTTTTACAGCCTGTGAAACACCTGATGGGGCAGGACCGTGCCCAGGACAAGGTTTATGTCTCCTGCAAGGCAGGTAACCTTCCTTCTTAACCCTTTGGTCTGCAGGCAACAGCCCAGGCTTCCTTGCTCCTCGCCTTCCTGACACTTGCAGCCATTTCTCCTTCCCTGTCCCCTCCCCACACTTATATTATAATTTTATGGCATAGGATGTTAAATTACGCAGTAGGAAATCATGAGCTGGCTGGACCAGGGGCAGTGACTCCAGGACAAAGCTCCCACGAAGGGCTGAAACTCGTGCAATGCTGCCCGCCGGCCCGATGAGGACATCCCGATAGTGTCAGGTGAGGGGAGGGGAAATGGAGTGGGGCATGAAATCCATGTCAGGCATGGCCAAGAGCCAGCGATGGGGCTGGCTCGAGATGGGACAAAATGCTCTGTGACCCTCTGCGGGGTAATCAGGAGCCCTCTGCTCAGCACCGGGGAAAACCACCCACCCAGCCCGGCTGCGCCTCTGCGGTCTGCCTTCAGGTGAGCTGGGAAAGGGAGGGGAGAAAAAGGCACGATTCAACCCTCCTTCGTATTGCAGGAACAATTGCAAAATGGAAACGTTAGGAGCCCGTCTCTGCGATGCCAGGCTCAGGAGAGCAGTTGAGTGCTGCAGTCTGCTGTCGTGCTCGGGTACTGACCGAGTCACTTCTCCCTACTGAATTGGCAATTTATTTGCTCAGGCTCTGCAAGGTGGCGATCGCTGGAGCTCTGGGGTGTTGCGGCAGCTAGTAAAGGTCAAGACAAAACCTCTTAGCTCAGTATGTGGTTTGCTTGTCACGACCTGGGCTGACGGGGCTGTCCTGCAGCACGGGGACCACTTTGTCCCAGGGTGACGTCCTGGCTGTGCGTGGGAGCGGCATTGCCTTTCGGCAGTGCAGAGGCTGAGACACTTCTTTAAGAGCTACAAAACACAGCTCTTAAAGCAGACACACACACCCCCAAATCCCTACAAAGCCCGTAGAGCAAGGGATTAGAAGAACCTCCAACGCAACTGACCTGTACAATTAAACTCCATTTTGGCCTCACTACCAGCGCTCATGTTTATCACAGTCATTTCCCCCAGCTCCGCACCCCTTGCTCACACTGGGAGCAGAGGTGCCACCATACCCAGAGGATGCTTAGGATAACTGGGGATCCGAGAAGATACTTCAGTCTCTGGCCGGCTAAGAGTCCACGAGTGGTCTCACAATTAAATGAGGCTTGTACCTTAAGTACCTGAAAATCTCATCAAACAGAACCTGTTCGCGCAGGATTTGCAATTTATGTTAAAGTCTCTGCATTGAGCCCTTAAACTTTTGGGTATCAGACTGATGTGCCCACTCTGAGGATGGCTCAACGACACATTACATACCAGCTTGTCTCTCGCTGCTTTACAATAGCATTCAATGGGATTTAAATTAGCTTCAGCACTCTAATCGTGTTGCTTTTATAACAGCAATGAGATAACTCCCAGGCATTGGTT
>NW_008823913.1:177879-194938 GCF_000699105.1 Pygoscelis adeliae
TTTTTTCAGCAGAAATGCACTGTGTGAGCCATGGTTATAATTTCATTAACAGGATGCTACTCAGCTCCTGCTGGGAGTCGGAGCAACACATCACTCTCTACAGGAGATGGGGATCAAACACCTTTCCTTGTGTTCACACCGGTTATCCAGCCTGCAGGAGGATGAGCTGTCGGAAGATGTGATTTTCAGACTTCTAGCCCGGGATTTGACCCACGCATGAGGCTTCTCGGAACAGGCTGAGTTCTGCACAGCCCCACACGTTCCCTGGTGTCCTCTGCAGTGAGACCCGCCGGGCTCTGCCACCCTGCGCTCAGTGGAGGGTTGCTCCCGTGCTGACGAGCCTCCAGCAGCGAGGCCAGACCCACAGCGACGGTCAGACTGGGCTCGCTGGGGGGCAGGTTCCAGTGGGGCATCAGCGGGATGCTGCATGGGAGGTGAGGAGCCGAGTACTGACGTGATGTGCTGCCACCCCTTGCTGCGTGGGGCCCACGAGCTTTCCTGAAACCGGCTGTCCCATGGCAGGAGTTCGCTCTGCAATGCCCGAGGCACGGCCCTTGCAGGACGGACACTCACTGGGCACTCGGATGTGCTCTGCCTGGGTTTGGGCTGCTTACAGAGTCAAGAAGCCTAGGTTTACTGTCCAGACTCCTCCAGCATCCTGGGAGCCTTCAGGTCCCCTCCAGTCACCTCCTCCCCATCCACGGGGACTGGCTGCGGTGTCTGGCTCTTGGGATAGGCAGGTGGGGCGAAAGGGAAGCGGGGTGGGAATCCGTGCAGAGAAAGCCCTGGATGCTTGCCAAAGAAGACTCACAAGTATTGACATTTAACTCCCTGCCTGCTCTGCGGACAGGGAAATGCTGCCCCAGCACGCCAGAGCTGTACAAGGCTGACATTTCCAAGAACCCTGGACACCTCTTGCTCAAATTATTGTGTTATCCCTGGCCGTGAACCCCGGGCCGAGCACTTGCAGCGTGCATCCTGCGGGAAGCCTCAGGCTTTGCATTAGCATCGCTGACTATGCGTATGGGAAAGACACGCAGAGCCCGTGCTCAGCAGGCAGGAGAGCTGGGACAGCCCGGCTGGGGCGGCCCCTTCCCACGGCCCCCGGCCCCGCAGCTTCCCATAGTCCTGCCACCAGCCTAGGGATGCTGAGGACAGCGGTGGGAAGAACAGGCGTTGATGTCTTTTCTAGCAGAACTGCACAAAAACTGGCACGCACCCATCAAGGGCAATTTCCACGGGTGCGTTTAACCTACACGTCACACAAGTGATGGGCACCGACCACGCTACTGCAGCGCAGGCGGGAGGCAGAAGCTTTCCTGTGACTTTGAGCAGGAACCGAGCCGTTTTAGGGGCGATCACAGCAGCCTGGTCCTGGCGCAGGCTGTGCACACATTTGCACACACGTAACCCCCGTGGGAGCGGCAGGACCCTGGGAGGGGAACGGGGAAACAGGCGGGTGGCGGCAGGCCCTTCTGTACCAATTTTCCCATTGCTTTTTCAAGTACTCCAAGTTTAAACAAAGTTTCTCTGGGATTTCTCCTGGCACTCCACTGTTTCTCCATCACCACAGCACCATTTCAAGTCCTTTCATACGCAACCAAGGCAGTTGGTTTTACTGAGCAGATTTCTCACCTTATCGTTTACTCCCACGATTCATTTTCTTCAGCTCGTTTTATGCATTTCAGCTCGAAACACAAGATTTAACTAAAACCGTCAGTGCCAGGATCCAACCCAGCAGGTTCAGCCCAGCCTGGGACTCTCACTGGGGGCTGTTTACCCGGGAAGGAGCCGGCCTCAGCCCTCCACGGGCTGCAAAGCCAGGGCTGAGCTGTCCCCGGGGGCACTTCCTACCTTCCAGCAGTGCCGGGCATGGTGTGGTGGATGAAACGGTCTTTGCCTTTGGGATATCTGACTTCTTTTCTCAACTGCCTCTGCCACTGGCTGCTCTGCACCTGATGGATGGGACCACATCAAGGCTGGATGCCCCAGCTGCTGACCTCTCCAGCCTTCCCCTGCTTCGGAGCTGTTTCTTTCCTCTCCTGGTATGAAAATGTTTGGAAAGCCAGACTGTTAAAGGAGAGCTATAAAGCTTGACTCAACCCTCTTATTTCTTCAGAAAAAATAATATAGTGGAATATGAACGTGCCCAACATCTCAGTTTGCTTGCTCTTGCCCTACCTGTGCCGGAGGAGCTGCTGCTGCCCTGAGCTTGCTGTAGCTCCCAGGCAGCCCCAGCCCCAGCCCCGGCAGGACCTTCCCCCGTGGGAGCCCGTGAGCGTGCTGGGATTTTGCTCTCCAGCCCCAGTCCCAGCAGGTCGCCCGACGCAGAACTGTGGCTGAATTTCTCTATCCATAAAACACAGCGACCATCCCTGATCCTCCCACCCACTGCAGAGTCCTGATCTCTATGCAGGGAGGACATGTCCCAGAAAGGATCAGGTTTTAGCCCCACGTGTGCAAGGTTAGCTACTAAAAATAAGGCCAGCAGGAGCCTTGCTCATATTTTTAAACAATAAAGCCATACATTTTTGGTAGAAAACTCCAAATTGTTTAAAACTTTTCTTTTTAAATTAACAGCTCAAAGCACGTTAAAAAGTAGAAGGAAAGAAATCGGTGCCCTTTACATCTACATAAAGTCTTCAGCAATTTTAAGTACAGCATCAGTCTCCTAACACTCTGCAGGTGGGGGCCTGTGCCCCGCAGTAAGATTTTTCTTAAGCCACATCTGCTGGTTTGCGTAGCTGGGGGACGCGGATTTGTAAGGTCTGGCATGTCTGATTGCTTAATATGGGGGAGCTGGGGCTGGGAGGCAGCTCAGGGGGAGTGATGGGGCCCAGCTGCTCAGGGGCAGAGGGAAAAGCCCCCGAGAGTTTGCGGTAAGTGGCTGACGGCGGGCTGGGCGGTTGGTGCCCTTGCACCATCTCTACCTCGACTGGCTGGGCCCTGCACAGCAGAAGGGGGGAGGCATGGAGCGAGCATGGCCTGGAGATGTGGGAGAGCATGTCTGAGGGGAAACGGCACAGGTAAAGCCAGACGTGTGTATTGTATAATTTCTGTAGGTGTATTAAGTGGTTGGGGTGAGAGTGAGCTAGGAAAGGGGAAAAGTGATCTGGAGTGTGGTTAGTAAGGGACCAGAAAGCGGAGTGGTTCTGCTTTTTTAGGGTGGAATTATTTTTTTTTCTCCCTAGAAGTGTGGAGCCTTCCTTTAAAGAAAACAATAATTGTTTTAAAATAAATATATATCCCTTTTGCAAAAGAAGTTCCTCAAGCATCTAACTCTTTGAGATAAGGGAAAACCTTTAACAACTGGTTTCTTAGCACTTCAGGTATTTTTCTGTAAATTGGGTTTCAGCAATGTGTTTCTTGTATTTGTTGCCACTCGGTTCTTTCTGGGGTTTGGTCACTGGCTGCTGCAGTGGTGAGAGATCTGACCACCGGTCCCCCCTCTGAGCAGGGTGGTGGAAACTCTTCCCGCTCCGGGTGCTTCAAACAAGATGGATTTTGATTGTGACCAGGGCATAAATGTGCCCTGGGCTGGGGCGATGAGGCCGCGGCTCCGCCCAAGCAAAGAAGTTGTAGAAACCCACAGGTTTCACCACCACCTCCTTGTTCAATTCTGATAAACCAGAAAAATCCTATCAGGGCAGCTTTTCTTCTGGTTCACCCTGCCGCTGGGTGCCCGGGGTACTGCTGCCGTGGGGTGACCCTGCGCTGCGTAACACGTTTCCTCCCTTAAACCGCTCCGGAGCAGCGAGTGCCGTGTCCCATTTACCAGCCTGCAGTAATTGTCATTTCTTTGACTGCCTTAGTGTGGCAAAGCTCCGGCAGGCTGCTGGGAAATGCTGCGGAGGGAAGTCTGGGGCCGAGTGCTGCGGGCTCCGGGACAGCCAGGCTGGAAGCTGCGGAGCAGAGCGGGAAGGGTCTTCGGGCTGCTCCCTGTGTGGAGCCAAACAAGGGCTGAGCGAGGCTTCTGCCGTGTTTGTGTGCGATTCATGTACATAAATCTTCTATAAAGCAGTGGGTCTGTTTCTTCTCTGTTATCGGTGTCAATAAAAGGTTTCTCTCTGCTGTTTTTGAAAGAATTTCCAGCTCTTATAAGATGGCAAAATTTTTCTGCCCCCTTGATTGCAGCTGTAAAGGTGACGGGGGCTGTGAGGAAAAGGAAAAGTCGGAGGGGAGGTGTGAAAACGGAGGGGAAAAAAAACCAACAACAGTAGCAGTGAAGCAGCACTGCAGCTACTGGTGCAAAGCAGGGCTGAGCGTCCCAGGGATGGGGGATGCTCCTGTGCCCCTGGCTGTGTGGCTCTGGCTGTGGTGGAGACGAGGAGGCTGATGGGGAACGGTGCCCTGATACACCCCAAAGTGGCTTTCTGGGTGAGACGGTGGAAGGTGCTGTAAATCGGTGGTGGTGTAAATCTGCGAGCAAGGAGCTGCTGTTTGGTTCTTGTCTCTCATAAAGTGCACGCGGCTGACTTGGAGCATCACTTACTGAGTTTAAGCACGGCCAGGCTCGCAACGGGCGCTGCGGCAAGCTAGGTCAGGGAGCCTCTCCTTCTTATGGCTTGCACGAGAGCTGGAGGTGCGTTTCCCACTCTCTCTGGTCACTGCCTGGGAAGAGGCTCTGGTTTTCCTCTGGCTCCATCTCCCCTGAAAGAACAGCCCCTGCCTCGGGCATCCCCACAGCCACGAGTAAAACCCTTTGTGTGCCTCCCCTACCTCTCCTCCCGCTCCTCCAGCAGCACCTGCCCATGCTGTCCCTTGCTCCTCTGGGACACTGCTGCCTCCAAATCCTGTCTCCTTCCTTCCCACCCGCATGGATTTCTTGAGCCCAAGTATCCAGTGATGGGGGTGACCTGGATTTGAGAGAGTTTGGGGGAGAAACCCGAGTTCCGGAAGCTGCCGAGCATCCGACAAACCCTGGCACAAACACCACCTTGACTGTGGTGTGTGATAGCTGCGTTGCTCCCTGTATAAAACAGCACTTCTCTAAAGCACGCTCAGGGCTCCAGCAAGCTTCCTGCTTGTTATTTTGATACACAGTGGAAATATTCGTGCTTTTTAGTTGGCTGCAGTCAGTCATTTGAGTTTATGGCCCATTCAGGAAGGTGAATGCCTTCTCCCAGCTCTCCTCTTTACCCTCTCTTCAATCTCTCCGCTGATGGTACATTCAGCAGCTCTCTTTCCACTGCCCACAGGCAATTGCTGCTAAGATTATATATCTTTTACTACAACCTTTTGAAATAAGTGGTTCTATTTGAACTGTTAAATCTTTGTGACTGTCCTTTAAGCATCAGAACGAAGGAAAAGTGTTTTGTTTTGGTAAGGTGATTTTAAAGTTGGGGGGGAAACACAAGAAATTATCTTAATTTCTCTGGTTATTGTGGACAGTGGGTTGTTCTGGGGTTTTTTGCTAGTTTCTACAAATAAAACACTCTTATCTGTCAAATCCCCTGTTGAAACAGTGCTGTGCCTCTCTCCCTCTAAGGGACCGCTTGCCTCTCTTGGCACCAAAAGGGTCTCTTCTGCCTTTAAAGTCTTTGCAGCAGCCCCTGTGATGCTCTTTTCTTGAAGCAAATATCAGAGCAAAACTGACAGGCAGGACATGTCTAAGTTTGAAAATAGTTCTATATGTTCTGAAGTATCTGTCCTTAGGCATGTCTCTGGAGCAGGAGGTGTGATAGTGTGATGAATTTCGAATCGGACCTCTGCAGGTCTCTTATCGTCCAAATAGGGGTTGGTTTTTTTGAAGGCTAAGGAAATACTGTCTTTTTTTTTTTTTAATAGGAAAAAGTTGTCAGAGGGATACAATACTTTCCCACATCTGGTATCTGTGTGCAGAGCAAAGGATGTGAAAGATAGATGTCAGGAGATCTGCTTATTTAGTCAAGAACTCTTATCCTCCTATCCATGGTACCTGAGATGTTCCTGATCCCACAAGAAATATATAAAGATCAGTGAAACGTCACGGGCGCCAGCAAATACTGATTTGCATTAATCGTATTCTGATTTCTACTTCTTGTGTGTTTTCCCTTCTCCTTTCCCGGAGTTAAGTACAGCATCGTCTAGACTCGGCTGGTGGTCTCGGTGAAGCATGTGCCCTTTTGGTGTCACCTGAGTCTCATGGGCCAGCAAACCCCATGGGAAGGGGGCCCTTGGCTGATTGCCATGTGTGCTATACCTCAGGCTTCCTTCAGCAGCTTTTTTTTTCTTCTTCTTTATTTATTTTACTTTTCTCCTGTTTCTGTTGCCACCCGTCTCTACCGGTCCCTTAACTCTAGCTGCCCTTGGTGCAAGAGAGACAAGAGGGCTCCTGGTTGGTGACTTCTGCTGCCACGCGGGGTCATGGCAGGGTTGGCTCATCCCAAATGTCCTGCCCTGCCCCATTACCCTGAGCGGGTCCCCCCCGGGGGGCAAGGCTGGGCATGTCCCTGCCCCAGTCCCACGAGCCCTGCGCCTGCTGCCCTCTGAGCATCGTTCCAGGAGGGACGAGACAAAGCCCTATCGCAGCCCTTGTCCGAGTGACTACAAAGTGCCGCTAACTGAAGGAGCCACAGGTGCATGCGAACTCCTGTGCTGAACTAGCATTCTCGCACAAATTAAATCACAAGTAGGAATAAGCCTAATTGTGCCAGACAGCAATTAGTATGGCTTTACCGTCAGGAGGCAGCCGGCTCGTGCTGGGCAGGGGGAAGTTGCTCCTGCCCCCTGGAAGGGGACCTGCGTGCACTGAGAGCTCCTGGGGGAACGCTCTGGCGAGATGGGGGGTGCGTTTGGGACTTGTGTGCATTGCTCTGAGGCCGGAGGTGGGTATTTAAGGTGCTGTGATGCAGCACACCCGTGACGGAGCCCCCACACCCGTGTCCATGCCCACTTCTGACTGTTCCCACACACGGGGTGCAGCTGAGCGGAGCGTGACCAGCCACTGGTGTTGATCAGGACCAGGGTATTTCTTGGAGGCCGGTGGATCTGGGACCCCAGACCTTTGTTGTAGCAGACTAATTTCTTTCCCCAGGCACATTACCACATTAACTGGACTTCTCGTGCTCTGTCCCGTTTCTTCGTCGGGAAGCCTCTGAGAAACGTGACGCTGCTGTCAGATCTGGGTGACAGGGGGCTGCTGGTTGTGCCCAGTCCCACACGGCACCTCCAGGCCAAAGCACCGCCTGCTTGCCCACCTTCTCCGTCCTGCTCCCAAGCAATGTAGCTGCCTGTTCTCAGGACAAAATGGGGTCAATAATGAGCGGAGCTGGGCAGCATTGAGCCTCCTGTCCACTGACAGCTGTCTTCTGCAGGTTCAGATGCGGTGAGTTCAGACCTGAATCACTCGGCACCGAGGCTTTAGAAACCCCAAACTCAATTGACTGAGGATTTGCAAGAGCTAGACCCTAGTCTCCTCGTTCAAGCTTTAATAACGTAGGGGATTAGTGGTAAAGTATTGGACAATTTAAGAATAATAAAACATTCCTCTAGTGAAGCTTAAAAAGACAGAAAAAGGCATTTGATTGTACTCTGATTAAGCACAGAGAGAGGCTGTATGTAAAAGATACCTTTGGACACCTTGCTGTTATAACCACCATAATAAAAGTTCAGTTTACGTAACAGCTTGCAATCTATGTAACGCACTTTAGTCTGCAGTGTGGACATAGAGCTGAGCTGTGCTGTGATTGCCGGGAGCTGTGGTAATCTGTTATTCTGAGGACACAAGGGGTAAATAAGAGCTTTTCTGTAAAGCAGGGAGACTTTTTGGTAAGACCTTTAATACAGCAGTGAGATTTTTTTGCCATATATACCTGGGCATCACTGCGAACAGGAAGATTTACTGGTAGCTTCAAGCCAGAAGGTTCATGAGCAATTTATTTCCAAAGCAGTGTGCTACTGCATATGTTTGTTCTTGGTAAAGGAAAACCATGCAGGGTTTTTTCCTTTTTTTTCTTCTTCCCAGGTCTGATGCTCTTCTGTCTGCTTCAGCTTCTAATGCAACATGACATAACGAGCTGCTTAGAATCCAGGGAGTAGAAAGGAGTCATTAAAGCTGAATCCTGAGAAATAATTAAGTTCCCAAAGTTGCTCCACAAATTACGCTAGTGTTTATTTAACATACAGAAGCATAATCCTTCCAGTCTGAACGGGGCTTTTGTTCTTCACCCTTCATCAATCCAGGGGAGAGTAGAGTAAGAGGAGGATGTTCCTCCTGGGTCGGTGCTTTGTGTTTCCAGTAGCGAAGCCTTCCTCTTCCAACAGAAGCCACTTAACTTGACCTTGATAAAAACTTTTCCACAGGCAAGAATAGCCCAAAAATGAAAAAGAAGTTACTTTTGCTACCAAGAACTGGTTTCATAGTAAGCATTTGCCTTATTTAACCGACACTCTCCCCGCAGGCTTCAAGCAGCGAGGGCTGATCAAGCAGGTTAAACTTTCCTTTGGTCGTAGTTTTGCTGAGAAGGTCTAGAGGAGGCTGTGGAGAAAGAAGCCTGGCAAGTGTTGATTTGTCTGGATTTGATGCATTGGAATAGCTTAGCTTGAGAGATGCAGGGTTTTCCTGTTTGGGAATTAACAGGGAAGCTGAGCAGCACTGGCAGCTGTCCTTAGGTCGTGCTTAGATCTGCTAAGGGCCACGTTAGCTTTGTGGGCGATGTATTTCGGAGATGAATTGTTTGTAGCAAGAAAAAGCCCTGCATTTGCAATGCTGGCTCCAAAGTATCCTTGGGTTTTGCTGACATTGCAAAACAGGTTCCATGGTTGCCAGCTGGGCTTTGTAACCAACCGGGCCAGGGAAAACTTCTGGACATGCAATTTGGTAAGTGTTCAGCTCTGAACCCAAACGTGGCTCAGACACATCTTAAAGGTTCTTTCCTTAATGAAGAAAAAGTTGAATTTGAATATTCGGGCTCCTAAATCCCATTATAAAGGGTAAGCAGCTGGGACTGCATCTATATGAATGCAACAGTGGCCTTAGGCTAATGGTTGATTTTCCTCAGCTCTTGAACCTCATGATGTTATTAAAGGCAAGAAGATCCAGGTCAGATGAGGAGCAGAACAAATAAAACAAAATTAGGAAGACCATCAGGAGACTGTTCTCCATCCTTCTGCACCAAGGTGGCCAGCCATGCCTGAGCTGATCCTGAGAGCCTCTTGGTCTGATGGTGGGGATCCCGCAGCCTTCCCAGGCAGTGGGGTTAAATACTTCACTATTCTTACGGCTTTCCATAGTGTCTGTCTTGCATCTTCTGTTTTAAGCTCCTTTCTATGTGTCCCATCCTCATGAACGGTTTCTTTCCTGTCTATTCTTTTCTGGTAATATTTTTCTTTGAAAAGATGGGTATGGTCAGTCTTAACTCCTTTCCCATAAAACATCTGAATGTTTTTTGCTGCTCTCTGTTGAACACCAAGTAATCCCCACCTCTCTAGAAGTGAGGTTCCCGGAACTAGAAGGTGAAGGACACCGGGATTTATCCAGAGTTCAAACCCAGGACTCTCAGCACCTTAAATAACTGCTGCCCTCCAAGGGAAGCTGCCAGGCAGAGAGGAGAAGAGCGAGCTCAATGGGGAGCAGGGAATAGCACTGCAGTCAAACCCCATTTATTAGGGACTTCAGAGGAGGGGCGGGGAAGGAACTGGCAGGCTGTATGAGAAGGGTTGGGCAGAGGAAGAATTTTGGGGTAAAGCAGGAAGAGGAACGGCGTAGAGAGCAGAGCAAGGACCCGAGATCAGGGCAAGCATCCTCAATGCAGCACGTGCTCTTTGCAGGCGGGGGGTACTGCAGCACAGCATGCAGCTGAGGTCTGTTAACTTGTCACCCGTGACTCCGTGATGGAAAGCATTGCTTTAGAAGCTTTACTGACCTTGCCAGCAAAATCCCCCAGGTGTCTGAGCCAGGTCTCCAGAAAGGTTGCCAATCAATGTGTCATATGTTGAAAGAAGATATATGGCTAGATTTAATTGATGAGATGTTCTGCCATCACCAAAGTACCTGTCTGCCTCTGTAGGGTACAGTGTACGTGTGCATATAACAGATTGCTGGCTTTTGATGTATGCCACATAATTTGCTGTCTTCCTGACTGACAGAAAGCGCAAACACTTATTAAAGCATTATAAAAGCAGGTCAAAAGTTTCATGACTTTCCTAAGCCAAAGGACAGTCGGTTGTGTTTAAATAGAGTTAAAATCAGTACTTTTTTCCACTGGAAAACTCCATAAAATGCTACTTCGTAGCTTTTAATGGTTGTTTGGGGTTTTTTGTTGGTGTTTTTTTGAGTAAAGTGACTATGTTCTACTTCTCATTAATTAACCTTCAGACTTCTCTTCATTGCTTAAACAAGACAGTGCACGAAAGGATGTTGATGTTACTAAAAAGCAATGGGAATGAGGATGGGAATGGTGCTAGTGAAGAGGCAATTACACTTTAGTTTGCTTTAACGTGGCAATCTGGCCCGTCCTTCTGCCTGGCCCAGTATTACAAGATCTTGATTGAGGCTGTGCTGTATTGGGGGAGTTCGCAGCTAAGCTAAGCCTGGAAAACATGTGCCTCTTTTGTACTGTTTTATAATTAATGGGTGTTAATTCCTTAAACACCGTTCTGTGAGAAGCGTACGATGCAGCGTGGAGGCAGGAGTGGCCGGCGTTGTGTGATAGGGTGTGTGCTTGCGTCTGCTTGGTGGCAACGTGGCTGTGAACTGAGTAATTGGATGTTGTAGCCATCACTGATATTACTATAGTGCCAAGGGATTCCAGCAGCAGGTTAAGATGACCTTGTGTTTGGTGCCTCACAAACTTGGAAAAAAGGGTTCTCTTGCCCGGGAGAGGATGCAAAACAAGGCATGACTGCAAGCAAGGGAGATGAAGGAAACTACAAAATAGTATTTCTCAACTTCTTGGAGCAGAGTTGTATTGGAAAAAATGCACCGAGGAGGGTCCTGATCTCATGAGGGTATATTCATAGGCAAAGGGAGGATAGCACGGCTGACTTGGGTTTGCTTAGAAGGAAAAATCCCCATGCAGAAGGGGCAGCATGGAAGAAAGTGCGAGCGGGAGTGACTGAGAGCCTAGCAAAGGAAGAGAGAAGCTGGTTTCACGGCCAGCTGGAGGAGGGAGCTGATTTCTTGGTGCTAAATGAGTAATAAAAGACAAAGCAGGGTTGTCTGTGAAAGCCTTTGAAATAAAGACAAGCAGTTTATGTTTGATCTGATATACAGAATTCAGCAGAGAGCCGCTCAGGGAGGAGCGCAGAGAGATGGTCAAAGCGATAGGCTTGGAAAAAGACCTCTGAAACAGCATTTAATACAGGTACCTGTAGGGACGTGATTGGCAGGGGGAGATAAAAGGGCTTTAGAGCGGAGGAGAAGCAAGCTGGGGAGAGCTGCAGCTGTGTGGGAAGCCAGGGAAGGCTGCCTTTTTCAGGTGTTATGTGGGAGAAATCTGCAAGATTTAGACCTTAGAGTGAGTTAGAGAGGTCTAAGCAGTGTTGTTAATGGACTCGAGTGGGCTGAGCTCTGAGGGGAGATGGCTAGTGCTGTCTTGGCCTGTTGAGCTGGAGCTGGTAGATGGACATCCATGAGACGCTGGAGATACTTTGTGCCAGCGTGTGATTACGCAGAGAACAAGACCCCTGTGGCCAAGAGCACTGCAAGCACCTCTGCAGCATCCCTCCGCTGGGGATGGATGGATGCTGAGATTTCCTGCAGAGCCCTGGCCTGCAGGAAAATACTGGCATCCCCACTCCTTCTAACTTTAACTTCCCTCCTTTGACATAAGGTATTGAATAAATGTCAGTAGGTTGGTTTTTCAATCAGAGGATGAGGAAGAAAAAAAAGCTATATACTCTCAAGCCATGTGTAAATGCCCTGTTCTGCTTAATTTTTACTCACGGAAAAGGAAGATTTCAAAACTTCCCATGAGTAGTACTTAACATATATGCAACTACATGTCTACTACTGGTCTCAGAAAAATAACTGGGCTTTTAGTTATCACTGGTCACCCATCAGTCCTAAAAGTAGGCAAGCAAATAAGGAGCTTCTGGGTGATATTAATTACAAGCAAGCAAATTAGATTCCAGTAACTGATTTTCCCATGGCTACCAAAGCTTCTAGGAGAACAGCAGGATAATATCACAAATGTCCTCATTCTCACACTTCGCAGCGTAAACTGATTCACCACTTGGGCTCAGCAAGAAGCCTGTGCTACGTGGCTGCCCCTTGGGAACGCCGCGTGTGCCATCGGAGAGGGGGCACTGCGTCAGCCTGGGCCCCCGCTCCGCTGCGGCGCCGCAATTTCTGTCTCTCTGGTTGATAGGGCAGAAAATTATCATTTCTCTACTTGCCAAAACATGAGCATCTGCAGTGATATAACAGGGCAGAAGAAGTTGTAGAGTATCTACTGATAAGAATTGCTGCATATTTAATGCAAAGGATATTTTCAGTATAGCTGTGTAATTGGGAAATTAAATCGTCTGACTGTTGTCATACATACTAATTATACTAAAGACGCCGAGAGGAAAAATCTTAATCTTGCACGTAGCATATATAGTTAGAAGATAATGACATTTTAAATTCATACTCACCATCTTGGTGCACAAAGGTGAAAGTATTTTAAGTATGTGCATTTTGGTTGGAATGCATGTGGAAAGAAAACAAATACAGTGTACTTGTTTACAGGTTTTTTCCAAACGCTGACAATACCAGGCAGATCGGGGAAATGCGAACTCGCAAATCAGCTTTACTAGCATTTCTTGTTTCGCATAAAAGTTTTGTGCTAAAAAAGCTGTTTATTCTGATACCTATAGCCTATCTGCTGTGTCTGTCAATTTGCTTGCTCTTACTTACAGATGATTGCAGTTATCTGTATTTTGTTGTTGGGCAAAGCAAATATTTTGGCTAAAATGTGTTGAAATGCTGTTTTAACTGAGTCATTCATTTGCAACAAATGAAGCATAAAGAATGCATTTTGGAAGCTATGCTTAACAGAATTAAAATCATCATGCTGCTCCTTCCTTAAATTCTATTCGGGAACTCAGCTGTGCCATGAATGGCATGAAAACTCTATCTACCCCGTATTGTTCTTGCGACAGGAGCGTGGAGTTAAACCTGTGCCATCAAGGTGAGTTTTTATTGACTGAAAAGGCAAGAGAGGAAAAAATATTCACAGTTCAGTTTGCTCTAACTAGGTTCTTCGTATTGCCTGACTCTGCTCTCTGCAGCTGTAAGGAGCTGATGGCATCCATACAATCTGCCTCATTATATTGTGCACAGCTTCCACCTTCCCGGGAAGAGATGTACTTTTATTACATTCATTTAGTTAGAGTGATGCCAGCATGATTACTAATACGCTTAAAGTTAAGTATATGTCCTACAACAGTCTGAGGGTTTAGATCTTCTCTGAGAATTCTTTGGGCCTTGATGATCAAGCAGTGTTTTGTTGGAGGAGGAAGTCTCATGCAATAAAATTAAACTATTAAAGAATCTCTCCCTGTTGTTTGTACATGACACGGTTGTAGACTTTTTTGGTACCGTAATTTGTGACATAGCTTTTGATTAACACGTAGAAATCTGCCATCTTGTCTTTTATAAGTGCTTGCGGAGAATATTTATAAATATGTTGGGAATTACTTTGAATAGCTTTAGGCTAGGTAGGATAAAGCATCTGCTCGTCCAGCGTATATAATTATTCACATTGCAGGTTCTTGTGTTGCAAGACTGGCTCTGAGGTGCTGTCACAACACAATGCTAATAACTAATACCTCTGCAGATGAGGAAACAAAGCAGGTATCGGCAACTGCAGAAGTCGGGGGCTGGAAAAATTCAGTGGGATTTGGCCACCTAAAAACTCTGAGGTTTTTGTGGGGCTGTTTGTTTGTGTTCTTTGAAAATCTCAGCCAGATCTGCAAAACTGTTCAACTCCTACCCTGCGTGTGGCTCCCCCCCAGTCCCAGTTGGAGGAAAGTGCGCGGGTCACAGCCCTGGACCTGAGCCCGCACCAAAGCAGTGATGAAAGGATGCGAGTGGGGAACCTGAGCCATGAGCTGAAGTGCTTCATCGAGCAGGACCAAGGATGCTGCCCATCCCACCTAGCTGCCACCAGCTGAAACTGATTGCTCAGGGCCCTGTTTTACCAGGGGAGAGCAATGGGCGCTCTCCTTTTGCTGCACGTAGAGGGGGCCAAGGCAGCACTTGGGCATTCCAAGTTGCAGACAAAACTGTCCTGACCACCCAGGAATTCAAAATTCCCCTGTGCAGGCGAGCAACCCTGCATCCAAGAAAGCAGGGAGTCCATCAAGCCCTCGTTAGCTGAGCTCAGTGTTAAAAGCCCATCTCCTGGAGTCCTGTTCCCATCTGCCACAGAGCAACTGGTGCTAAAGGAGATTCAAAATCTCAGTTTGGGTGGTGCTGCTTGTGAGTCCTGGCTCACATATCTGCAGCTACCCTAATGTTACAGTCCTCCCCAACGAGGGTTGTTACCAGGAATAGATACAAGAGACCAATTTTTTTTTTTACATTGCTTGGGGCCATCTGACCATCTGCTCCCCAAAAAACCGATCCACCCCAGTCAGGGTGAAACTCATTCCTGGTGTGCCGGAGGCTGTGCAAAGGCGAGCTGGTGGGGAGCTGGGCTTCTGTACAGTGCTCCTCAGTGGGAGGATGGAGCTGGCAGCTTGGGTTAAGTTTGCTGCAGCAAAATGTTCTGCAAACACCCACAACTCTGCAATTACAGCCCATGCCTGAATGTAATACATGTATGTGAGAAACAACTGTGGAAAAAGTATTCTCTTGCAATAGGCAAGTTTTAATATATTCTATATTTGGCAGAAACAGGTACGCTCTTACATTTAGTGACACAGGAAGGAATCTAAAAGGATTAAACTATATTTGACATAGAGCAGCATCTTCCATTCACCCTGCTGGCAATCTGCTTAAAACACCCGGTCTGATGGAAACCATGAAGATTTTGTCCCTGATGCGCTGCTGTGAGAAAGGATGACCTGGGAGGTGAAGATAAAATGGTAGTATGTGCCGTAAAATCTTGACCCCTTGAAGTTAAGAGCAAAACTCTTCCAGCTGGAGTGGGCTCAGCCTTTATCTTTGGTCCAACAGCTCACAGGCTGCCCACGATGAACCTTTATCCTTCGTTGCCCTCATCTGCAAAATGGGATTAAAGGTTGGGGTGGAGTGTGCAGCATCTTCCAGAAGCAGGAGGAAGGGAGCTGAGGTAGCCTTGCTGCTACAGGATGATGCAGCCAGGGCAGGAGAAGGTGGCACCATGGATATGGCATAGGATCAAGCCCTAGAGCTGCAGGCTGCCCAGCACGGGGACCAGGCTAGCATGCAAACCATGCCATGTAGAGGGACAGAGTTTTTGTGCTGAGCAGTTGTAAGAGAGCCCCAAACCCCTAGAAAGTACTGCCAAGCGCTGGGGTATTTGTCAGTCGTAACCCCAAACCCAGGTAGTGGCCTTTACTGAGGTCAGTGAACTTGTGCTGGCAGTTTCTGCCCTGGGAAGTCCATCGCCGCAGAAGCCGCTCTCCCCGCGGGCTGCGGGCTTGTCCTAAACTCTGGGATTGTGAGTCACTGCTGCGCGCTCCTCCCAGCCCTGCGCGGCTGTGCTGCCTCTGCCTTCCTCCCGAGGACCGCTTTGATCTGCCTACAGTCATGTCAACTGCCAAGAGAAATGACCCCTAATAAGAAGAGATTCTGGAGCTGCTTAGGAGGAAATTACTACGTGTGATGTTGCTAAGCAATGTCAGGCTGGCCTGACTGCCTGGGATAGCACTTCTCGGCTGGAAAACCCGGGAAAGGTCAAGGGGTGTTGGGTGGCTGCTGCTTTCTGCTCGGAGCAGAGGATTCTGGAATCGAGCAAATAATAATCCTCGTCTCATTGGGGCTGGTGTGACAGTTGTCAGAGGTGAGAAAGAGATCTCCCCTGAGAGCAGCGGCAGCTGCGGGATGGAGAAGATGAGATGGGGGGCAGCGGCAGATGCACAGAGGAGGAGTGAGTCCTGCAGAGGGGTGTGCAGGGAGGGGGAACCGCCCCCTGGGAGACAGGGGCTTTGTGGCAAGGTGGCCATGGACATCTTTCCAAAGTGGAATTAAATGGTGAGTGAGAGCTGCCAGACCCATCGCTCAGCCCTTTGGAAACCCCCCTCCCTGCACCTGTGGAACCAGAAGATGGGCTTTGCTGGTCTTTTTAAGCAGCTGAACTTTGCTTCAGTGAGGAGCAAAGCTCTCAGGATAACAGCTCTTGAGCTACAACAGGTAGCTTTAGTTGGTGAAGCTCCGAGTCCTGTAATCCAGGGTTTTCCCCTCCGATTTCTCTGGTGTTGGAGCAGAAATTTCAGCCCAGCTCACGGGGAGACAGGGGAACACGAACTTGCCTGCAGGAAGCGAGGTCTCCCTGCCAGTTCTCTTTAACCAGTTTCTTCTGGACAAAGATTTCTTCTTTCCTCCTCCACTGCTTTGCTCCAGTCCCGTCTCTCATTAAATATCTCCAGAAGCAGTTATGGTTCATTGCTGAATTAATCTATTTGTGTGGAAGGTGTCATATCAATGTCAATTACAATTTTGCCCCAGCAGCATCTAGAAGCAATTTTTCATCTCTGCCAATCCTTATTTTTTAAAAAATATAAATAAGAAATGGAAATAAAAAAGTACCTTTACAGTTTCCATTTTAAAACCACTTTAAAGATAACTTCCAAAGCTGTTGAGTGTATTAATGTGCTAATAGGAAGTGGGGAACGCAGATATGCTGAGCGTGAAGTACATTTTCACCCCGAACTGGCAGGAGCTGGAGGTGCCAGGGTGCCCCCTGCCATCTGGCCTGTCGGAGCACCTGGCAGATTCACAGCTCTCGTGGGAGGGCGTGCTGCAGAGGCCACAGGATCCCATTATGCTCTTTATGGGGACAAGCCAGACGTTCGTCTCGCTGAGCCTGGCTACCAGTCGGGGACGCACCAACCACCCGCTCTCTTCCACAGCACCTTAAAAAACTCGGAGGATGGGGCTGGTACTTAAAGGAATTTTGATGCTAAGAAAGAAGGGCGTCGGAAACCCGAGGCGTTTCAGCCAGACGCA
>NW_008823913.1:196288-199259 GCF_000699105.1 Pygoscelis adeliae
TTTTGAAGCCAGTGTCCCCCCTCCCTTGCACCCGGTGTCCGGTGCACCCCTTGCAACCATCGCACAAGCCCCTGCGCCCGGTGCGTGGTGCCTTCCCCGCACTCTGTGCCCCCCGTCCCCGCACCCACTACGCTGTGTCCCCCTGCACCCCGGCACAGTGGCCCAACTTTCCCCCAGCCCAGCATTCGCGGGGTGATGGCCCCAGCAGCGTTCGCACACGGATGGTGATTTCTCGGGCACTGAGGAGGGGCTGGCCTCTCTCAAGGGCTCTCCGCCTGCAGAGGACCCGCACAAACCCCTGCCAGCAAGCGGGGTAAAATGGCACGTTTAGAGTTGGAGCGATCCCTGGGGATTGGGACACGCTCGGAGATGCATTAGGAGCTGCTCTGTGCCGGCAGCAGGCAGAGGGCTGACTTCATTGCGGTGGTCTGCACAGCATGGGAATCCTTGTGGTCCTGCTTCTCCACTCAGAGGTGCCCGCTCGGTTTGCGGGGAGATGACAGGTTCTAGCAGGCAGTGAGGGCTTAGGTCATGTCCCCGCCAGGTCATGGTGCCAGCAGGTCCGTACAGCTCCACGCTGTCTCCTCTGAGAGGGGAGAGATGGAGGCTTTTCTCCTGGAGGAGGAGGAGGAAAAGTTTCTCGTAGCTGATACCAGCCGTAGCTCAGAGAGGAGAAGCCCCATGGCTATGTCAAACCTGGGTGTTGGAGAGCCAGCTGTGGCTGGGCATGGACGAGCAGTCCTGGGGCTGGACCCGCCAGTTTGGAGAAATTCCCTGAAATTCGGAGAATTTCAAAACGCCGCCCGTACGCTGCTGTGAAGGAGAGAGGGAGGGAGGATTTGCAGCACGGCAGGATTATCTAATGAGCGGGGCTCGCACGGAGCAGTGCGCCAGGACGCTGCCGCCGCGGCTTGGCTGCCAAGCGTGTGCTCCGGCTCGCAGGCTCCTGCTCAAACACCTGCCGGGAAGGACAAAGCATATTGTTGCCCATCGGTTCCTAGCAGAATAGAAAATGTGGGGAAGATAAGGCACATCTGCATTATTACGGTGCATTTGCTTTCGTCTATAACCAAATGTTAAGGCTGGAATTAATATTTCATGCAAACAGCACATGAATTGATGTATTCTGCCCCAGTCAATTTGACTCAAACTTTGTCTTTGACCTGCTTTTGCCCTTGCTACCGTACATGCCGCACTCAGCTTTTACAGGTTAAATGGTAATACTCGAGGGGGCTTATTAGTTACCACTGACAGCTTTCAGGCATTAAGGTACCTTCTTTTTTGTCCTGGACTGGATTTGAGCGGTAGCTCAAAACCGTGCTGAAGAGCTGTGGCAGTCTCGCAAAGCAAAAGGTGCCAGGGATGATGATAACTGAAGTGAACTGCAGGAGAAGGGGATTGCAGAGCCCTACGTTAAGAGGCTATTTAGGCTGGGGAGGACAAAGTAGATGATGTCAGATGGGTGTCTCGGTGATTTCTTGCTGGGGCAAATGCAACTCTCTGTCTGGAGACAGTACTGGTGGGATTAGGAAGGGGTTGATTGTAAAGCAGGTTTGTGCTTATGCCCTCTAATGAGCAGCAGGGAGCAGAAAACGCCAGGTATTTTCAGAGGTGTTTGTCAGGAAGATACCACTGCGTGGGAAGTGAGAGCTTTAAGAAGAATTATTTGACATCCACTTTATGAAGCATCTAAGAAATTAAAGATCTGTGATGCATTTCAACCAAATATTTGGAAACTAGGAAGCATGAAACCATGGCGATAGAAAGCTCTACTAACCTTTGAAAATTATATCCAACAATTCTCTGCAGTAAATAGAGCACAATGTCAACAGAGCTTTTACATCCCAAATATCACCCCCTTGCAGCCGAGAGGCTTTCAGTGCCGAGCAGGACTGCGCCTCTGAGCTGCATCCTCCGCTCCAGTCCTGCCGTAGGTTTGTTTTAAATGAAACAGTGGTGCCGGGCCAAATTAAAGTTCAGCAAAACGAAAGAGGGCTATAATTCAAAGGCAGTTCTTGTCAGAGTGCTGCCCAAAGCAATATCATATTGAATGATTCTCCAGATTTCATTACTGGTGGAATATCCTGCCCAGTTTATAAATCTAGCTTGATTATTAATGTTTTTATTGTTCTCCATTAGCTGCTCTAACAAAGAGAGCATGAAATAGCAGATGGAGCGGAGCTTGACTAGAGTGTTTCCCTTGAATTTTTGTACATTGCTTTTGAGATTTACTACTTTGCATTTTGCACTGCTGCCTTTACAGTAAACGCCCCAACCCCTCCTCATTGCAGTGCCCAGCGTTCGCAAATCGCATCTTTTTATGGCTGTTTGGGCTTGAGAGTCTCAGGGGTGCGAGCAGCAAAAACTTTATATACATTAGTAGTAACCGAGTAGTAAGAGCTCTCACTGTGCTGGGCTCTGAACCAGGTCTGAAGGGAGGTCTACCTTCAAGTTCTAGTGTTCAGAAGAGCCGGCACAGTGGAGTCTGTACAGTGAAGGTGTTGACCTGGAGACCTGCTGGTTTGCAAAGGAGCTGGCCGTTAAACTGCCCGCTGTGGGTACGGCAGCTGTGCGGTGGGACGCTGGGTGCCGGGCAAAAGCTGTGGCTTGGGGAGGGACCGATGCCCAAAGCTGAGCAAGCCTGGCCCTGAGGGAGATGCTTTGCCCAAGGGAGGTGCTTGGCCCTGGCACTGGGGTTGCAGGACAGGAGTTGGCGGTGGCGTGGTGGTGGTGGCACTGCCAAGATCATCCCTCGTGGACATGGGCTCTGGTGTCAGTGGCCAAGGGACGCGGGAGCGCCAGGAAAGTTTTAGTTCGGTTGCAAGAGCGTGGGTGCAAAAAAACGAGTGTGAGCTGCTTTTTCTTGACTGCGTGGTCGGGGTGACAGGGAAGGTCTGTGTGTGCCCCCAAGGCGTTTCTCCAGCTGGGGCTTGCTGGGCCTTCCTGGGGGCTTGCGGATGAGCGATGGCTC
>NW_008823913.1:199593-226166 GCF_000699105.1 Pygoscelis adeliae
AAATCTGTGCCCTGCGTCTCCCAGGTGCCGAATTTCAAAGCAGAAGCCGGCCCACGCCTGGGGAACGGGCTCCTTCTTGCTGTTTCTGGGGTACTTTTCCTGCCTGCAGGAGGGTAGGGGCATCCCGCTGCTGTCGCTGCCAGGTGCCCACGTGCAGCCGCGCATGCCGGTCCAGTCGCACTCCTGCCTGACCCGGGATCAGCCAGAAACTCTACTAAATTGCTGCATTTAAGCACCTGGGGCCAGGCACGGTGTCCCTGAGACATGGCTTGCCTCCTTGTTCAAGGCTTGGGATAATTAGCCCTCTTAAAGTAAAATCCTTGTATGGAAATAGGCTGTTCCCTCTATCAGGAGAAACTACAAGACTCGTAACCTTCTGTTTCTGCTAATGGGGAAATTAAAAATTGATAATCCCAGTTGGAGCTTCATTCAGCCTTCTAAAATGGCAAGTCTTTCAGGACAAAATGCTCAATAGATTCCCTAAACAATAATGCATTCAGGCCAAGGGCCTTGGAGAGAGGCGCTTTGCGTGGCCCCTCTGCCATTAAAGCACTTCATTCCCTTCCCATACGGAGCAGTGGCCGTCCCAGGTCCGTGCATTCCCTCCAAGGAAGTTAAGCTACCATGTAAAAAAAAAAAAACCAACAAAACAAAACCCAAACAAAATAAAATGCTGCTGGTTACATTTTTAAGGTGCCTCTTGAAGCCAAAGTACAATGCAGACTAAATTGGCTTGACAAAAGGCTGGCTGGAAGCTTTCAAACAGACAGGCTCCTGTGAAGGCATTTAATCTGGCATTAAAGCCCTGGCTGGTTTGAACCGCTACTTCCCTCTCAGATTTGAGCACCCCAGACCTCCAGATGCAGTAATGCAATTTTCTCCTGCGCTTGGCTGCTATTATGGGCCCAGCCGTGTGAATTACCCAGGGTAGTTAAGCTAAACTACCTGCTTTAATGAGACTCTGCATTCAGGAAGGGTTCAGAGCAGGTGTGTGTCACCCAGATGTCACTGGGGACTTCCCCATGGTTGGTGCTGGGGATGGAGCAGGTGAGCTCCCACCTTGGCCTTGCTCTTCAACCTTGGGTGCTGCAGTGAAGCGTTGCGGGGTAGAAGCAGCTCCTGGCTGGCAGGACCCCCCAGCCAGAGCCTGCTACCCCTGGTGGCAGCGTGCGGTGGACCTGTACCTCTGTACCCTCCTTTTGCCCCTAAAAACTCCTGGGGCTCTCACAAGGAAGGTCGCTGCCTGCGTGCGCCTACCTGACTTAACCTGCAATACTTCGTTATTCTCCCTCATTAAATTAAACTTGCAAAGAGGCGATGCGAAATGCAGCGCGTTCCCGTCCCCTGCCTGGCATCGGACGGGGCTCTCCCGGTTTGGTGTCTGGGTGTCACTCACCAGCGGGACCCCGAGAGTCAGCCCTGCCAAGGACACGGGGGTGACACGGGTGACGTCATCACGAAACTGGGGGGCTTGGATATCTCCGACACCCTGTTTTGTCCCTGCAGGTTCATTAGCGCCAGCAGCGGCTCGCTCTGACTCATCGCCGGGGCTGCGCACTAATTTCTCATTATTTACTCATTGGCAAAAGTGCTGCAGGAATGGGCTGTGCGGCTCCGGGAAAGGTCACGCTGCAGCTGAGGGAACCTTTATTTCTGGATGCTGTGGGAGCAGGCGTGTACCCAGCGTGGGTCTCGGGTCCTAGCTGGCCTTGCGGAGGTGACAAGGTGGGAGGGAAAAGCCCTCGCACCTCGGATGTGAATTGCCAGCTGATGGTAAACCTGGGCCACCGCGTCGTCGTTCTTTAAAGTGTCTCGTTCAGCGTGGAGCTGCACTTGAAAGCCAAGGATTTGATTTCAAAATAACCTGAGATCTGACGGCAGCGGTTCTCAAAATGCTTTCTTTAATGAAAAACACTTTAAATGGGTAGATTTGGGAGTTTCGGAAGCTCTTGCTGCTGCACACGTGCAGCTGTGTGTGTCTTCATTGTCCCAGATTTTTATGAGGATTGTCTCTGATTTCTGGGTCAGAGAATTAAGAGATTTGATGTTTATATTAAAAAAAACCCACACCAAACCACATATGCAAAGTTAAATCCAGTGCAAAACAAAGCAGACGTGTGGGGGTGAGGGGAAGAAGCTACTGAAGGACCGGAGAGTTTTAGATGGGCATAATGAGAAACTGCCTTTGACAACAGGTTTGTTCAGAGGGAAGTCCTGCCGTGATTGACGTGGAGTAAAGGCCGATGTTCACCAAGGAATGTGGTCTTCAGATGGGGCTCTGGCAGTTTGATTAGCCATGATGATTTAATAGAAAAGAACCCGATTAAATGTGAGGAATTTCCTGCATCAGAATAAACCACGTGCACAGAAAATCGTTCTTCCAAGAAGTCTGGAGATGATCTACAGCTCCTGGTGAGAACGGTCCGAACACGGTGACTTGGGAGGTGGCAGTATATTCAGGATTTTTTTAATACTATTTTTTCAAGAGGGAGTTTCTGCCTGTTGACTGTCAGTGGTCAGGCGGAGTTCTTCACACTGGCTGACATATTATTTCATCCTGACAATATTGATCTTTTGGGTGAATAAAAGCAATTTTACCTGTGTCAGAGGGTCCTTGCTTGAAGGTGCTGGACACGTTTGGATCATATCATCTTGTCATTTAACAAACCCCAGCTGGCATCTCCTGTGGTTCAGCTCCTGCCTGCTGAAGATCACCCGACAGCCCAGGTGCTGCCGTTACGTCCTGGATTTGCTCTGCAATTTGAGTGTGTCCTACATGGCCTGCTGCACATGTCCTTTAAGGATGCAGGACAGAAGGTTCCCTCATCCAAAATACAAGTGGGAGATAAGAGGTCTGGACTGCTTCATCCACAGGTTTGTCTTCATTTGCGGAGGTTGCCTGTCCTACGCCATGGTGGAAGCATTTCATCCCATTCAGCTTCCCCAGGGCTCCCATCCCAAACCACCCAACTCTGGATTTTTCCACTTCCCACCAAATGCCCCTTGCTGGAGATGGCAGACTGTCAAGAGATCAAAAGGAAACTTCACGGGTTGTTGCCAGACTTTGGGGATCTCACTGTCCAAGGCTTTTTTGAGGTTGAGGAAGCAGATCTGAGAGCGGTGTCAGGACCTAGTGAGCAGCTGAACCCTGAATGGGACAAAAAGACAGAAAAGACTGGTGTGTGAGGAAGGGGTTCCCATGGGATCCCTTTTGAGAGGAAAGCCTGGAAACACTCATCTGAGGAAGCGTGCCCTTGATTGGCAGCTGCAGACTTTCCAAAATGCTGTGAGTAGTAGGCTATACTGCTTGTTCTTGTTTGACTGTCTATAGTCAACCCTTCATGAAGATTTGCTTTTCTCGGTGAGATGTTGTCACATGCAGAAATACTACCGCTGACGCTGTGGCTGAAGTACATCTCAGGAGATGGATTTTTGTGTTTCCCTCAAAGTCGAAGCTGTGACTCCTGGTGCCCGGAGCTGCTGGGTGGCTCTGCCGGGCTCCTCCACAGCCACCATGGAGGCAGTGCCTTCTCAAAGGCCTGTAATTACTAAAAACTTGGAGGTCTGCTTGGCTGAAGGGTGTAACACAAGAAAATGCTCCTTTTGTCTTACTGTAGCTCCTGGGCAGTTCGGTTACAGGATCCCAGGGAAAGCACAAGGAACAAAACGGTATCATGACTGCTAAAGGCAATCCCACCATGACTCCAGATCTAATTACCTGTAAGCTCTGGAGCTGACGAATTCAGCCTTTGTGAAAGGGTGTCGGGTCTCATTTATCTCTGAGCAAGACAGAAACAAAGCACTCTCTCCTGTTTTTCTTGAGCCCACCATGTGGGATCTCCTCCAGAGATACTACATCCACTCAACGTTAGTTACGTCCTAGCTGGTGCTTGGTTGAGGCTGCGCCTTTGACAAGGCACGTGGTGGGGAGCATGGGGAGCTCCCACCAGCCCGTAGGCTTGTTCCCACCTTGTTACTTGTGTTTACTTTGTCGTTGCTGTTCCTTCTTCGTGCTCATAGTGTCCCTCCAGCACGACTGCCAACAGAAGGGCAGTCAGTGATGCTGCTCGAGAAGCATCTTTGCTCCTTTGATAAATTCTCTGCATTAAATTGGCTTTTATTTTCCTTGTTTGTTCTCCATTTTGTTGCTGCTTGGCAAATTCCCCGTTGCTGTGTACCAAGCCATGCTGTCTCTACCTTGCATCCTTCATGTCAGAGATGCATTTTTGTTGAAAAGCGAGAGGAAATTGGGTTCACAAAAGGGAAATCCCTCATAGACGCGCCTGTGAAATGGCAACATGTTTTATATAAAAGCACAGCTAAAGAGAGGTAGGTGGTTTGGGACTTTTGCCACATGTTGTTTACGCTGCAGAAATGCATCCTCCAGGTCTGATCAATGAGACTCCAAAATGAGGAATAATCTTGCATGGCCTCAGCCGGCACTAAAGTGTACAGCAATCCAGTTCTTCCTCCCGGGCTGGATGCATGTCATATTTCATGACAGAATGACAGCCCCGTCAGACAATCTGTTGCCGTTTTGGCATTTCTAATACACCTCGTGCTTTGGTACGCACTCACTCAGTGTCCAGCAAGATCAAGATAATCTAGAGGAAATCAGCTGTCATGCTCCAGGGTCCCACACGGGCGGTGAATGGGGCAACCGTGATTTGCGTAGTCTTCTACAAGCTCACCTGGGTTAAAAAACTTCCCTGAGAAGATATTAAAATTCTTTTTCTCTGCCTAAAACCCAGAGCACCAAGCGCCTGATCTGCCAGGCTCTGAGGCACGAGATGTAGTTGTGGACCGAGCAATCGGTCTCTGAAACTCACTGAAAGGTAACCTGAGCTCCGAGCACCGGGTCTCTAATAGTCAAAGACTTCCCTTCGTGAAGGGTGCCCAGTCTGGTCTGGTGTTGGGGGGCTTTCATAGACTCTCCTCCTTTGACCATCGCTGCAGCTCCCTGGGGTGCAGCTCAAGGGGCTCCACGTGAGAGGCGGTTGCTGGGTCAGCGCTTGGCAGCATTATGTATTTTGGCTCTTGAGAGCTGCTTTGTTCCCCATCAAACCGCGGCAGTGCAGAGGGTCGCGTAGTGGAGGAAGAAGTACTTGATGTATTTGCTCAGAGTTGCGGTATGAGTACGAATGCTGCTGCGTAGGCGCCGGTGACGGTTTGCGTGTGGTTACGCCGCACCTCAACAGGGTCCTGGCAGCGCTGAGTCCTGTCGCGGCTCGTGACATTGAAGAAGAGGAGAGCTTCTGGGAGCTGGACCTGCCCGGGCTGCAGCGGCGGGATGCAGCTCTCCCAGGTGATGCCCTGGAGTGACTTCTGCCTTCCTGACACTTACAGGTCTGCTGGCTGACCCCCGCGTTGGGGTAGGTGTGTGCCCTGTGGATCTGCTCTGCAGAGCCCGTCTGCTGAGCTGGGCCAGCTCTTTTCATCCACACTTCTGTTACTGGGGGGGTTTACTTTCACTGGTGTATCTCTTTCCAGCTAGGTCTTTCCCTGCATCAGGGTTTGCCAGGAGCCCAACAGTGCCCTGCGAACCAAGCCGTTTCCCCAGAGGGGCAGCTCCTGAGGGTTCAGTGGTCCCTGCCTGGGCTGTGCACGGGGATGCAGAGGTTGGAGGAGATAGGTGATGGTGGGTTCCCCTCCGCACCCAGCAGGGAAAGCCCATTCCCCTCCCCGCAGCCCCTCGGTGTTAGCAGAGCTATTCCAGAAAATCGTGTTTTTGAGCAAAAGGGGTTTCTTTCTGCAACAGCAAATGTCTTGGTGAGCCAGGGCTGCGGAACTGAGATCTCCCCCCTCCCAGCCTTTGCAGGGAGCTCTCCTGGGAGATGTACATCAACCGCTTTTCTTCTGCAGACAGAACCTCGCGGCGAGGTCCCATCCCTGAGCCTCTGGCGTGCCCCGGCTCCTGCCGCTGTAGGGCCCTGGGTGGTGGGAAGGGGCCCCGGCTCAGCCCCGGGGCCGGGTGGGTGCTGCTCTGGGACACCGCTGCGTCCCCGTCGGTGTCGTGCCGCTGCCCTCTTGTGGAAACCGGGAAAATATCCGAGAAAATACGTCGGTGCTGGGCTGGGTGCGGAGGTTGGAAACCCACCCGTGGGAGCGGGGTGGGGAGCTGGGCTCTCCCCCCGGGTCTGCGCCGTGCCCAGCCCTCCAGGCTGCTGCCCGAGTGCATTTTTTATGGCTGTTATTAATAGAGGGTGAGGGAAATGGTGTTAACTTAGCCTGGGAGGAAGGGGCTCCCAGCGTGCAAATCCTGCCCCTTGGTGCAGACCTTTGGTCACTAAATCCCCGCGTGGCGACAGTAGTCCGTGCTTTCAGCGGATAAAGTTTGCAAAGTGCCTTCTGCGCCTCCTTGCTCTTATTCTGCAGTAATTGCCCTCTACCTCGTAGCAAATACCTTTACCAACTGCTGCACAAACTTTGACTTTCTTCTTGAAATAGCGTACCGTGGCGCTGAGCCCGCCGGGTGTTTCCCGTAGCCGCAAAGCAGGCACAGACCCACCAGTCACCCATTTGCAGCATCTCTGCCGCTCCCCTTGGGAAGGCGTTACGCTGCTTCGGCCACCTCCTGAAAATGTCACCGGGTGAACGTGCCCACGGGACCGCAGTGCCAACGCGCTGGCTCTCGCCTTCGCAGCCCAGCACCACCCCTCCACCGCACTCGGGCAGCTCCGGCTGTAAAGGGTGATGGTTAGTAGCTGCCCGGGAGCAAACCCGCTGGTGCCAAGCATCTTCTGACCCCGCCAACCGTCTTGCTTCCAGGCCCCTTTGTAATAGCTGGCAGAAATCGTGCTATGCTGTGTAGGAAATGGCAGCCCAGCACCGTCGGTTTGTTTTCCATCCCCTGTTCTGGTTTCCCAGCCTTGCGGGACCCTGGTGAGCCATGTGCCCGTCTCCCACCTCCGCCGCGGGAACAGCTCGGGCAGTGGATCTAGCCCTGCTGCTTGGGAAGCCCCAGTCCCACAGCTTCCCTGAATTAAAGTTCTCCTTATCTTCTCTACATTTCCCTCCTATCTCATTTGTTAATAGCCTCCTCCTGAAAAAATGGCTTGTCTTAAATTTCTAAAGAATTCTACCTATTAAACCCAACCTGTCTCCTCCTGTGTTTCCCAGGCACTTGGCAGCCGCTCTTCTTTCCATGCTTTCCTGGAAAGCAGTGTCTACAAAAGCCCAGCCACGTTGGCGGAGGTCATCGGTGCCAGCCCGAGGCAGGGGCTGTGCATTGTTGGAGGTGAAAGGGAGCCAGGGTTGCGGGAGCTTTGTGTTGTATTCATCCGGAGTCCTTGGGGTGACTCACTGTCCCTCGTGCGTTGTGCCTGTTTGTGCAATCATAGATACTAATTTTTGCTTGTCTATTTAGAGGAATCAGTTCTCCAAGGGCAAGGACATCTGCTTTTTTGTAGCTCTGGGATCATCTCTCAGCCTCTAGGTTATCTACACCCATACCGTGTCTGAACCCTGACAGTCCTGAATTCATTTCCTTTTGGTGAGGAACAATATTGTATTTTTGATGCTGCGAACAGGGAATTCAGTCTTGGGAGCCAGACTTGTTCAGAGCCAGGTTTGAATGGGGACGAGGAGCTGAGCCCTTCTTCACGTGCTCAGAGAGGCTCAGATCTTATTCAGAGCCAAAAGATACAACTGCAGAAATTTAATTAACATTGCAAAACCCTTTAAAGCAGAGTTTCTGGCAAAATTGCCAGCTCCGCTGTGCAAGCGGCCTCCATAGGGAGCTGTCACAAATGAACAAATGTTTCTTTGCCCGGACAGTTGCGAGGACAAGAGGAAATCGATATGGCACGCTCTCCTCCACTGGGGTAGTCTTGAACCCTAAAGAGAAAACTAATTGGCAGCCAGCTCCCCAGCACATCACCTCGGGATACTCCAAAGAGCTGGAAGTTGCTGGGTAGCAGCTGGGAACAGGGCGATGTGCAGGCTTGGACCACCTGGGAAAGGGTGCAGGGTCTGGCCATCATCCGTGGGTGATGAACCGGGGCTGGTGCAGAGCAGGTCACCTCCCTTTGCAAATTAGACTTTTATGGTTTGTAGCAAAAAAAAAAAAAAGTGACCACCTGCAGCCATGACTGAGCCTGGAGAAATAGTAATAAAGGCAGTGGCAGGCAGAGTAAAATACACACCCAGTTGCTTCCTCCACGAGGATGGGGGGGTAGAGGGAATTGCTCTGTTGAGATAATCCCAGTACTTCAATTTTTCAAGGTCTTACAGGTCTCCCATCCACATTGTTCTGGAGGAGGAGCTTGTTCCTGGGGGGGCCTACACGCCATGGGAACAACATTGCTTTCTGCTGTGTTTGTGTCATCAAAGTCCAGACGGGACGTGCTCAAGCCATCCGAAAAGGAGGTGACCAGAACTGGCCCTTCTTTGGGGACTGCGCAGAAACAGGGGCGTTAGACTGAGGGATCACTGCCGGTTCCCAGCTGGCCTTACCTTCAAGGGGTATAAGGGCCTACTAGCCAGAAAAAGGGGAGATTCTGCTCCTCATTAAGAAGCACAAAGGAAATTAGTTGTTTCCACGGCATCAGAACAGCTGAAGGAAGCTGGTGGACTCCAGTCTCCCCAGGCCTGACTTGCTGGCACGTGGTGGGGCGGGAGGTAACCTCGGCAAGAGCAGCGACCGAAGCAGCTGCAAACAAATCCTTTAAGGACTCTCCTGACATAAATAAACATGGAAAATAAATGATGTCCCCGGCACTCTGCCCTCAGCTGATGGGAAACAAGCTGCATTAACATAGTAGTTCAATAACCTGAAAGAGCTTCAAAAGAGACCTGCTCGCCAGCCCCAGGAGAAGGGGGAGCGCTGCCTGTGAGCATGAAACGATTCGGTAAGAAAGTACTCGAGAATTGAATTATGAGTGATGATGGTTTTCCTAACGAGGAAGAGCAGAAAGGAGAGGAGGTGTCCGTAGCTGGTGGTGGATGTGCAAGGTGAGGGCAAGGGTGCCAGATTTGTACCCTGAACTTTGGAGCTGTGACCGGGGAAAGTCGCCTGGGTTTTCTGTCCGTCACACGAGTCGTAATCTTACTTTCTGCAGGGGAACATGCTGAGAGTTAAGATGAAGGTGCATGAAGTCTCCTGGGGGACTTAGTGATGTAAATCCCATCCCCAAAGGTGCAGAAGTAGGTGCCTAGGCGGAGGGGGCTGCCGGGGTGGCTGCCCCCGCCGTCGTGGGCGGCTGCCCCGGCTCTTTGTGGCACAGAAAACCTTGAACTTCACCCCCAGCCCACCCTGCTCCTTCCTGCTTCCCACCGCCTCAGCCCATCTCCTGCTTCATCCTTTAATGAGACAGGACGGGGCATTACCCCGGTATTCAGCGCTCCCTGAAAGCTTCTCTCTTATGGCAGCCTCTGGATGGATCAGAGGGGTTACTGCTTCTTTTATTCAGACTGTTGTATTTCTCCGGCTTCTCTAGAAAATTCCCTTTGTTCATTAAACGACCTGTCTGTTAGGGCCCAGATGGCTGCTTTTCTCTCAGCTTTAGAAATCGCCTGCTTAATTTCCCTGGTGCCCTGCCAGCCCTGCGCCAGGGAGGCTGCCGGGGAGGGGGAAGGAGAGAGCGCGGCGGCCAGCACGGCGTGCACCGACGTGCCGCAGCCGAGAGGCTCTTGCAGGGCTTCCCTGTCATTGTCCCTGCCCGCGGGGACAGCTCTGGGCAGGACGGGGAGGACCGAAAACTGCCACGGTCTGGTGGAGTGATGGCTGGAAGACCCTTGTCATCCGCTCAGGGTCTCCTGGTGATCCTGTCTCTCCCCCCTGCCCTACCAAAACAGCACCCAGGGGGGCTCGGTCCTGGTGCTCTCATCTCTGACAGCCTTTTCCTATTCCCATCCTTGTGCTAGTGCTGTTTCCTTGTGTTTTGAATTTAACTCTTAACGTTAACTCTTGATTTCGCTGCGCTGTGCTTGTGATGCCAGTGACCCATGCCTGTGGCAGGCGTTGGGTGCCCAAGGCATCCCTGGGCATCACCACCCGTGTGTGCCAGCGAAGGGCTGGCCACCCCAAAAAACCCACACCATCGGAGTTCAGGACAAGAAAATGGACCATTTTCTTGAAAGCGGTGCAAGCGTTTTAGGCGGCGGGGGGGGCGGGGTTGCTGCGACCCTGGCTGGGTTTTGGGGGATGAGGGGGGGGCTTTGCAGGAACCTGCCCTGCTGTGGATTCAGCAAGAAAGCCAGGCTGAGATTTTCCTCGGCGCTTGAGGGAAGGCGTGTTACAATCAGGCAAGGCCTAAATATTTTTTATGTACTGACTTTTAACGTGCAGCTCCATTCTAGAGAAAATGTTGTTTGGGAGGAGGGCCGCCGTGCGAAAGCAGCACTCCATCAAGGCAGCGCCCTGCCGCGGAGGCAACGCCGTGCGGCTTTGCTCACTCCTGCGTTTTGCAGCCCTTTCCACTCTCCTCCTACGGCCGCTTTCGCAGGAGCGGTTCCTCCAGGAAGGCAAGCCTGCAAAAGTTGGTTTGGTGACTCAACTGTCGCGCGCCTATGTTGATGTCTTAACTGCAGAAGGAGGCTCAGGACCCACTAAAAGAAATCGCATCTTCATTTCATCGCAGTTCTTTATTCCTTTGCTGCAGGTAGCATCGCAGATAAGCGGCCTCTTCGCTGAGGGGGTGGGGGTGGCTTTTATGGAATCGCCCTCTTGCTCGTTTTCACTGCCTCATTTCACTGACTCCCAGCACTGTGTTTTTTGAGCTTCCAGGTGCATGTTGCTGTTTTACGTAGGAAGACGAGTTTGGGCCTAAGATGGGTGAGGGATGCGCGTACTGCAAATGCATCCGGGGGTGCGATGTGCCACCAAGGTGCCGGACGCCGCTTCCCACCGGAGGAGGAGGTGGTGCGTGATCCTGCGGCCCCCCTCCAGGTCCCCCCCTCCGTGGCTGCCCTTCTTGGGGGTACCACCTCCCCTTTGCGTTTCAGATGTAATGCAGAAAATGCACCTTATCTTGAAGGCATCTTAATGCAGTCATGCTAAATTTAAAGCTCACCTTGGCAGGGCGGCCCAACACACGAGTTCGCTTGTTCATTTTGTGTCTCAGTATCCCTTGGTCACACCTGGGTTTGGATTAACCTCCTTCATCGCTCGCTGTACCCTTCGTGGCTGGTCCAGATATCTGTGCCATTTTTCCTAAGAGAGGAGAGGAGACCTCACTGACTTCCCCAAAAGGACCCTTGACAGTAACATTTCGTTGCCAGGTGATGGGTGCACTTAATTGAATTCCTTCCCCCCTTATTCTAAGGCAATTGCAGAGCAAAAGCCTCTCGTGAGAGCGCTTGGCCGCAGTGTGGGCTAGGCTCCGGCACGCTGCCGGGCCGTCTCCCTGCTGCCGGAGCTGCTAATTCGGGAGCTCGGGGGGCTGCCGGTCTCATGGCAGCACTGGAAAATAATTGCTGCCGTGGTTGAGTTATGGTGGGATGTTATCTGCAATGTATTAAATTATGTTACGTGCCTTAGTATATGCTCTTATTTAAGTATTTGTATAAATCCATCTGCGTGCCCTGGTGTTAGCTCTCATCTATCCCCACCCCACCTCCATGCTCACGAAGGGAGAAGCGTGGTTTTCACCTGACGGCTTCCCAGTTTTCGTTTTTGCTGAGCACACCCTCACCCTCATAAAACCAAACGCCGTGGGCTGGCCCAGCGGCGCCTGCGTGGCGAGGCAGCCGCAGCTCCGCACTGCCGGATCTCGGTAGCTGGGCAGGTTTTCTGGTAGGCAAAATTCAACCACTGCACAAACTAAATCTGCTTTCCTTCCTTCAAACATAAGGCTGGTGACTGGTGGCTTGCTCCTGCTCTGCTGTGTGTAGGAGGCAAGCAGCTTTCCCCGGAGGATGCCTATGCTCGATACAGTTCAGCACAACACTCCCTAAAGCCGTCCAAAAGGATGGGTAATGGGGTTTGCGTCGACCTTTCATGGATTTTAAGGAAGTCCTTTACCTGCTCAGGTCTTTGGCTTCCCACCCATTGTGATAAGCTTGCAGTAGTCTTCCACCTTGAGCAAAAGGCTTTGAAATCTTCTGGTTTTATAGACAAATGAGCACTGGGGGTTACTTCAGAAGGGATGCTGGAAGGCAGGCAGGTTTTCCTGGCGCGGCTCGATTTGCTGTGCCCATCAGCAAGGCAGGGGCAGAGCCGGGGGTGCCCGGACCAGTGGCCAAGCCTGTGCTGGGCAAACCTGGCTGTTGCCACCCGAAGCAGGGAGCTGACCTCGTCTCTGGCAGCAAAACCCCTGTCAGGTCTCCATTAACCAGCCATCACCAGCAATGTGACATTCCCGATAGGTGAGCAGCGAAACAGCTAATGACTTCTGCCGTTTGACAAATGTTTCCTGACACTGCTGGGGAGGTCATCGTATTTCCCCCGGAGCCATTTGTCTTCTCCTCCCGGCATGTTTGCATGCAGACCGCATCCTGCCTTCCCTGGCTTTGCACAGCAGCCGGCGCCTGGGAGATGCTGCCTGTCCCGGGGTGCTGGGGGCGAGGGAGGACTGAATTCGGCTCTGCGCACGCCATGTTTGACAGTGTTGAAAATCCCCTCCGAATGCAGGCAGCTGAGAGGTGGCGTCCGTGGGAGTGATGCCGCTGCCTGCGTCCTCAAAAACAACCCGCTGTGTCGGAGAAGAGCCCAGGGGTGGTGGGGCATAAGAGGAAACCCCCTTTGGTGCACACCCGGCTGCCCTCCTGCCATCGCTGGAAACTTCCACCCTTTTTCCCGAGTTGTTCCATGGGTCCAGCATCCTGGGTGACGCATCTGGCAGCTCCCATAGGTTGAAGCAGCCGTTGTTCAAGCCCCCTCTGTGCAGTGGGGGGCCGTGCCCCTCCCTTTGCGCCCTCAATACACGGCAGCCGCTCTGCCACACTGAATAATTTACAAAATAGCTGCCTGGCTTTGAGGAGCTGCTGCTGCCCACTGCACCCGTGCCGGGCTGGCTGGTATGGGTCCTACAGGACAGGGCACGTGCTGGGAGGTTTTCACCCACTACTGATGGTAGGGCAGGAGGACAGGCAGCAAGCCAGCAGCCCAGGCAGGTCGGCACCAGGAAATCAAAGTCACCCTGCGCCTGGGGGACGAGCCAGGGCTGGGACCTGCTGCTGCTCCCGAGAGCACCTGAACTGCCCGGGTGGGAGCCGGCACCGCTGGGGTTTTGCCAGTGTGAGCTCGGGGCTCAGCTGCTTGGCATGGGTCCCCCGTCCTGAGCAAAACCTCAGCTTTGAGGTAAAGCATCCAGAGCTGCTGCACGGTGGCACGCAGGAGAATTATCTTTCCAAGCGCTCCTGGTGACCATCACCGGCGTGCTGCCGCCCATCTGCCCATACGCAGAGCCTGATGGAGGGTGGCAGCTGGAGAAATTTGCACAGACGCAAAAATCCAGATCCAGCGAGCTAACACCAGCACAACACGACTTTGCTCTGCTGTTGTCCCCCAGCCCGAGCCAGTGACCTGCACTGGAAGGAGCATTCGGCATGCGATGCCGTGTCCGCCGGTCACTGCACAGCACGCTGCACTTCACGTCGGACGTGTCTTTAGCAAAAGATGGAAACTGTGGCAAGCTCCAGGCAGTTTTGCCTGGGAATCAATATTTTTGGCCTCGTTCTTGGTTAAAACACTAACTTCAGCCATTTAAAACAAAGAAAAACAAGGCAATAAACAAAAGTCTCCAAGCAACTGAATAGCAAGACCTCGCAAACGAGATCAAGTAAGACAGAGGAGTCTGGAATTTTAACATTGGAGGAAATGCCTTTTCCTGGATTTATTTCCCCTTGAAAGGGAGAAGCTGCTTCCAGCCAGCTTGGGGGCTCCTTTCCTGGGCAGGGGACCCTGCGGTGCCAGTACCTGTGCAGAGGGCAGCCGGGAAAGGCAGGAGGTAGCCAAAGCATCCAGGAAGCGGGAAGGAAGGGCTGGATCTGGCCACGCGTCAGAAGAGGCAGCGCTGGGTGAGTGCAGAGCCCGAAGACATCGCTCCCGGTTTCCCTGGGCGTCACCACCGAAGGAGCGGAGCATGGTGATGCCAAAAAGGCGAGTCAAGGTGGAAGTCTCGCAAGACTGAGATGCTCTGCTAGGGAGAGCATCACCGCGCAGGAGGCCGGGGTGTGTTGGAAACCATTCCCTTTATTATTATTTTTTTTTTCTCTCCTCACTGTGCCGTGAGATGGTTGGGCTTTTTCCAAATCGCTCCCATGCAGGTGGAGAGCTGGGGGGGCTGCGTTTCACATTTCATAATCCGTGTGACTTGATTAATTCGACCGTATGTTAAAACCTCATGAAATTGGTGATTTTTGCTGAGGTTTAAAATAGATTATATCCATCTCCTAACGTCAGTTTTGCAAATAACCACTTGGCGGCTTCTTAAAATGTTAAAGATAGGGGATAGGCTGCACACTGCCAAGGAGAAGGCATATTTAAAAGAGATAATATGTCTTCTGTGTGAGCTCAAATGGGGAAATAGATGTTTGTGAAGCTCTTTAAAGCATGGTTATGTCAAGAGCAAGAAGATCACATTTGTTTTTCATTTGTATGCAAGGTGAAGAAAGGACAAGCAATTTTTTTTCTTCTCCGAACTCTTACAGTCTTCCACCGTAGAAATTGGTGATAATTGCTGCAAAATGACCCAACTGGGTCAAGGTATAATTTTGAACCTTGAATATCTTTCTTTTCGCAAGAAATTCGAATTATTTGACTTTGACACCTTGGCAACCCATCACTGGAACAAATAGAAATATGGAGAGCGGATGCCAGCTGCAAAGCAGCATCGATCCGGGCTGTGTGCGGCTCTGGGAAAGGCCAGCTGCTGCCTTTCCCGACACCCAAGAGCCTTTTCCATCGATTCACCTCTGTTTTGGGTAATTGGCTTTAGCACATCAGGCTGGGAAGTGCTTTAGAAGCTGCTTTTTTTTTTTTTCTCCTTCTTTCTGGAAGATTTTCTTAGTTCTGGACAAAGAAAGGATAAGTTTTGAGTTGCAAGGTGAGGATGAACTTGGAAGAGCAGGGTGAGGGTCCTCAGGATGCACTTGTATGCGGGAGCGGGATGTGGCTCAGCAGCCTGCTGACCCTGCCACCGGATCCGGCCGCAGCCATGGGGTTGGTGCGGCATGCCGTGGAGCAGGATGAGTTTTCACCTTCTGCGTGTGCACTGCCTCATGTAGGACACAACCTCACGTCCCCGCTCACAAACACTGCTCTGCCGACCGCCTCCCTGGGACAGAGGAAACTCCTGTTTAATTACCATGGCTTTGATTTTGACAGCACAAATTTCCCTTGCTGCCTTCTGAACCTTCAAGGTCTCCTGCAAGCAAAGATAAAGCCCCTTTGCAAAGGCTGTTTGTTCCCGGGAGGGTCCCGGCGCTCCCATGCCGGATGAAAGCATGGGGAGGAGCAGAGGGTGACGCATGCCACGGCCGTGGGACCTTCATCTGACGGTCTCGGAGGGCTACAAAAACGGGAGTTAATCCAGCCTGCAGTAACGCCTTGTAGTCATGCATAAATGGGGCTGGAGAGATGGGGGCCGTGGTTTGGGACGTGCTTGGCGAGTGGCCGACCCTTTGGTTTTTGGGAATGGGGGCGGGAAGGAGCCAGCGGGTGGGGGCAGAGCCTGCCCAGCCCTGCCCGCAGCAGGCAGGAGCCTGCCTGCACGATGCTGGATCGGGCCCTTCGCGGAGTGGGGTGGCACAGGCAGTGCCGGGGGCGACCCAGAGCATCCCCCTTAATGACATTAGCAAATGCACTGGGTTTGTCTGTGGGAGGCATTTGGAGGAAGCTCATCATCCCGGTGGGCATTCAGATGAAGCGCTGCCTGCACTTCGTTTGACACCATCAGCTGCAAATGTTTTGCCACTGTGTAGTTGCACCAATTTAGACTGTTGTCAGCACCCAAAATCACTCTCAGTTTAATGCCAGCTGTGGTTTCGTTAGCGTTACTGGCAAAATCTGATGTTACCTTGGAGTATGTCTTAATTTCCCATCTCACTGTAGAGCAGAATGCGCAGTGCCCATGCTGCCTTCCACGTAGCGCACGCAGGATTTGAAAGCCCGGAGTGCAATCCCACAGCACACGGATGGACTCGCCTCCCCTTTGTGGTGCAACAGAGTTGTCTCCTTAGCAGCTACTCTTACATCTCCCACTTACTTGAGCTGAAGATGTAACACAGGTCCCCCATGGGAAGGGTTGGTGGACGCAGGGGCTCGGGGGAGCTCATTGCATCTCTCCCCTTCCACTGAGTAATGCAAAAATAATCCGGTTAAGGAGGTCTTGCCTCAGTCGTGGGGAAGCAAAAGGGTACTCTGGGATGGCAGTCAGACTGATCCAATTTGGTAGCTTAAAAGCACTGATTCAGCAATCAGTAAAATAAGCACATGTGTACTCTCTTCAAGAACAATTAGTTTATTCACATGCCTAAAACTTAAGCACCTGCTTATTTCCCATTGACCTTATTGGGTCTTAAACACAAATGCTCACTGTAGCAGGACCAAGAGAAAGAGAGAGGGAGAGAGAACGTGCTCCCGTCTCCAGATATCTATTGTTTTAACCTATACATTTTTAATACAGCTTCACTGGGGGAATAAATGCAATGAAGAAATGTAAGGTAAAAGCCTGGCTGTGCGGATGCCTGTGGTGAAAGTCATCTTAGTTCCGTTTGGGTGAAGATTGCATGTGTGGATTCATCTTTCATTTTATTGGAAGGAAAAAGGGAGGTGGGTACATGAAAAACGAAGGTGTTGTGCTGCATATCTTGTCTAATTAGAAAAGGTGACAAACGTGATTAGAAAAATCTATTTATTAAGCAAATGCTGATTGTGGACTAGGATAAGTAGCGGTGTTTCCTCCTGGTGCAGCTGGGAGGTGAGGGTCTCGCTTTGGCTCTCCTGGGTTTATTTTGCAGGCACGCTGGTGCTCAGCAGCTGCTATCAGTCCTCAAGACCTTCTTCATTGCTCCATGTGGTTTGACATGCTGTAATGACTCTTCTCCGTTCTAAATGTGGTGTCGTGGTGCCAAAAGACATTGGTAGGGGAATGTTCCTGCCCAGCCCAATCTGTGTAGCTGGCTATGGGTCTCCAGGGCAGAGAGGACCGTGCAGCTGAAGGTTTCTTTTCTTTCTCTCTGTGCAGCTCTCATGCTGGTGTTGCAAACTCACTGGCAGGCTCTCCTGCCTTGGTGCATGCCAAAGGCCTCTCTTGTATATTGATGATTACCAAGAGATGCTCTTCTCACACAAGCTCCTCAGCTACAGCTTCTAAATGAGCATATGGAGCTTGGAGGGGCCATATATTGCTACCTTCTGGGTACTCCGGTACGACATTAAAGTGTCAGACGCTAAGAGAGTTTCCAGTACTCTCATTGCAGGATTGCTGCTTTTGGAGGAACTGGTGCCTCATTGTATATTAAATTATTTATAAGTAGTTTTGTTGGTGGCTGGATTTGAGAATTTAAATGTATATGTGAAATAAAGGTTTTCAATAATGAAATAAGGTAACAAAAAGATAAAGCCATTATATGCATAATTAAAATGATGCATAACTACATGTTCTTTATATAGCTGCTTCAGCATCTCAACTAGCTTATTAGGCTGAGTAATCAGCCCCTGAAGCCTCTCCCAGGCCGGGTTTGCCTCCTGCCGTTGCTAAAGATGCTGCAGAGCCGCCTGGAGCGGGGCCCTGGCCAGTCCCTCGGGACAGTGGTCCTGCCTCCCCCCTTCTCCCCTCGTTTCTGGGCTTGGAGAGTGGGACAACATATGTCAAGGCAGAAAGGCAAAGTCTTAAAACAGCTTAATGATTTTTTTTTTTTATTGTATCCCTTCATTCATCGTATTCCTGGTTTCAAGGTGCTCGCAGCCCTCTGAGGGTGCGCTGGGGGAGTTTCATCAATCCCCTTATGAGAAGCAGTAAATATTTCCTCCTTGTCTATTAACTAATCTATTTCTTGGCACGGTGTAGAGATCGGACACGGTACTGCGGCGTGCCAGACTGGGAATGCTTCCCTTAGAATAGGCAGCTCTCCCTGCAGGCACGTAGCGTGCAGCAGGCTGATGGGCAGGGATGGAGGTGGCTGTTGGGCAAAGCTGAACCAAAACCTCCTTAAACGCTATCCTGCAGCTTCCTATGTCGGTAATGGAAAACACAACATCCTGCTACCGTGGGGCAGATTGCCTGCGACGGGTGCTGGCTGTGGGCTCACGGCCCCACAGGCGTCTTGCTTGGGCAGAGAGCCCCAGGGAGCGTCTGGCTGCGTTGGACCTGCTCGGTCCCTCTAACCAAGGGGACGGGGCGGGGCAGCGTCGGAGGATGTCACTTTGGTTTTCCTAGGGCTGTCCTGGAGAATCCCGGTTAAAAAAGCCACAAAATGAGCTTGAATAATGGCATACTCAGCCAGCTCTTTAATTTAAAAGAAGTGTTTTTCACCACTTCTCTAGCTGGTCCCAGCTGGAGCCCGCACTGTGGTAAGCGCGCAAATGAAAAGAAATATAGTCTTCTGCAAACTTTTTGTTTTCCCTTGAAGCCCCAAGCCCCTACAGCAGCCAGACCCCGTGCAGGGCTGTGCTTCTACTTCCCAGTACCTTAAGCAACATGAAAGACGTCACTTCTGAGCCCCTGAGTTCAGAGAGAATAATTTAAGCTTCTTTAACCTTTCCTTACACGATCCGTTTCAAATGGAGCCTTGCTGTAAAGTCTACCCTTATGTAACATTAAAATGCACTTTGAGCTCAGGGGGAAGCTCCCGTCCCCGGCTGCTCCCCGTTTACCCGCCGCCTCTTATTCCCCCCAGCTTCGCCTGCCCAAGCGGCAGGGGATTTTGGCTTTGCCTCTGCTGTCCTGATGTCCCCGGTGTTGGGATGGCTAGGAGCTGCTGGGGCTGTGCGTGGGGAGCCAGCGGAGCCCCCAGCAGCAAAGAGAGGAGGGAGCAGCATGCTGAGATGATTTTTCTTGCTCTCCAGGTCAAGTACATCTCGAATTTACTCTGCTTATAGTTGTTCAACTGAAGTTTTCTTACCCAAAGAGCTTGCTTCCTTTCTCCTAATAGTTTCGGTTTGCTGTGTGTTGGTGGATTTATCGTTGGAAATGCTTTGGTGGCAGGTTCCTCAAGATGGCAGGGTTCATCTCCGATGCTTTGGGTGCAGGCAGGAGGATAGGTGCGGTGGGTGCAAAGGCAGTGGGGCAGGGAGCCGCGTGCCTGTCCCTTAGTACCTAACCCCCAAGGGGGGGAATCGTGATGGGTTTGTGGGCAGCATCACTCTGGACTGCTCGGCAAGACAGGTGGGGGATGCTGCACGTGGGGCATCGACGGTGGTGGGGAATAACTGCACAAACGTGCCATGGGGAAGCCGCCTGCCTCTTGCAATGCACCCGCTGCCTGCCTGCCACAGGCTTTGGGGGGTCTGGGGGCAGCAGAAGGTGGTGGGTCGTGCGTATTCAGCCTTGGCAGCATCCGTGGAGGGTCAGACTTCTCCCAGCACCGGTTCCTTCTTGAACCTGCCTTTGCTTTAGAAATCCCTGTAACGCAGCTCACTGCTACGGTTTTCTATTTAGCCAGATCTTCATCAGGGTCTGTCTTATTTCTGCTCGTGGCTGACGCTTGCCTGCTCTTGCCAAGCAGTCTGTGATGTTCTTTATCAGGGTGTGCAATGCTTTCTTCTTGCCCTCTCCTCACATTTCCTAACACGCCTTGCATGCTGCTTTTTCATATACCAGCCTTTGTGGGGGGTGACCCGGTGGACCCTGCCCATCCCAGCACCCCACTGAGCGGGTCCCCAAGCCGTCTTATCTGTCACTCACGCCCTGAGAGCTGGGAAGCTGCTTTAATGCTTTTTGTAGCACAACACAAGCGTACAATGTACTCACTTAAACATGGAGCGAACAAAAAGTCCATTAAAATGGGCCTTGCTGAGCTGGTAGGCCGAGGTTACTGTGGGCGTCCGCCTGCCACTGCCTTTGTGGTTGTGGCTTTTAGTCAGATTAAATTGTGTGAGAGCAATCTGAATATATTTTCTTCTGTTCTTCCCTCTCCATCCATCCATCAGAGGATGCCTTTCGCCACTTGTTTGCACCGGGTGGGAGTATAAACTGTGGCCGTGGTTGAGACTGGGTCTCACTGGAGCGATGGGTAATGGAGGAGGAAAGAGACTTCTCGGACCTCCCTGCCCGGGTGATCAGATGTGGGGGAGAAATCCTGGCTCCTTTTGAGCTGTGGGAGTCTCGCCCTGGTTTCAGAGGAGCTGAGATTTCACCCTTCCTTAGCCTGCCGTGTTCCTCCCAAAACCTGCCAGCCCATGAAGTGGCAAACTGGGAGCAAAGTGAGATAAGGTTTTGCGGTAGTGGCAGTGCTGGATTGCACTCGGTGCTGGTCCTCCAGAGAAAGGCACTATGAAGTGCCTTTGGAATGAGAGAGCCATGGAAGAGCCACTATAAAGAGCCATGGAATTGAGAGAAAAATACCATCTTTTAACTTTCGCTGTCCTTGCCCTGACGAAGAGTTGGTTTTCAGCTGCCCCTCTGCAGGGACGAGCGGGGAGGAGCGCCCAGTGCGGGGCCCGGCTGCTGCCCGCCGGGTGCAGTGCTCCTTCCCACCCATCCAGCAAGCTCAACTGATCCGATATATTTGGGGTCCTGTTTGATTCTTTAGCCTCTCCACCCTATTAATTAGCAATTTTATTTTTTTTTTCCCCCCAAGTCGGTCACAGAGAAACTGTCTCCTCCGTGTTTTCACGTCATGTTTTCTCCCTGCTTTCCTCTGGAGCTCTGGCATAAGCTCCGTGCCGGCGGCTTTCCCTCTTTATTTGGGTGGTTTGGGGAAAGAAATGTGTCTTTCCATGCAGCATACGGCTGGGCTCGTGCATGCAACGTATCAGCCCAGCGGTCAAGGGAGGATTGGCTTGATGGCGAAGGACGCTGGGTCAGGCTGGGCAGGGTCCTGGCGCGCTGGTGGGAGCACAGGTCTCGCTGCTCCATCTCCGAGCCCATCCCATGAAGGGCAAATGTGCCGTCGGCTCCTACCAGCCCTGTCTCTAACAGCATATGAAATGCTGCTTCTGAAAGGAAAAATTCCTTCCTGGCTGTTGTCAGTAATTAAGGTCTGATATATATGAACTGATTTGATTTCTTTCTTTTTTTCCCCCCATGCCATTATCTGGCTTTGTATAGCTTGAAATATTCCTGATGGTCATAAAATTATCTTGGCCTTTTTAAAAGTCAATACTTGCTACTTAGTAAAACCATGAGCCTACAAGCTGGAAAAGATTCAAGTCTTGCTAGCTTAGCTAAAAGGCATTAATTCACAGAATATATACATAACAATGCTGTCCTGACCTGTGGCGAGCCCTGCCTGCGAGACTTCTTCCCTTGTCTATAAGATGGACTTTGGTTTGAAAGCTCAGCCTGATGGATAGGTTGTCCAAAGCCAAGCGAGGTCATTGTATCAAAGCAAGAAAAGAGACAGATCAAAATTAAGTGTCAGGATGACTGAGATCAGTACAGGCTGGGTGAAGCCGCCCCTCTCCAGGTTGTCTGTCTAAAAGCAGCGGCAGAGGAAGGGGCTCTGATATCTGGTTTTGGCTGCCGTGGAGTAACTTTACTTTTGCAGCAGGTCAGTTGTTTCTTCTCCTGTCTTTGTTTTGTTCCCGCTGTATTTCATTAGTGGTGGAGCCTCGTGCCGCGTGTGGCAGGGCTAAGCCGGGGGAGGAAGGAGAAGCCGAAGATAGGGCAGACGCCCTTGTTATTTTTAATTGTACGTGCAGGGGAAGGGGAGACACGCACCGCCTGAATGTCTTTGCGACAGCAAGTAATACTCGTCCTGCCAAGCACCTACCACTTCTAAGCACCTTGCTACCCTCTGTGTTAATTGCAGCGTGGCTGATGATGATGAAGTCATTTGCACTCCACGGCACAGTTGCGTGGACCTTCCCTGGTGTTCCCTTGGTGGGCCGAGCGCTCCCCCGTTGGACCAGGAACGGTTTCTGAGGGATTCCCGGCTCCACCTCGGGGCTCACCCGGGGCACGCTGGCTGCTCACCCAGACTGATCCCAGCCCAGCAGCCGGGCTTCCCCCCTCGCTGGAGGGTGATGGAGCCTGGAGTATTGAGGAAATAAGACACAGCGGCTGGGAGTAAGCGGGGAGCCGTGCTGCGGGCAGCCGTGCTGCGGGCCAAGCATTGCGCCGTGCTCGGGCACCTCCAAGAGATGTGCGGTGAAGGTTTCCGCTGGCTTTGTTGCCCTCCTCGTCAGGCTGGGCTGGCATTTGTGTCCCCCCCCGCCCTGGCTGTGACGTCCCCATGTCTGTGGGGAATCGAGCAACGGAGCCCTCGATGGCAAAATCCGATCGACTTTCCCCACCCTGGAGTCTCACTTCATTGGGAGCACAAACGCTTTTATTTGGGGATCCTCAGGGAGCCCCGTGTGCCTCAGTTTCTCGCCCTCCTCGTCAGGCTGGGCTGGCATTTGTGTCCCCCCCCGCCCTGGCTGTGACGTCCCCATGTCTGTGGGGAATCGAGCAACGGAGCCCTCGATGGCAAAATCCGATCGACTTTCCCCACCCTGGAGTCTCACTTCATTGGGAGCACAAACGCTTTTATTTGGGGATCCTCAGGGAGCCCCGTGTGCCTCAGTTTCTCTGCTCACAGCCACTTACCGGGCCAGGCCACGGCCACCGAGCCATGCTAACGGCTTGTTTGCAAAGCAGAAAGGAGAGGGGAAAGATGACAAAAGGTATTCATTTAAGGAAAAAAAGGAGGAAAGAAAAAGGAAAGGCTCTTGCAAATTCCTCGCTCTTCCCACACAGCCAGCTCTGACATAACCTCATCGAATGCAGGCACTCGGCTGCATCCCTGTCCACAAAAACCTAGTTTCTTGCTGAAAACTTGCAGGACACTCACATGTAAACCCATCGCTTTTCCCAAGGGCCTTATAAATGGTGGCATTAAATACAGAAGAGGGAGCAAAACAAAGGCTACGAGGGGTTCGTTAACCATTATGGCCTGATACGCGCTGGTGGGGAGCCAGCTGACAGCATTGCTGCCACGCACCTCCCCAGCAATGCTCCGTCAGTTGCAAGTACTTCCCAAAAGATAAAAAAAAAAAAAAAAATGTTTATAAAAGCCAGGTTTTTCAACAAAAACATTGTTTTGTTTTTAACCTGAGGCTTTAACCAGGAAAAAAGGCTAGACAATAACGCATAACGTAAAGTGCTGCTAGGAATAATTGCTCAGAGGTGTTGAGGTTTGGTGGCCGGGGCATCTGCCGGGGGGGCGGGGGACGCGGTTGTGCTCCCCGCGGTGTGACCTCCAGCCCACACCTCCTCCTCCCCGTTTCCCTTTTGCCGTTTCTCTTGCCGACATGGAGTGGTCTCTCTGGGGGAAGGACGGGCTCTGCCTGTCTGCGTGAAGCCTCTGTGCACCCCTGCAGGACAGCGGCCTCAGAGCCAGAGGTGCTATCGCTCATGGAAAGGCACTGAGGATTATTATTTGTACCGTTGCTAGAAGAACGTTAATTTTGGTGCTGCTAGATTAAGCAATGAAATAAATATGTGATGGGCAATCAGTGTGAAAGCTTAAATTTGCATTAACTTAGGGGGCTACATTTTTATTTCTTTGGTTATTTTACCAAGAACAAGATTAACTCGGTTTAATACCTTGATTGCTGAAATTGGCCTAATTATGCTTTGAAAGTCTCATCCCTTTGAGGAAGGGGCTGTGTCCTACCTCTGCTGCTGTGGTTTTGCTCGGGGACAGCTGTCTGCTGAAGTGGGTTAATTGCACAAGCAGCAGCAGATCTGCTTGCACTGAGATGTCTGTGACCTTGCTGTGGAAGAAAATGAAGAATAATGTTTACACTCATGGCTGTGGCATGTAGAAAAAGGAAAAAAAAAAAAACCCTGAACAAAACAAAGCTAGTTTATTATCACAGCTAGGTGGGTCTCAGCATTGAACCTGCTCAAAGCTGTTTGAAAGCTCTCTGTGTTCTGCAGGCTAGATGTACCCCAAAACATCTTCTAAAAGGCAGGGCTGGAGCTGTAGAAAGTTGCAGGTGTCTGGAAAGGTCAAATTGTCTCGTTCCCTGTGTTAAAGAGGGAATAACACCTATTCACGGATATTTTTATAGCTCTCCTGTGCTCGCTGCAGTTTGAGCACAGCAGCGTTCTTCCTTTCCCAAGCAAAGCAGGAAGAATTGACATGTTGATAAGGAGGAACAAGGATTCACCCTGCTCTTTATGAAACAGAAACTCATCACCTGCGTTTCTGAGCAACCTCGTTGCGTGGTCAAGGCAAAAGCCGAAGCAACGCAGTCAGCAGAACCTGGTGCTTTGCCTTAGTCCCTCCAAGGACATACATGTCCTATCTTCTTCAACCCCTCTGGTAGGTTTTGTTGGCCTTTGTCGGCCATCACTGCTCCGCGTCCTTGAGCACCAGGGTGCTGCAGACGTGGCTGTGCGCAGCTGCCTTCTCCCCGTGGGAAGGCGTTTGGCTCCTTCTGGGGTACTGCCTAGCTTTGTGAGCTTTGGACATAGATGTGTCGGCAAACTGTGGGCAGTTTGTCTAGTCCAGCTGGCAGTACCTATATGTACTCTGCAGTTGCAGGATGAGACCTTTTTGCACAAGGTTCAGAATGAGATCGTTCTCATGGTATTTAGGGCGGGAGACAGCAGGCCTGGACGGTTGGCGTCCATGTAGTTAACAAATGGTACTTGATATATAAGGCCGAAGAGAGCGGCAGCCCGCTCAGCGTGCCGGGGCACGTCTCTGCTCCTGATGAAGAGCTGTCCTGGTGTTGCAAGGAGAGCGACTCTGCTCGTGACGTGATACAGATGGTCACTCTGACATTTTCAATCAAATGCATTGACGGGGCTTGTGTCGTGAAGCTGAAGGAGTCAAAATATATGGGCCTTTAAAAAAAAAAAAAAAAAAAAAGGCAAAACAAACCTGGTGTGATTAAATGTATCCAATTTACCAGATGGGTTTTCTGCTCTGCTGTGCTGGATGGTCTGTTCCAGGAGTTTCTCTGCATTTCATATTCTGCTTATGTAGGAATGTGAGACGTCTCCATTTAATGAGTTTGATTGGTATCAAAAGTTAGTCTGCGTAGTTCCTGCCGTAATAGGTCTCAGGAAGGGGCCAGGGGATGAATTTCTGCATAAATCTTGTGAGCACAGAGCTGCAGCTGCCCGTAACGGGAGCCATCTACCTCGTCCTGCCATCACCACCAACACCCACAGCCCTCACAGAGGGGAAACATACTTTTAGCAAAGATTCAACGTGATAAAAATGGCAATTTTCCTTTATTGCTTATGCTGTAGGGGTTATGGTGCGAGAGGCAAACGAAGCCTCGAGGGCAGGGAAGTGTGGCTGAGGGCTAAGGAGACCAGCAGTAGCTGGGGCGGTTAGATGGGATCCTTTTACCTGGGTCTCGGCATGGGGTACATGGCTGGGAAGCTGAAACCCTTTAATCTCAATATCTGTCTGCACTGCAAATAGATCTAATAGGTATATAAAAGTCTGCCTGTTTACGCATAGAAAGGTGAAGGATGCCTCCAGCTGTGTCAGGATGTATCAACACTATAGAGAGGCCACAGAAGATTGGGGATATTTTCCCATTAGAGCTCTTTCAAATATGTAAGTTTTATAATCTTTTTATTTCATCATTTGCCACCCAGTGGGGGAGAATTGCTCTTTGTGCATAAATGTGCCTGTTGCCAGCCGTGCTGGGAAGGGGTTGTGCGGAGATGCAGGCTGGAGGGCGGTGGGGAGAGCGGGCTCCTTTATCGCAAGCCCAGAGCAGCTTTTGATGTGTAAAATCACAGGCACTGGCTTTAATTTGCACATCCCACGTTGGTGCAATCAGGACCGCAGCGAGTGATGAGACACTGTTGTAATTAAGATCAGCCTCGGATCCGAGGTGCTGCGTGCGGCTGCGGTCATGCAGATGGCCATCGCGTTGGGAAAAGGCTCGTCCCTGCCTAACGACTTCAGGGCGCTGCTGCCCCCCGCCCGTCCAAGCCCACGTGAAAAATAATACAGGTTTTCGAGGTCTGCAGGCTGGTGAGGAGAAGACAGCAGCAGCGGGGTGACCCGTTGGCCATGGGCACGTGGCACCAAGCCGCCCGGCAGAAACCTGGGGTTGGGATGCCTGGCAGGTGCCCCAGGGATACTGGTGCCCCCGGGGGACCGGCCGCCTGAAGGGGTTATTTGAAGCTGCGTGGGGTTATGTCAGGACAGTCCGTCCTTCGTTGCGTGGCTGCCCAGTCCCCTGTCCCTTCAAATAGGCATGAGTCACAACAACAATGCTTTGTACCCGTGTTCTTCAAGGGAATGTTAAGAGTCACCCAAATATTATTTATTATCTGCAGCCTTGCGCATAAAGCATCACCTCTGACCAAGTGACTGCCGCGCTGCCGGTGCCATCAGTCACTGCAGGCACCTCCAAGGCTTCTTGCTGCTCCCAGTCAGAGCCGGCAACGAGGACTCCTAGTTAGGGACATGCCTGTTCACAGGTGATGCTCAGCCAAGACTGGTGTCCCCCCCCCCCCCCAAACCCCGGGTTTGGGGGCACACGGGCAGAGGGGGGGGGCGTT
>NW_008823913.1:226720-236287 GCF_000699105.1 Pygoscelis adeliae
TCGACCAGTGTAAGCACTGCTCAGCAACAACTGAAACATCGGTGTGTTATCAACATTGTTCTCACCCTAAATCCAACACACAGCACTGTACCAGCTGCTAGGAAGGAAATTAACTCTATCCCAGCCGAAACCAGGACACTTCCCTGAAGCCCCCTGACTTCAACCCCACTTGCAGGAGCCTGGAGCTGATCCTGAGCACCCAAAATGCCTGTGCTTGATGAAGCGCCCTCGCCGCAGCCTGCCAGGTCACTGTGCAGCCCACAGCTGGCACGTGGCTTCCTTCTCCCTCTGGTACATGGTCCTGAGCTGCCGTAAGCACAGCAGGGTCTAGAAAACCGGAAGATTTGGGCAAGATGGAAGATTTTCCAAATGGGCAAATTGTTGGTAACATTTCAGCCAGGGCCACTTCCAGGCTTGGTTTGGTTTGGATCCAACTGGCCAACGCCTTGTTGTGAAATACTCCAAAGCTGGTGGGACCTTCTGGGGATGTTTCCAAAGCCGCTCCATGGTGAGTGCCGGGGAGACAGAAGTTCTCATTACCGCAAGTGAGATGTGGGGTTTGGATCTTGTTTTCCTCTGAACTACCTGGGTAGGACCTAGACGACAGTCCTCTCATCCTTCCATCCGCGGGGTGCCCATGTCACAGGGACGGGTAGCGTGGGAACAGCAGCCAAAAGCCCCTCGCGCCACTGACTGCAAAGCACGGTTATGTGCTGCTGCCGGTGACCCGGTGCTCGCCGCCCTTTGCTGCCCCTGCCTCAGTTTCCCCATTGGTAAAACAGGACCTGTGTGAGGTCCCTGCGCTATGAAAATGCGCCTGATAGCAGCCATGGAGTAAAAGAGACGTGTCTCCTGGATGTGCGGGTTTTCCCCCGTGTCGTGCCACGGGAGTGAGAGCAAGTTGCGTGCCGACCGCCGGCTCCTGATGTCTTACACAGCCCTGGCAGCATGCGGGCTCTGGAGGGGGTGCTGAGTATCTCCCCTGTGGAGCTGCAGTCCTGGCGGGGCTGGAAAGGCAATTCACCTGCCAGCAGCAGGAAAGAGCTGTGTTACAAACAGCAACCTGTCTCCTAGCAAGGAGGCAAAGATACCCCGTCGGCTTGCACTTGCCTGGGATGAAGCCCTGCACGACCGGCCCAGGGCAAAGCCTGGAAGCAGCTGGGAGGGGGTGAGCAAAGGCAAACAAAACTGGTAGTACATACACAAACCGTAGCCTGTACCCAGAGTTTCTGTTGGCTAAAACGTGGCAGAAGCTCTGCTCTCAGCCTGTCCTTCGATGTGGCAGAGCCGCAGGCGCGAGCAGTGGTTGGGGGACCCGGGGCGGCAGGGGTGGTTTGCGGGAGGGGATGTCAGCTCGCTGCCGGAGGGATGCAGGGGTCCTTGGTGAGTGGAGGGGTTGGCGTGGTCGTCATTAACACCAGTTCTCACTGAAAGCAGAGTCATCCTGGTAGCCACAGGAAAATGCCCTGGACTAGTCAGCACAGGTTGAATTATTCATTTTAGTTAGTTTGTTTTAATAATTGAAGAATTTTTGTCATGTTTTGCAAATTCTCCAATACTTTGTGGTGATGCAGAGCTCTTTTTTTTTTTTTTTTTTTTTTTTATCTGCCGCTGTTCAGTGGGTAATTTTCTTCCATTTCGGGCAGCCTGTGGGGTGCTCCTGAAGTACTTCTGCAGAGTTCCCGGAGTTTGCACCTGAGGGCTGGTCACCTGAGACCTGCAATATTATTGCTTCCTTTGATTTAACAGCCTTGCTCATGAACAGAAGGCTCCTTTTTTTTTTTTTTTTTTTTCCTCTCTTCGCCAGTTGCCCACAGCATCAATAATTGTTCAAGACGCTCGTACAGCTAATAGAAAGAGCCTGTCAACAAGAAAAGCTCATTGTAATACCGCTGTTTTGAAGATATTGGGGGAAGCAGCAAAGCCAACCAGGTAGTAACTGTGCTGTTCCTGTAGTCACACAGATCCAGGGACAGGAGACGTAAGTGGGGCTTAATTCTCTCCCAAATGGATGCTCTTATTTCACACCCCAGCACAGCGTCTGATTTATGGATTTCTTAGCATCACAATATTTTCATTGCTAAAAGCTAAATGGGAAGATGCAGCTAAGACCTGATCTAAAAGCCGCTGAGGTAAATACAGGGACTGCGGCTCTTGTTAGCAGCCCATGGACCAGTCCTAGCACAGAGCACGGTGACAGCAGCGTTTGAATTCCTGGTTTGCGGAGGACTAGAGAATTTCTGCAATCTCTTGAAAGGGATATTGAGCCATGCTGTGAGCATATTTAAACAGGCAGTTTGTGTTATCTGAGGTCATCTTGAAAACCTAGCCTACCTAGCTGGGGGGAAGCGTGATGCTGCAAGGGGGAGGAAGGAAGCCACTGGTCTCCGAGCTAATGAGCAGAGGAGATGCGTGCAGCTGAGCTGACTTATCAAGGTACAATGTTGGTGGCTGCTCTAAATGGGGAAACAGTTAAGCCGTGCTGGAGGTTGAACTCTGAAGCCTGGGATGGAGGCTGAGAGCTGTGAGTGAGGACGTGGATGGGCCAAGGCAAACTCTGGTGTTACCGGTCATGCTGCAGAGAGAAAGTCAGGTCTGGAGTCCATCCTGGAGAAGACGCTGTCCTAAGAAAAGATCCAACAGATGGAGTTAGCGAGAGATTTGTTTTGATGTATAGCAGTCTGTTCAGCTGCCAGACGTGGTTTGTTTAATGACTGAAACCAAAAGAGCAGGAGCTCATCTCGGTGGGTGCTAAGACAGTTGGGAGAGACTATAGATTAACGCCATTGTGTTCTCAATGCGTCACTGATTTTCCCTGCGTACCAGAAGCAAATGAGCCGTTTGGGTCCAATGAGATGGACAGGCTCGTTAAGCAAAACCAGGACCTCTAAAGTCACCCCCTAGGAGAGCCTTGCTGGGTATTCTCTTTGGTAAAGAGCAATTTGTACTTCTTTTAAAAGAATTCATCATTTTCTTGCTCATCTTGGTACCAATCCAGCTGGAGGACAGGAGTGTTTGGAAGTTCTCCGCAGCCTGCTTGGGTGATGTCAACAGCCCCACGTCAGATACTTGGGAGGCTTGGCGATTTTAATTGAATGTCCAAACATCTGTGTGCTGAGGTGAACCAAACCCCCGGAGAGCCTGTCTTGCAGAGCCCTGAGTGTCCCAGCTCCCATGGCGGAGAGGGCTCAGGGAGGCTCCTGATGTGGGATTCCCCTTGGGCAAGGGACAGCAGCTGCCCTCCCTGCCCACCCTCCTGCTGTATGGATGAGACAAGGTGGAGGAGTGTGGGGAGGGGAGGGTTGAGGCACTTTCTGTTCCCGCCGTCCGTCTCCAGCAGATGTTTCCTGAGGAGCACTGTCCAGCTGGCTCTGCTCACAGCAGCCCCCCGGCTGCTTTGGACACCACTGAGTCTTGTGCAAAATCATCCAGGAAACCATGGACATTCCCGTGTCCTGTGCCCAGAAAACCCTGAATTCGCAGTCTTGGCTTTGATTTGTCTTCATACAGAGAGGATGTGATTTCAGGGGTGAGGCAGCCTCTCACCGTGATTTATTGCGCTGTGTTGAGCAGGGAAACCTCTTCCCTAGATACGTGTGGACGGCGGCCGGGTACACGGGGAGGAGAGTTCTCCTGGGCTTACAAAATGCTGTAAGAACTGTATCTGGCGACATTTAGTTTAACCCTGTCACACCAGATCTGAGGTTAGATTGGATCCAGTCGTACCTGCGGGCGTGCTCAGAGCACACCAGCGGGTGATGCTGGTGCCGGGGGACGTGCTCCCTGGCTCTGGGCGCCCGCCGGCTGCCGGGCTCCAGCACAGAGGGGAGCCGGCATCCAGGAGAAACGCCTGCCTGGGGTGTTGTGTGAACTTTGAACACGGCAGATCATCAAGTGCAGCTGCTTCAAGGGCAGTGGGTGGCAGGTCTCGTGGTTTCCACTTGCTCCATCTCTCACACTGGAGTGGGGCTTTTTCCTCCTCCCTGCTTGGCCACTGTCCGTCCTACCTGGACTCGTGGGTCAAGGCCATACGCTGGTTCGTGCTGCGTAAATGGAGCCGGAGCGAGCCCGTGAATTAACCCACCAGCCACCACGCTCCATCCCGCAGACGAAGCTGGGCACAGCCCGGGTACCAGCAGCACAGATGCTCTAAAGTGGATTTTAAAGCACATCCGAACTCTGCTGCTGGTATTTATGTGCTGTATGTTGCAATGGTAATTACTTATTTTGCTTCTCAATGGAAGAGAGTATTGGGGTTGTTCAAATCCCCCCGGTGATGTTATTGGCCTCTGGGCCCACCAGAGGACTAGAACTCGTTGTGCTTTTACTTTTAATGCAAGCATTGGCACTTTCCTTTGTAGTGAGCAGGGCTGGGGGTATTCAGGGAGAGCCGGAGTCCCCGGTTTGCTGTTCAGCACAGGATCTGGCCGGTGGCATCTGGCACCGAGACGCGGTGCTGCCAGGGAGGAGCCTCCTGCGCCCGCCGCAAACAGCCTCCAACTACACCCACACAAAAGGAGCAGGGTTTCTTCCATAAACCGTGTTAAGCAACGAGTTACGTGGTTTAGAGCTGTTTTTGCAGCGAGATGAAAGAATGCTAATTCGGTCATTTACCTAACTTCCCATCACAGTTCAACAGACTATTACACGCCAGGACTTTCTTCTTCTCCTTCCTAAATAACTCATTGATGAAAAAGGATGCTTCACCGCGACAGGCAGCATTATGCAAAACTAGGGCTGATTTAAAAACAAAAACCTATTCCCGTTGAAACTCCTTTTTGGTAGTCATGTCGAGTTTCAATTACACACAAATTTTTTGCGTCGTTCATTGCCTTCGAGTGGAAATTTTCAGGATGCGCTGAAAAACCGCCAGTGATTGAAGGCCTCCCTAAATCCCTGGTATATTAAATCTCCACCAAGAAAAATACATATTTATTCTGGAAATACAGAATAAACTGTACCTTGTTTATATGTTTTGTCACCTTTTTTTACTCTGAAAAGAAACCTAAACCAGCTGTAGTAAACATTGTTCTGCACTGTTCTGCCTGCCTTCTATGGGTAGGAATTGGTTCTTTGATCTTCAGTTCAAAGAGGTTGAAAAGGCTGTTTCTGTGGTCTGCAGAGAATTTCCTTCTGCTTCTACATCTCTTGATTAACTCTGTGTTTCTGGGAAGGCTCTCGGTATCCATCCAACCAAAGAGATGCTTACACCTTGTGTAACATCTGCCGCAGAGCGGATGAAGTTTGCTTCCAAATCACGACAGCCTTCTTCCGTGCCCACCTTGCCCAGTGGAGGATGTCACCCCCCAACTCCCAGGAGAGCGGGAACGCGGGCGGAGCCCTGCAAACGAGCGTTGGAGGCTACAGGCAAGACCCGATCGCGTCTGACGAGACCTGCAGGCAGCCAAGCTGGCATCCAGTTGCTGGCTGGGAAGCAAGCCGCGCCGGAGCGGAGGTGCTCTCTCCGCTGGATCTTTAATGACCTGGGATGTCCCAGGTCCAATGTCATCCAGTGGTGTGATCTGTCCCTTGCCAAGGGACCTGCTGTCTTCACGACTTGTAGGCTGTGGCCTTTCGCAGCGCCGCTGTTGTTAACCTAACTGAACATTTAAAGCAAGGGGGAGGGAGAGGAAATCATTAGCAGCTGCATTAACTGCTACCCTGGATTCTGCGCACAGCGCTCGCTCGAATTAAATAGCTGTTTGGATTCAAGTGGCTCCGCCGGCGTGAGCTAATGAAACCGCTCCCAAAAGGCGGCGGCAACCAAAATCCTGGTTCTAATCCAGACTGCAGTTTTTTCTCCTAATGAATTAATCAGCTGATTACGTGCGTGTGATAGCTCATTAGAGAGGTGCGTGGCAACCTTTGGAAGGAAGTTATTGGCTTTGCGTGGCCCGGAGGCCGTTACATTGCAGGAGCGTGCTCCTCGGAGTATTGCGGCACCATATGTGTTGCTCTAATTAATGGGCGTTGTTCCTGGGGTCGTTTGATCTCAGGAAAATGACTGTAAAAATTTGAATACTCTAAACCTTTGAAAACTTGGAAGAAAAACTCAAACAGCCAAAAGCAATTTCCCTTTAATCTAGCTTGTAGTGGCAGTGATTTTTTTTTTTTTTTTTTTTTTTTTGTAATTTTAAGAGCTTCCACCCTATTTAGTGGGAGCTACAGAGATAAAGCGAAGTGTAATTTGGAAATTAGTTCCGGATGTTTGAGTTGTAGCTTTATTTTAGTAATCTGGGTCATTAATTTTGTTGAATAGCGTGTTTGGATTTTCTTCCCCTGCATGTGCGAAGCGCGACTGCACCCAGGGTATAAAAGGACTTGCAGGAAAGGGAGCTTTCAAATTCCTCTCCCCCCTGGGTGACCCTACAAAAACAAAGCCCGTTTCTCTGTGGTTATCTGGCGCGGACGGCAGGAGATGAGCGGTGGAGATGAGCTGGGGTGTTCTGTGCTCCTGTTGCAGCCAGGGCCACTGGGGACGGCAGGGAGGGACCTCACCGGGGCTGCCCCCGCCGGAAAGCCAAGGGGCCGGGTTCAGGCCAGGGTGAGGGTTTAGGCTCTCAGCCGTGACAGTAGCCTTTTTAAACGAATAAAAGCAACTGGTAGCTTGATTGATGAGCGAAGGTGCAGTTTGCTAAAGCTTTTCAAGGAATATTAATGAAAGGGATCTTTTGAGTGAAAAAACATGCTTCTGCTCCAGCCTTGGACGGCCCTGAAAATTTGGAAATTGGGTTATACCGGCACCCTCTCCGTGCATGTTGCACATCCAAAGAGTCTCCGGAGGTGTGTTGCAAGCCACTGAGAGCGTGGCTCCTCGCTGCAAAGAGGTGTCTGGAGCAACGCCGGTGGCCGTGGCACGGAGCAGGGAGGGGTGCCCGCGGGTGTCACAGCCGACAGCCCTTAGGCAGAGTGTTGCGGGTGCTGCTTGCACCCCTGTCGACAAGGGCGTGAATTTAAATCCAGTTTCCTTCTCCGGCATTGATGAGATGGCGATGGAGCCGGCCGGGGAGCCTGCAGAGGAGCCAGGGCCTGGGGGTAGTTCTCTGCTCTTCTCTCCTCTTGGCGATGTGTCGGGTAAAACAACATCCTTGAGCAAAGGGAGTGTTACAGACTCTGCAGGATTAAGGCTGGTTTTTCCCTGTATGTTTACGCGACATCAAGAAAAAAAAAAAAGACCCTGATTTTTTGGGGGGCTAAGCTTTAGAAACACGGTCATTATAATAATACAAGAGCAGGCAGAAGCACGGGACTGGCTTGGGTAGAGTTTTTCTGCTTATCCTGATTTCTGTTTTGCCGTTTATCCTGTTTATCCTCTCCTTGTTATCCTGAACTAGTTTGTCTTCTTGTAAACGCCAACCTACAACCCTTAAAAAGAAATCATCAGGAAGAATACTTGCTGACTGAGTCTTTTTTCGTCTGTGGCAGCTGAATAAGCCCATCAGCTTATATAATATTAATATTTGTAAAAGCAAACGTACAGAGCTCATAAATCTTCCGTAAAAGAGGGACAATATCTACATCTATTTTAAAATGAAGCAGGTAAGTAGGTTCTAGGACAAAAGGGTATTGATACAAAGGAAGTGGATAGATGAAAGAAATGAAATTGCCATTTTAATCTGAAAATTGGCTCTGCATAAGTGATACCAGAGGCTTCACTGCAGCTCGAGCCAGCGTTTTGCTCTGGGCCATCACTTGGCCCTGGAGAGCCCCAGTCCCTGGCTGCTGCCACAGCAGCGTCGCTCCCCGGTATTCCCTTCATATGGCTTAAGGAGTAAAAAAAGTCCAAAATTGAAGCAGGGCTTGTTTGCAGGGGAGAAGAGGACTTAATTAGCATTTTTCCTAACTTTGTGCTTTCTCCAAAAGAAAAAAAAAATTACGTGCAAAAAAAATTCCTCCAGTTTTAGATTCTGCTTATCGTTTTTTAAGGCAAGAAGCAGGCTTTTCCCCGTTATGCTATGCCACAGCAGTATGGGAACCCAGACAAGAAAAAATAATACAGTTTATTTTTAGCCAACGAAGTGAGCAATCGGTCTCCAAACGCGCACACGGAGCAGCTCCGTGGAGGAACGACGCTGCTGCGTCACCGTTAACACAGGCCCTTTTCAAAGGAAAACTCTGCTTTGAAGCATTTCCTTTAAGACATCTTTTATTGGGTACCACCTGCGGTGGGGTGGGAGGGGTAGAATCGAACTGTTTAAAGGTTGTGGGGATACAAGGGAGGGAAAAACTTCCCACCCCCAATTTTTCTTTATTTCTTGAGTTGTGTTGTCTGTGGATGGCTGGTCCCGTGAGACCACAGGGGATGGGGCATGGGCAGCACCCAGGGAGCCTCCGTTCCGGGTGCCTTGGTCCCAAGAGGTGAACGTGTTGCGATGGCATTTCCCTGCTGCCTGCGACACGGCATGAGTCCCGCCGTCCCACGTGGGGCAGGGGGGGATCTCCAGCCCCACGCAGGGACGGTGTTTTGTCAATAAACATCCCGGCTGAGGTTTTTAAGGGGTATGTATGTGATTCTGAGCAGCGTGAGGGCTCTTGCTGGAAGCTGTGTTTATCCGGCGCGGTGGAGGGGCGGTGCAGACGGATGGACGTCTTTGGACGTTTCTGCCAGGCATGGAGTTCTTCCTTTTCTTCTTTCTTTCTTTTTTTTCCTGGCCCTGAGCGCAACGGGAAGCCTTTCATTCTGTATTGCTCAGTGGTGGAGCTGGATCAGAAGATTCATCATGGACTTGGCTCGGTCCCTCCAGCTTTCCCCAGCCCCATCTTTGCTAACTCCCAGCACCGGGGCAGAAGTCCACTTTTGGGGAAGAAGGGTCCACTTTTGGTGATGGTGGTGAAACGCGTTGGCTGGGTCCGGCCCAGCAGCCCCCGTGGTTGGGGTAAAGCAGAGCAGGGGACGGACCGCCCCAAAGCGTTCCCGGTGTGAGCAGACAGGACCAGTAAATTTCCTGGAAGACCAGGAAATACCATTAAAGTATTTTATAGATTAGGAATTGGGGGCTAGAGACACGACGAGGTGATTCCCACAAAAACTGAGCTGGGATCCCGTGGGTCCCAGACCGAGGTACGTACCCCAGGCCACGGCATGAGCTATGTAGTGAAGCCGTGCTCGTTCCCAGCTCGTCTCGGAGCTGGAAGATGGTCAGACACGGGCTCAATCTGAATTTTTTTGGTGAAGCAATTTTTTTTCCTCTTAAAATAGGGAGTTGCTGAAGCTGAATCTTCTCATGGGATTAGGTCAATTTGTTTAATGCAGCACATTTTTAAGGAAAAGTTTTTATCGTGCCAACTCAGGCAAGAAATATGTTCAAAGAATTTTAGCATTCGGCTCAAACCACTATTTCATTTAAACATTTTAAGCTAATGAAGATTGGGGAAAAAAAAGCTTTTTTTAATTTAAAAAAAAAAAGTGGCAATAAGAAGGGAACGTGTTGAAGTTATCTCAGTGGAAAATGTTTTCATATTTTTCTTTTATGGAAGTTCATAAGTTTAGTTTTTGTCATAATTAAGGACAAGAAAATATCTGAAAAGCTTTCACGGGGCACACAGATAATTAGCCAGACAATTCCT
>NW_008823913.1:236354-240165 GCF_000699105.1 Pygoscelis adeliae
ATGAAATTTTCTGCCACAGCAAAGGTGGAATGTGAAAGTTCAATGTTATGGATTGGCTTTGCTCACGAGGAGAGAGGAAACTGGCCAGAACCCGCACACTGGAAAAGAGATGAATGCGAGCGGTTTCACAGAGGTCTATAAAATCATGGAGAACCTGAGTAAGGCGTGATAAACATGATGGTCTAGATGAAAAATCACATGCAGGAACATCAGTGCTTGCAAGGCAGATCAGGTGAAGGACTTGTGATATCTGCCCGTTCCTTCCGTCTTTTCTTTAGGGAGCTCCCCGTTTGCTCTGGGGTATCCACTCGTGTTTGTGCTTTTTCTGTCCCTTTGGGTTAAGGCGGGGAGGAGGCCAGCAGGATCTTTGCTGGGTCTCCCCGTGCCTTTGCTTTCCCCAGCCTTTTGCTGCCACCTCCTTCTCCAGGAGGGCCGGAGCAAAGCTGAGTTGCGTACGTCGGTGTAGCAGCGGCTCCGCTGTCATTAGAGGATAAATGACACTGTCTCCACGGCTGGGGAAAAAACCAAATTAAACCCCACCATCCTCGGCATTTGATGGGCCGGCTGCCGAGCTCTGTGTCACAGCTGATTTCTCATGAACAATCAGGGGCAAATTGTATCTCTAATTTCTGTCACAAATGTTTTTGCTATGCAAAGGGACAAACAGGAGCAGGGAGAAGGAGAGAGAGCGCTTGGCCTGGCCTTCAGCCTGATGGTGAGGGAAGGCTGTGACGATGCTAACACGCTCCTAGCAAGGTGGTGGCTAATGGAATTGCATTAAGCAACAAGAAATGGCCAGATCAGCTGCTTTATCTGGCTATAATAACACACCATCCTGCTAAAAAAAGGCAACTGTGAAGGAGGGTGAGGAGGGAAGTGAACCACCGGTGAGAAACCCGGCACAGGAGACCATGCTCCCCAGTGGAGAGCCACACCAAGCGCGGGGAGATCTGTCGTAAAGCTCTGTAAGTGTGAAATTGTTTAATTGGGCTTGCCAGAGAGGGGCTGGGGATGCTGTGGCATTTGAGGTGGCCGCTGCAGGTGACACTGAGCTGAGACATTCAGGGTGTAGCAATAAGCAGGTACCAACTTTTGGCACTAATCTGACTACAATAAATTTGAGGCGTATTGACCGCAGTGGAAGTCTAGATCGATATCAGTCTTCAAGAGGCTCAATAGCTCAATGTTTCTTTGATACAGATAAAGAAAACAGAGGGTAGGTGTTTATGGCATTCCCTGCACGCAGTATTATCATTCTTCGCTGATCCTTCTGCCGAGGTAGGGGAGGGGAGCGGGAAGGAAGGTAAGACAGGATTTAGAAAGATAATTCACAAGATATTTAAAAAGCAGTTGTAGGAATGAGATTTATGGCATTTTTTTCATCAGTTTTAGGCTGAAAAGAGGAAGAGAAAGATCTTCATAAAAACGTATTGTCCTTTGAAAGACAAATTCCTACCAAATAGTGGTCTTGGGCTTAATGAGGTGCCCATGGCAGGGGGATCGCTGGCACGTGGCCGTGTTTGCTTAGGCTTTGGCAAAGAGGGACGTGCGGGTGTTTCACAGGTCCCCGATGCTTTCTGGTGGTAGAGATACTCATGCCTGGCTCTAAATGCTTTAAGGCAACTGGCGGCGAGATGGTTAAACCAGGGCACGTGGAAATGCTGGAGAGGAGGACACAGAGAGAAAAGCCATTTATTTCTCTTCTTGAATAAATCAGTCGGTCCTGTTGGGGGCTGCGAGCGACTGAGGTTTCAGCTTCACCATCAAGCCAGTCCTGGCATTTCTGGTGCTGCTGGGGGTGAGCACGACTCTGCTGATTTATCCCCTTGAACAAATAATCCAAAGTTAAGAAACCTGATGTTCTTACAGTGTTGGTTTTTTTTAAATCCATTTATGTTTGTTTTTTTTTTTAAATGACAAGGCCCATCAATCACCCGGAGTGATTTTTTGATGTTGGCCAAATTTTAGGGGAAGGCTGTTGCAGGGTTTTCCTCCGCTCCCTGTCCCCGTACCCCTCCCTGTCGTGGTAGGAGGGTGATGGCACCACTGGGAAACCGCCAGGAGACTCTCTGTCAGAGACTTCATGGTTGGGTTTGTTTCCAATCAAAATCCTGAAGTTGTGAAGGTCGAGGTAAAACAAGCCACCCTCAAGCCATCGGGGTGCATTGAGGGGACTTGGACTGCAGGGTTGTCCTCGTCCCCGTGTCCCGGCTCGTCTCCATCAGGTGAAGGGAGCCTCCGCCGAGCTGTTGTCATCCTTAACGCATTGTCGTCCCAAAGCTCAGCCACCCCGGCAATGCCTGGACTGGAAAGCGGCGGGAGGTCGCAGCGGGTTGATTAATGTCGCAGCGGTTTGATGGCATTGCAGCAGGTTGGCTGAAGGGACCCGGGAGAGCGGGCATAGCCCGCTCGTGCCGGCATGGGGACACGGGGGGGGACTTGCAAAGGGCGCTTGGCCACGGAGGTGTTCCCCGCGCCGGCAGGGAGGAGGAAAGGTCCCCTCCTCTCACCCCTCATGGGAAGCTGTGACCTTACTGTGGTGCCCGCAGGGGACAGCAGAAAGTTTAAAGCACAGCACATACGGTCAGAGAGGTGCGACCGAGATGAAGTTGGGCAAAACCCAGCTGCTCTGCACCCTCGGCCGGAGGTCAGCGAGGTTCCTCCATCGGACCCGGGGACCCTCCCCAAGGCCCCCGTGGGCTCCCACCGGAGGTGCGGTCCCAGTGGAGGCGGCAGTGCCCGGCCCCCCTCGTGACAGGCAGTTTTGTTCCCTTCTCCTTGCGCTCAGCTCTGCAACAGTTTTCCCTAAGCGCTGCCAGCGTAGGTGCCCGGGTGACCCTCGGGTTGGGGCTGCGCTGCCGCCGCTATCAAAGATGGTCTGCAGCCCGCTGGGAAAATGAGATGTCGCCCTTGGAATGCGTGAAGGTCGCCGGATCCCATTACTGAAGTGATGTGTACGGATCCATCCTGACACGTCCATTTGTTAGCAGGGACCACGCAGCTCGATGGGGAAGCCGGGTATAAACATGTAAATGGGAAAAGTATTTCCAAGCAGAACGGACGGGACCTTCGGAGCATCTTTCCCTGTGTCTATATTTCTTTCCTTTCCTTTTCTCATCCGCCCTTCTCCTTCTTTCACAGGACTGGCTGACGAAATTTGGGTATCTGCCTCCTCCGGATCCTGTCACAGGACAACTGCAGACGCAGGAGGAGCTCACCAAGGCCATCACTGCCATGCAGCGGTTCGGGGGGCTCGAGGCGACGGGTGTCCTAGGTCAGTGGCCCATGAGCCCTTGGGGGGGATGGCTCCTTGCAGATCCGGGGAGGAGAGGGGACTTTGTGCTGAGTCGTGGAGTACCATCATCTCCAGGAAAACCTCACATGGGTGTAACATACAGCCCGGTTTGCAGCTGTAAGAGTAATTACATGGCTCAGGTGCTTTGTTGCTTTGTACTTTCAAGAACCTGAGGCAAGCAATTATTTCACCAGACCCACACACCCTTGGGGCTCCCGTCGTGCTTAAAACAGCTTAAAATAGCTCTTGATGTGCTCAAAAAAAAAAAAAAGACAGGGGAATAAAAAAGACAGAGAAACTAAGGCTGATAGGTTGTCCTGTTCAAAGCCTTAATTGCAGCATCACATTGACTTGAACAAAAATCCTGATTAAGCCTCCCAGTTTCTATACGTAGATATTCCGGTTTCTTCACCGCTGGGGCACAGAGCGCAGGGGAGGGAGGAAGATGGTGTCGCATCACCCCAGCGCTGCTCGCTCCTGCCCACGGCGCGTAGAGCCACGAGGCGTCTGCGGAGC
>NW_008823913.1:240309-241257 GCF_000699105.1 Pygoscelis adeliae
GGAGGGAGCGGTCCAAGGCCAGGCTGACGCGGCGCAAGTTCCCCGGCATGGCCAGGGTCGTTCCTCTCAGTGTCCTCATTGAGGGAAGGAGAAAGCCAGCGTTATCCCGGCCCTCGGAAGGGCGCCTGTCTGCTCTTCTCCCCTCCCTCCCTGACGTGCGGCCGCGACCTCCCGCCACGTGGCCAGCTTCTTGTTTCCGCTGCTCGGGACAGAATTAACGAGAAGCTGCTAATTAGCGGGCTGGTCTCTGTCCATCCCGGCACCCCGGCCGCCCTCCGCCGGTCCCTCGGAGCAGCCGCTGGCCGCGTCCCATCAGCCGGGACTTTCCCGCTCCGCTCTTAACTGAGCGCATGCAATTATTTTTCTTCCACCTTATCACAAGCTGCAGGAGGCCGGAGAGCAATGATGGCCTTTCGAGTGCACTTGCACTTTCATTTTTGGAGGGGGTGTTTGAAACAGGCCTGGGGGGCTGCCCGGGACAGGTCACAGATGTGGGTTTGTGCCTGAATACAAAGTGTTAAAGGGTAAAGCCAGAACAGAGAAAGGGTGGATGAACAACTTGTCTGCCTTTCAGCAGATGAGAACAGGGGCTTTAAGGTTTCATTCAGTTTTAAAAATAAATGAGAAGGAATATGAACATTTTCCAGATGAGCTCCTAGCTGAACAGAGATATAGTTTATTTACATGCGAACGTCTCTCTGCTTTGCCAGGGGAGTAATGGGAAACTTGTCAAGAGAGAATAAAACAGAATAATTAAAAATTTATGTTTTAAAATATAATCAAAGCCAGCCACAGGTGGTTTTCCACACAAGCTTTCAAGATCTGTAAAGTGTCACGCAAGAGGTAACCTGCTGCGTTTTTTCCCGAAATCGGTAAAACTGTCCATTGACACTAACAGCAGAGCCAGCACCTACCCCCCCGCCCCCGGCCGGGGGGTGTCGTCTCACC
>NW_008823913.1:241316-243050 GCF_000699105.1 Pygoscelis adeliae
AAGGGGCTTTCGGCAGGAATTGCGGCTGGGGGTGGGTGCAGCCGCGGCACGGAGGGGGCTCAGCGCCCCTGGCTGTCACCACAAGTGATGCTGGGGCCGGTGCCGTGCTCCAGTGGACTCTCGGGCGTTGCCTTCTGCTCCGCTGCTGCATCCTCAGCACTTCCCTTCCCATCTCCCTGCCTGCCCTGGGATTTCTTAGCCCACCATTCCCATGATTTCTATTTTTTTTTTTCTTTCCTAACCCTAGATGAAGCCACGCTGGAGCTGATGAAGACCCCTCGCTGCTCTCTGCCCGACCTGGCCGCCGCGGAGGCCAGGAGGAAGCGATTCACGCAGGCTGTCACCAAGTGGAGCAAAAGGAACTTGTCTTGGAGGTAGGAATTCATCCTCCCCTATTGAAATGTTGCAGCAAAGGGCTGGTCCCACGCAGAACCTGGGCTAAGTACGGCTTTGTGATGGGTTTTAGGGTGATGTTCTAAAACGTGTTCCTCCGTGCTCCTAGGACTCCACAGACTATTTCTTTAAACTCTTCTCCCGCCGATCCCAGCCTTGACTTTCTGGTCCCACCCGGCCACCGGCTGGGAACTGGGGTTTTGGCTGGCAGATTAGCTGGGAGCTTTTTGCTGCAGTGCAGCAGTTAGAGCATCATTTCTCCTGAGTTCATTGGGACTTTGCGCTCTCTCAAGCAGCTGCCACAGACTTGGCTCAGCACAGATCGGGCTTCTTCTCTTGCCCCACCTGAGCCCAAGGGTTGGGGGCATTTTCTGGGTAATAGAGTCACTTTTTTTCTCCTAGCGCTTGCCCCGGGGGAGTATTTTTCCCCTTGATGTCAGGGAGCGATGCGTGTGGGTCACGCTGAGCCTGCAACGCGCAGAAGTTCGGGTCCAACTTCCAGAGCCCCCTGCAGTCACACTGCAGGTGGGGGTTGGCAAACAAGCCGATCCCTGTCCCACCAAGACTTGTGCTTTTCGGGACTCATTTTTCCTCCCTCGAAGGCCCGTATGCTGCAGCAATTGTTCCTCCAAGAACGCTGAAGAAGGGTGAGCACCATGAGATGCTCGTACTATCCTGAAAATGCATGCGGATGCTATGGAGAGATCTCTTTCTTCATAAGCTTCTTTTTGATCCTGACATAGTCCCTAGGGCGAGTCCCCCTCCCACTGCAGTAACAAATCTCGACTTGGCTGTTGCTGTTGACATGTGTTGAAACCGTGGCCTTTTCAGGGATTTGGTGCATGTTCCAGCACATCCCCCTGAGACCTTATTTTCAGAAAGAGATAAACATAATTCAGCTTCAGTAAGAAACAATTTTGGCTAAAGGATGGCTTCTCGCCGTGAAGTGGCCCGCGTTATAAAAGCTCAGCCTGTCCCCCTGTCGACCAGCCCCATCTTGATGGGTAAGAGGAATAAACTTTATATTTCAGAGAGGGAAAAATTCCCTTTGGGTGAAACAATAAAACCTGCCCTGATGTCCTGTGAGCTGCCAGAGCCAGCGCGGGGGGGGGCATGGCTTGTGCACAGCCCTGACCTCGGCAGCTCCTCGGAGCAAAGCTGGGCTGGACAAACCCGAGGTACGTCCCGCGGCGGGGCAGGCGCGGTGGCCGGGCGGCACGGTCAGGAGCCCGGTGCTGCGGGTACCACCAGGGCTCCGGCCGTGCTGGCACAGTGTCCGCAGTCCCGGGCTGGAGTGAAGCGTGGAGGGGGGGGCGGGGTCAGGCTGGTCTGGGGGACGCC
>NW_008823913.1:243066-266132 GCF_000699105.1 Pygoscelis adeliae
CCCTTTGGAAACTGCGGCTGCAGCAAAGATTGCCATAAAAAGGGGTTTAGGTCTGAGATGATTTTATATGTATAACATAAAAAAATCCATCTCCCGACAAACTCATTTCTGCTTTTTATTCTTTGATCCTTTCCAAGACCTTGGCTTTTGTTTAAGAAAGGGCTGTATTTTATAACTGGACGTTGTATAAGCCAGCAGAAGGCTATAGAATTATAGAAACTCCAACGTAGTATTTACATCCAGCACTTGAGATTAAAGTAGCTTTTTTGAAACTGCCGTGAAAATCTGCCAATAGAGACGTAAAGTTTTACACGCTTACCTTCCACACATTGATTGAAGATTTTTAAAAAAGAAAACAAAACCAAATTCTAGGATGCCATGCATTTGAAAATTGAAGAAAAACCTGAACAATTGCAAGGCTGGAATAAACGGGTAAGCAAAGCTGCATGAAAGGATGATCTCAGGATAGGCGCCTGCACTGATGGAGAAGGCAGCGTTTGGCAAACAAAATTTTATAGGCATGCAGGTTGCTCAGGTTTCTTCTTTTTACCCTTGAGTAGAGCCAGCCTGTGGGACTGGAGGGCTCAGGGAGCAAAAAAGTACAGGCTGCGTCCTGCACAGCCCGCGGTACAGCGTCAGAGCATCCCGGTACAGCGTCAGAGCATCCCGGTACAGCGTCAGAGCATCCCGGTACAGCATCAGACGTACACACGTACACACGGTCTTCTGTGCCTCATCTCCGTGGGAAGTTTCCAGGATATTACAGCATATAAATCTTCTTTTCATGAGATCATTATTATTATTATTTTATTTTTTCTGCATTGTACATAGGTACCAGGGCACTTGGAAAGCTGATGAGGTGGCAGTGGGATAGATTTGGGATGCGGCTGGAGCGGGGCGCGGGGAGCGGCGTGCTGCGGATGCCCTCTGCTGGCATCGGCGCCGGGAGCTGCCTGCAGCGAGTTCCCCCTCGCGTTTGCAACCTGGTTTTTCTTTTGCTAATTTTGCTTTATTGCTTCTGGTTATGCCCCGCAGAAGGGAGACAGCCGGCATCTCTGTCTCCTCCCGGGCGCTCGCCGTCTCCTTGCAGTCACGGGAAATGCAGTGTTAGGGCCGTGCTCCCTCTCTGCGTGCTTTGAGCTCCCTGGGGCAGGGGGAAGCTGCCAAAGCTCAGCTTTCTAAATTTCCCAGGTTTTTTCTTGCTGAAATCTCAGCCCGGTGCTGAACTGAGCTGACTTTCATCCATCTTTAGTTAAGGACGAGTCCCTGGTGCCACTTCGTGAAAGCTGCAGTCTTTGAAACTGCGATGCTCAGGACGCGGGGTGCTGGAGCTGGAGCAAATGCAGGCGGCAGGGGAGCAGTGACGTCTGTCAGTCACTGCCCGCCATCGCTGGGAGCATCCTGAGCCCACCCGCAGCGGAGGTATGCCGCCGCCTGAGCTGAGGTGCGGACTTACTGAGGCACGGAGGGGCGGCTGCCGGGCAGGTACCGCTGGGTAAAGGTGTGCAACCGGGGTAACCCCCAGTACCACGCTCCCGGCCCCATGACTGGACCTGATCCTCCCGCTTTCCTCTTCTAATCGGTGGCATCCACCGTGGGGACCTCCCAGCCCGAGCCCAGCTGGTCGCAGGCAGCTGTGCCCCCCGTTGCCTGGGGGTGACAGATGCCCGAGGGGGGCAGGAGTGTCTCCCCCCGGTGCGGACTTTAGGGCTGTCACAACAGCCCCACTGCTTTCATCTTGTGGCATTGGGGTGTTGCGGCAGTGTCGGGGTAGCACCGAATCGGGGCTGCCGTGCCACGGCTTGTGCTGTGGGTGGCTCTGGGTGGCTGGGAAAGCACCTTTGCCACGGCAGCAGGCATCCACCCTTTCAGCTGTCCCCTCTTCCCCCCACCAGAAAAATCAATTCGGGTTTATCAGGCAATCCTTAGCCTGCTGTGTTTGGTAGTTATCAGCATTTATTTTATTTCTCTGTGGTTTCAGGGCTGCAGAAGGTGAAGGAATGCTTTCATTAACCAGCAATTGATTTCTCATACATCACTAATACTCTTCCACTTTTGTCTTTGTAACAAGACTTTGACTGTAAGACAACCAAAGTAACCATTGGTGTGGGTGCCCCTCAACAGTGAACGGAGGCAGATCAGCCCTCTCTGGCCTCTACTTATTAACCAGCTTGGACCCAAAATCTCTTTGGGATGGGACTCGGGGGACATGTGAAGGACTGGCAGCAGCCGGGTGAAAGTCAGCTTTCATTTGTCTCCGTGGCGGTGTTGACGCCTGGGTGAGCCCTAAAAGCAGAGCGGAGATGTTCTCCTCGGCACCCGGTTGTGCCACTTACAGCCGTGTACTGCTCGGCAGCCGCTGTTTCAGGCGGCGCGGCTGATGTTGCCTCATCTGCCGCGGGGACAGATGCTCCTGGGGGTCCCAGCGCGTGGCTTTGCGGGGAGCTCGGGGCCGCGTTGGCGGGGTGGCCGGACGGGGACTGAGCAGCCCAGTCCTCATCACCTTCCCGGTGGCTTGGCAGGAGCTAAGAGAGGTTTCTCTCCAATTACTCACATCAGGCTTTTGCCCGCGGTTGGAGCTCTGTAAGGGGAGTCTCAGGAGGGATTAGCATCCAAGAAGAAGGAGCGCTGCTCTCCGCTGGGTACCTAAGCACCATTTACCACAAATAATAATAATAATCAAGGTGGGAGGAAGCTCATTTAGTCCTGTGTGCTTCTGCGTGATGTTAGAAATGTGCCTCCTTTTCAGTGGAACTGGGTAACACAGCGCTGACGAACATCCTATCGGCATAATAGGCTTGTCCTAATCTCATTGAAAACAATTAGCAGAGCTCCGGCAATCAGATCAGATGCTGAATTGAAAAACCCTGATGGGATTCTTTTGAAAAATAACGACGGTAGTGAATAAAGGATGGGGGATTTTTCACTTATACCTGCAGCATGGTAATAAAATGTGGGTCAGCTCAGAGGTGCAGGACCTTTTATAAGAAGCAAAATAAGTATTGATACTGTTTCTGCCTTAATCTAATGTTTCTGGAGTCAGGGGTTGGGATGAATGTTAATAATGTTTGTCTCTTTAGGCAGGGCTTTTCATCCACCGTCCTTTTACGAGGGAGATCAGATTTATTATCCTCATTCTACAGCTGGAAAGGGAGGGAAAGAAAAGGAAAGCAGCTCACACGGTCGAGTGGGGCTTGAGGAGGGAGGAGCAGATGATGTCCCTCAATGTGAGTCTGTGCCCTAGGCACCAAGATCTTGGAGACAGGTTGTAATTCCTGGACTAAATATGGTGTGTTTTACACGTATAATGACTTGTTCAGTAGAGATTAAAGCAGCAAAGCGTTTAAGTAAGTCCAGAGGAGTGTTGTGGAAGATGAAGACGCCTAGTTAAAGAATATCTGGAAACCAGGTGGCCTTTTTTTTGTACTGTAGAGGTTTACATCCAGCCACAGTCTCTTCTATAAATTAAAAATTGCCTGAAAACCGTCTTTTCTAACCCCATGCTCTCACTGTTTGTACCTCCACGCTGTCTTCTTTACAAGAGTGTTTTGTTTGAAGTCCTACGATTATCTGATGCTACATGTATGCTAAGTCATTTGGTTTTAGTAGGTAAGGTCTTTCTTTGCCCATAATAGTTTAGGGATAGCAAAGGTGTAGATGAGAGTGATATTTGCTCATCTGGCTGTGATGTGTTTTGCCTGATCAACCCACCTCATTCCCACCGTCTCTAGGGTGGGGTTCCTAAGCTCTTCAGAGAAACCGTTAGTGAGATTTCTGCTCGTTCTCATGAGTCCCTTTTTGTTCTGTCCTGGATTCAGCCCTCGCTAGTTTTGCCCAGGTCAGGAGGTGGTACCCACCTTGGGCTGTGTGTCTCTGAGGGCATGGGATATATGCAAACATTTGGGAAAACAAGAGCATCCAACCTCAGTCAGCAAGTCGTTCCTACTCCCCTTCGCTGATCCATGGTGTCTCCCAGTACCCAAATCACTACTCGGAGGAAGAGCTTTCTGACACCTGTAATTATCCCTAGGGGTTTAGTCGGGTCATTACTTCACGCTGGTGCTGGGGAGTGGCGTAATACTGAGCGATGCTCTCCCAGCTGTATTATGCAGGAGGGCAAATGAGGTGATCGTATGTGTTGCTTCAGCCTTTAAAAATCTGTTAAGCCATGAATATTTCATGAACACTTCGGTTAGTGTGCTGGTACACAAGAAATAAAGTATCCATTATTATCGGGGTAGAGCTGGCTAGAAATTTTCCAGCAGAATTGGTTTTTGTCAATTATTACTCAGTCAACAGTACGTTTTCCTGGAGCGTGTTTATTTTTGTCAAAATTGTCAATGAAAGATTATCTAAACATACTCTTTTAGAAGCCAAGGTGCCTTGTTGCATCTTTGTCTTTTCACCTCCTCTATTAAATCAACAATATTAGGAATTCTTTTTCAAGGTTTGGTTTTACAGGAAACATTGACTTTTTTTCGTTCCAGCTCAGACCAAAAGGGAGGTTTGAATCACGCAGCTGCAGGGCAAACGCCGGCACACGGCTCGTCCTGCCTGGCTTCTCTTCCAGGGCAAGGCAGAGCCGGGGACCAAGGGATGCCGTGCTGATACACAGAAGCCACAATGGCCCTGTGACGTGTGAAGCAGTGTTGTAAGCCCTCGCTCGTCAATGCTTTTTCCACCAAGAAGCAAGGCAAGAGCTTCTCAACTACAGTGCTCCATCAGATAGCCCGTCTTCTGCAGGCAATAGGCTGGAGGCGTTTTGAATGTGATTTACATAAAATGCATCTTTTCCTCTTCCTCCTTGTTATGGATTGCAGTCTCAGAGATTGCTGGCAGTGTACTGGTTTCAGAGTATATTTTATACCTCCAGCAGACATGCTGGGAAATATATGGAGGCAGCAAATCCTTACTGGATTTCCATGTGCGTGTAATAAGAATGAGGAATGACCTGCTGTTTGTTGCAGGAAAACTTATGGGCCTGTGTGTGGTGCAAAGGCTTCAGAAGTCAATAATCTTCGCATATTTGGGTTGCACTTGGAATGAATAAGTGGTGAGAAAATAATTGTTGATAGATCTGAAAGGGAGCTTGAAAAAAGAAATGGGCAAGCTCTGGAAAGGGACTCATGGCATTGGCATTTCCAAGGCTGGGCAAGGGTAGTAGTCCTGGGCGTTAACAGCAGTTTGTGCATGAAATGTGGCTCTGAGGCTGACTGCCACCTGGTACAGCGGGATCGGGAGGTACCGGGACTCAAATCCTGGTTGTGTTTCATACCCGCGGGGTGTTTCACGCTCTGGTGGGCAAGACTGGCTCAGTATTTCCAGAGAACCCAAACTCAGTCTCTGAAATCCTCATAGCTCTGGAACCGATGTGATTCAGAGACTTAAATGCACATCTAAAATGCATGTGGGCACGCTTTGGAGGTGTGCTATGAGCTCTGGAGGCCTCACAGGGGCTCTGTGATGCAGCAGGCACGTGCAGAGCCCTTCCTGGTGGTCCTCGGAGAAGACCTTTTATGCTATTATCCTATCCTCTTGTTTGCCCTCTTTCTTTCAGAGTTCGCACCTTCCCAAAAGAGACCCACCTGGGCCACGACACAGTCCGAGCCCTGATGTACTACGCCCTGAAGGTCTGGAGCGACATTACCCCGCTGAATTTCCACGAAGTGGCAGGTAACAACGCCGACATCCAGATAGACTTCTCCAAGGCAGATCACAACGATGGCTATCCCTTTGATGGACCTGGTGGGACAGTGGCACATGCTTTCTTCCCTGGAGACCATCACACGGCAGGAGACACCCATTTTGACGATGATGAGTATTGGACCTTCCGATCATCAGGTATGTCGGGGTGGGAGAGCTGCAGCCAAATGCATGTGCTCCCAGCTTCCCTCTTCTGTGCTGGTGGCTAGAGCGGTTTAGTCTCTGCTACGGCTTCACCCTGGGCTCGCAGGTCCCAACACCTTCTGGTTCCCCATTCAGCCTTGCTAGTGAAACGACAGCAGCCAGTGTCGAGGACCTTCTTTGTTCCTGGAAGCCTCAATGATATCTCCTTGTTTCTCCCCATCGTATCGGCAGTTGCAGAGCTCCCCATCACCCACCCCCAGTCCTCATCTCTTCTGGGACCTGGAAGGTCACGGGTTGGGTGTGCGGCTGTTGGAGGTCTCGGATGGGGACTGTGTTCTCTGACTTCACCATCTTTTGGGTAGCTTCCTTGCCACGTGCCCCAGTTTCCTATTTTTAAAAGCATATTTATTAGCTGACCTGCCTGGAAAGGGCCCTGTGGTCTGCAGGGAAAAAGCCCCCTGTGAACACTAGATTTTTTTCCTGCCATCTCGTGTCCATGACATGACACCAAGATGGTTACAAGTTACAGGTTTTTTTTCTTTTATTTCATCTCGTCTGGCTAGAGCAGAGTTTTAATAAGCTGAGGGACTTTCAGAAGCGAGCGTGCCTCAGCCACGCGAGCCATCTGTGGGGATCAGGTCCCCAGCCTTCGTGTCGGGCATGTTTTGACAGTGTCTCCTCTGCAGTCGCCAGCTGCTAATTTACTTGTCATGCCACCTCCTCCGCCAGCCTCCCAGCAGGCTCCTGCTGCCTCAGCTTAATGATTTTGTTTAGACCCGATTGTCTTCTCTGAAACCAGCTAATACCTTCTTTCTCCCCACCCCTCGCCTCCCTTCCCACCGGTTGACCTCCATCCATCCCCACTGAGTGTTCGTGGGCAGGAGCGCTCACCAGACGTGCTGGAGGAGGTCCGGTGTTAAGGCTAAAGGTCTGGACAGGCTGATTATTCAGGATTCAAACTGCTCCTTGGTTCATGACGCTGTGCAACCCCAACCGATGTCTTACGGGGAAGAAAAAAAAAGCAGCAGTTCTGCTTTGCAGACATACAGGGCAGAGGCAAGCGCTGAGGTCTGGTAGCTTGCCGTAGCAGATGTGTTACGTGGTGAAGTAAGGAGTGGTGCCTGTTTTATGGCTGGTGGTTGGGAACACTCCTTGTGAAACAGGCTCGCGTGGAGGAGCGGGCTCAGGGCCGGCAGCCCCGCAGGGAGGATCCCTCCAAGCATCGCCGAGGGACGAGGGGATGAGCCTGACGGCGAGAAAACTGCCCTCTACTTTGAAGGTCTTGGAGCTATCCGAGCTTCATCTTTTATTTATTTCGTTCTCCCTAGTGATTCAAAAATAACAACTTGGTAGGTGATATAAAAATATCCCCAAGGTTGTCAGTTTGGCATTAAAATGTCAGAAAGCATACGTCTTGTTCTCTCCTAGTGCCGGGGAAAACAGCACAGGTTATAAAAATCCCAGCTGTTTACAGACACTGTAAATAATAGTCATCAAGGAAAAAGCAGAATTCAGCAAAAACATCCCCCCCCAAGCCCGGTGGGGAGCACAAAGGACTGTGCAGGATCAGCCACGGCTGCTTCTGCATGACGTCTCCTTTGGCCCCGAGCATGGCTCAGGGAGCGTGGGGCTCCCCTGAGCTCTGCGCAGACCCTGGCTTTCCAACCTCACTGCCTTTTTATTACAGTGCTTGCAATCGTGATCTTTGTAAGAACCGTACTTAAAATCATTGCCGCCCTCTGGTATTGCCCTGCAGGGCATTGCTGTGCAGCAAGGGGCAGCAATTGCACGGGTGCTTCACCCAGCCGGTCTGGAGCTGGGTGGTGGGAGTGCACCGAGCAGGATCAGTCCCATACAGCTCCTGAGGGGAGCTCTTCCTTTGCTTTGGCAGGAGTGGTGGAGGTTTGGAAGCAGATGTTAACCCCTGTTGAGATCTGACCTGAGTGTCTGAGGCTCTGGAGAGGACCCTTCGTTAGAAGGATGGGTCTGTGTGTGGGTGCGGTGTGAGGCACTAGGGTTTGGATTGCAAATAAGGAAATTTCAAGAAAGAGAACAGGGTAGAGAGAGCCCAACTGAGGGAAAAAATCATCAGAGGGAGGTATCAATGTTCAATAAAGTCCCCCTGATGCCCAGTGTGGTGCGTGAGGATCAGTGTTTCTAAAGGAGCAGACCCTGGAGCTGCAGCCCCGCCAGGACAAGGTGTGGAAGGGGAGAAGACGGGCAAGTCCTCTGGAAACAAGCTGACCGTGGTCACCTGCCCCTTCTGCCGTTCCCTGTCAGGGCAGCAGTTAGATGAGCAGGGTTGGCGGCCGATGAGCAGGTGAACAGCTCTGCGTTTGTATGCATGCAGGAAGGTGTTCGCGGTGGGTTTGGCCAGGGCAGCAGCGTGCGATGCCAGCGTTGTGCGGGCAGGGAAAGCCCAGCCGAGCAGCAGAGCACCTTGGGCAGGTGGGCACTGCCAGGCGCTCGCCAGTTCCTTGGCACATGGCTTTGCTCATTATCGCAGATGTTGACGAGCTTCTGGCTAGCGGCTGTAGAAATTTGGTATTCTGGGCATCACCAAGACTGTGTCTGCAGCTGCTGCAGGGCAGACGTGAGATACAGATGACTGCTCTGGCCCAGCTCCTGCACCGCCAGTTAGCGGGGATGACGGATGGTTGTGCCGAGGTGACTGTCACAGCTGTTTGTCCAGCTCTTTCTCAGGTGCCATCAGTGGTCTGGGAATAAGCGGAGCGATCCCCAAGCCTGTGCGGGGCTGAGGGCTCACACTGCAGGCTGAGGCCTGGCTTTCTTTCCATTTTCATGTGATACGCTTCAATCTCCTTTTTCCAACTGGAGAAAAATTTCGTTGTCAAACTTCACGTATTCCAAAGCTTTTTTCCCAGTTTATCCAACATATACCTTCTCTTAGAGCCCTTACAGCCCACCCAAACCCCCAAAATACAATCATCATGCAGTGACTTTTATTTCAATTTTGTCTTTATTTCCAGACGCTCATGGGATGGACCTATTTGCTGTAGCCGTCCATGAGTTTGGCCATGCCATTGGCTTGACCCACATCTCTGCCATAGAGTCTATCATGAGACCCTACTACCAAGGTCCAGTGGGGGATCCTCTGAAGTATGACCTACCTTACGAGGATAAAGTCCGAATCTGGCAACTCTACGGTAAGTTTGTGTCCCTCACCCGGCTATGGCCCGTTTCTGCCTTGGCCCACACTGGAATAGTTGTTTTCTGGGGTGAGTGGAGCTGGTGGGGAGGACGGTGTACAGCTCTACTGCTTCTTTGTCTTTACGTGTAGGAGTCAGGGAATCTGTGTCCCCCACAGCCAAACCTGAAATAAGCAAAACTGATGACCACCCTATCCTGCCAGAGCTGCCAGAGAACCGCTCCACTGTCCCGTAAGTCAAGTTCATTTCTTTTCAGCTGTCACGGATGTTCCTGCAAAGGACATGTAGTTGTGAAGCTCCACTTAAGCATCAGCATCTTGCCTGCTCACTCTGGCTTTGGTATTTCCCTCTGGACCTCTTGTCTTCTGGAAAACACACACACACACAGAGTCCCCCTTCTTCCTCACCTCTCCTGATCAACAGCGTATGCAGGAGATGGTTTTTTCAAGCAGTATGCGTGGAGACCGGCCGGCCAGCCCACAACTTAAGTGGTTAAGAGCAGGAACAAGTGATAGTTGCTATCTATCCCTTAGGTAATTTTTATCATTCAAGGCATGTCCAGAAATTCTGTATCATCTTGGAATGCTTTGTATTTCCCTAAGACTCAAAATTTTACTCGTGTTAATGGAAATTTGTCCCGATCAGCCTTAGGTGAACTCATCCTTGCTGAAATTTTCATCAAACTTCCTCTGCAGTATCCTGAATTGTGCAAGCATAACTTACCTAAACCTTTCCACAGTGAGCAACTCCCTAATGTACCTGTGGGGGTGAATATTGGAACAAGTGGACCGATAGCCTGACTCCAATGCAGGTTTGCGTCGGCAAAGGACTGCTTACACTGAGTATCATCAAGCAACCAGCATGCCCTCCTTAAGGGAAGATCTGGATCTAGCTCATTAATAAACGTTGGAGTTACCAAATTGTTTTACTACCAGGGCAGCAGAGCAGTTAAGAAGGGACACTGAACAAAAAGGCGGGAGTTCATGGTCACACACATTTTTGCCAGATACCAGGAACGCCCCAAGTGAGAGCAGCAGAGATGGAGCAGGTCACCTTCACCTCCTGGTCTGCCCCCATCTGGAGTGTGACCTTGAGGAAGTCACTGCATCTCTCTGTGCCTTGATGCCCCATCTGCAAAGAGGGGATAACAGGATTGAAGCATGAACAGTCAGATTATTCCTACAGTAATGGGACCAAGAAGAATCTAATCTTGAAAAAATATCCCTGTGCTGCAGTTACTTTTCCCACCTCGGCACCTTCTTCATCCCACCTTGCCCTGCTGGGTGTGATGCCCACAGTACAGAGGTGCTGAGCACCTGCTCTTGGTGGAGGTGTCCCAGCTGCCAGGGGTTGCAGAAAGGCTATGAGGGTCCTAAGGAACCCTTTTCCTTGAACACGCTGAATGCCACTAATTATCTTTCTTCCTGTGTACCTTCTAACGGAGCTTGACCACAGGGCTCTGCGTGGCCGTGTTTTGACCTAGACGCACGAGAGCGTTTCTCCCTGCTGCTGTAGGTGACCATCGTCTTGCACCAGCAGCAGGAAGAGCAGGAAACTTGTTCATGCCAACCCTTTCTTCCTGCCCCGTGTGTGACTGGGAGGGTGGACGGGGTTCACCTCCATGTCTGTCGTTTCGTGCCCGAAGAGGGCTGTGAAGCTGGTGCTGGCAGCCCAGCACAACCCTCCTATCAGCAAATTAGATTTATGCTTCCCTGTCACCCACAGCAGCTTTTCTGTGCATGTTCACGGCATTGTCTCCTTGTCCTCCATCAATCATCATTTCTCACATGGGCTTCGTCGCGCTTCCGGTCCTTCATGCTCCGTGCCTTTCCCACCCACCTTGTTAAAAGCAGCTCAGTAGCTCCGCTGCGACTTGCCAGGGGGCTTTCACCACTTATCACATGGCATTGTCTCGCATGCGGCATCATCTCCCTGTGTTTGGTCTCATCTGCCTTCTGCTTTGTAGTTCCGTCACCTCTCACTGGCATTTCGGAGCTCAGCCTCAGAGCAGCAACGTCCCCAGCCGCTGGAGCGAGGTGCTGCTTGGCTTTTATCCGCCACGTGTCCTGCTGCCCGGGGGCAGCCAGCCGGGCTGCGCTGTGCCACCAGGGAGCGGGAATCCAGCTCTGCCCTCACCAGTTATGCTAGCTGGTAGATGTAGAGCGTGTCCTCGCTTGACTCACAGCAATGGTCTCCGGTGGCCCAGGGAGCATGTCTGCCACAAAGCTGTCTTCAGGCTGAGGGTTGCCCAAGCTCGCCCTGGAAATCCCCGTGCACGTGGCTGGGTTTGAGCGTGAGGAACAACAGATGGACGCAGCCTGTGGTCTTCTGCTGGGGGCTCTGGGGACAGGAGAGATGCGGTCTGTTGGATGGGGGACACCGGGGAGAACATGGCCCCTTGCTGCCCACCTGGGCCGTGCTCACCTGGGCATCTCTCCGCAGGCTCAGGCGGGATGTGCCCAACAGATGCAACACTCACTTTGATGCGGTGGCCCAGATCCGGGGAGAGGCTTTCTTCTTCAAAGGTAAGTGCCCGCTGCCGGTGGTCTTCGCGTGCGTCACCCTGCGGTGACGTTGGTGCGATAGTGCGACGCTGCAGCAGCAGTGTCAGACAGGCTGGGGTGGGCGATGAGGATAAGCTGGCTCGGGGCTTGCAGGCTGCGGGGCCCGCAGACCCAGGCAGGCGTCTCGCATGCTGCTGACTCCTTTTGGCTGAAATCACAGGGCTTAGACCTTTAATCAGCCTACTGAGGCAGAGGACAGATGATAAGGAAATTTTAATGTCGATGCGAATCCTGCCTCTGGTGCAGAAGGAAACCGCCCGGCTCCTGCCCAGTCCCTCTCAGCGCAGCGGAGTAGGTACCCACGCAGCCGATGGCAGGGTGGGGGTCTGGCGCGTGGTTGGGAAGGAGAGACCAGTGGAGGCAAACCCACCTGCCCACATCGCCGCGGTGCGTGGCCGGTGTGGTGCCCACGAGGGACGTGTGTCCTAACACCAGGGCAGGTGCGTGTCTACGTGGCTGCCCGGGAGCCAGGGTTTAACGCTTCCCTCCGATCGTCGCCAGGCTGGTGGTGATCCAGCACGGTGCTTTGTACCACGCTCTGATCTGTTGCACCGCACTGCCCAAGTGAAGAACTGAAATCTGATATTTGCACTATCAAAGTCGAAATCTGGGTCGAACCAAGGATGAGCAGAGCAACAACAGCTCTCCGCTGCTTTTTTCCTGGATGCCTCCAACTTCCCTTTCCTTCCACGCTTCACCTTCCCTAATGCTGCTTGCTGTGCATCGCTCAAAGACAACATGCGCGTGGTCGCAGAGCCATGTGGTTCTGTGTCAGCAAACACTTGCTGGCAGTGTGTCCCCAGGGTGCCCGGCTGTCGATGAGGATCCCATCAGTGACTTCTCAGCTGTAGGGGATCTCCCTCTAGGCTGGACTCCACGGGCTTTCTTTTCTATCTTTCCAAGATGGAAAAATGCCTAGTGGGCACTTCTTTCCATCCCTGGTCACCATTTGGCCACTCCAAAGCCGTCCAGCAGGGAAGCAGAAGCAGCTCCCCCAGGGATCAGAAGCAGCGTCCGGGCACGCGTAACCCATCTGGGTATCACAGTGTGAGCCTCGGGTCACAGGCAAGAATGGCAAAAGGGCTCCAGAGAACTTGATGTTGTCTGTGTCCTTGGGGAAGCACAATACGGAGGCTGTTCCCCTGCGGTATTTGTTCAGATGCCAGCTCCAAAAAGCCACAGTGAAGAAGGGAAAATAAGAGACAAGAACTGGTGTCCAGGATAAATGGCTGTCTGTCTTTTAGAAGGCGGGGGGGGGCGGCGGAGATGAAAACTGAAGAGAAGTCCATCTCGGTGTCTATTTTTGGATATATTTATTGTGGGCCAAAATGCAAATGTGAAGAGCACAGTGTCAGTGGGTGCCAGCTGCACGGCTGCCTCCGGAGCCCGGAACCACCCTTGGAGCCCCCATCGCTGCCACCAAACCGTCCTGGGCACCAAGGAGCAGGGACGTCACCTTTCGGGCAGGATTTTAATGACCTCCAGCGATGAGGTCCTTCCATTGATGGACATTTTGTTCTGAGCTGGTCCGGCTGGTTCCCTAGCCGGAGAGCAGCCTCTCCCACCGCAAAGACACCAGGATCAAAGCTCCCCAGGGCTCCCAGGCTTGTCGTATTGAAGGCAACCGTGGGTTCTCCGCACTTTGGAAACACCGCTCGCTTTGATTTAGGTGCCTCGCTACAGACTGCTGAAGTTTTAAAACAACTTTGGCCTGTGTGCGTGTCTGCATGGTGTGTGAAGCAATCTTGCCAGAGGCAGCCAAAGTACAGAGCACGGGGCACACAGCTGGGATCAAAATCACCTAGTACTAAAGAAAGCAATTGCCTCAACCCATCATTCATATAAAAGGAGAGGCTCGGGACAGCAGGACTCTACACTTGGCTTTCATCCTGCTCTGTTTGCCAGCTCAGAGGGCGGTTTTAAATCAAGCTCTTTAAACAAACACGGGGTTGGGATTTTTTTTCTTTTTTTTTTAATTTTATGGTATTTCTGCATGCTAATGGCAGCAATTCCCCCACGGATCTGGCTTTGGCTGATGATTGTCCAAGCAACCTCAGCGCTTTGGTGAATAGGCTTGGCCGTGACAAAACATGAGCACGGGCAGACTAGGGCTGTCGCGTTAAGAATTCCTTGCTACTTAATTGCTATATTTTTTTGCTTTTTCCTGATAGCTTATCAAAAACCCAACCAAATTAACCAACAGCCCAGGCTATGCCTGACTTTGAGGGTAAATTTAAAGCTCGCTTGCTGCAGTCGCACACCCGCTGAGCCCATCGCTGGCAAAGGGTTGAAATGTCAAAAGCACTGGGGCTTCCCTCCTTGTCTCAAATGAGCCCAGGGTACTCCGAAGTTCAGATACTTATCTGCTAAAGAAGGAATTATGTTGAGCCGTATTTCTTGCTAAAAAAGTGAAAATCTGGCTTTATCTAGTGCCTTGCTAATTAGAGATGCAGAGATCATCTTTATTTAATTACATGTGTTTCCATCGATGTACAATGGCCACCAAATTTGAATCCTATTTTTTTTCTAATGTTCTTAAAAAGAATCTATAATTATGGCAATTCCTACCACATTTGAATGTATTATTCATTTGTGGGTTTCAGTCAGATAGAGCAAATATGCAAACTGGAGCAGAACAACAAGAATATGATATAAATCCTTATAATTAGAATAAAACCCCCTCTTTGCAGATGTTTAAGTGTTACGAGTTTCGCCTCCTGCATTATTAGGCTAAGATCCAATTTCCATAAAATTTTAAAAGACAGTGTCACAATCTGCCGGCGCTGGAGAAAGGGCTGAGTGTTTTGAATACAAATCTGAAGACGCATCTCTGGTTTCTGTTGCTTATCCCCCCTTGGGAAGCCATGCAAGAGCAGATGTAAATAACATGCAATAATTTCTAACAGGCAATAACAAATATGAGACAAAGTTGAGAGCTGGCTCTTAGATATCTTGCTCCGGCTCAGATCTCACTGTGTGGAGCTCTCCGAGGAAAATGCAGCACGAAGCGCGCTGCAAAAACTCAGGCTGAGAATCCCTGAGACAGTGCAGAGAGTCGGGTTTTGAGTTGCTTCTAAAATCATTAAGACTCCTCGGGAAATCCCATGGAAGGCTCCTGCAGCAGGAGAAGGCTTGGCATCCTTCCCACAAGAGGACAAACCTGTTTCCTTTTCCATTACCCAAAATACTGTAGAAATACCCCAAGCCAAACTCTTTTCTAGCTGGGACAGTGTTGCTGCAGGTGCTGGAAGTGCTTACACCACCACTACATTTGGCCCCTGGGAGCGCCACAGAGCCGAGGTCCCCTGCTTGTCCTATGCCTCGAGAGGGTACCAAACTCCTTAATTGTGCCTCCTTCCCCCCCTCAACCCCTTCCAGTTTTATTAATATAGTTTCCTCCTCCTCTATTTCCTTACTCCCTTTCTTCACTAAAAAAACCCTCTGATATTTCCGTGTTTCATTGTAACATCATACACGTTTCTACGTATGAAAGCAGCTGGGCACCCTGTGTGCGGGAAGCTGTGGATGCTGCGGGAGAGGAGAAACAGGCATGTTTCTTCGGAGGCTCTCGCTAAAGGCTGCTGGTACCTGGTGTAGCTTCAGCCTCTGCCTGGTCCTGCCGGCTCCCAGGAGGTCCCACGCCGAGCAGCAAGGGAGGAGATGAAAGGCTCCTCTCACCTGCTCCAGCTCAGCGGTGCAGCTTCACACCGCGGCCAGGAGTATAACGACTCCAGTGCAATGTCCAGAGGTTTATTTTGATCCCGAAAAGGGGATTTCTTCTAATGGCTGCCATGAATAGAAAGCGCTAGCAGCTGGTGCTGGAAAGCAGGACATCTGTAACTCATAGCTCCCATCTCACGTGCTTTGCTTTCTGCTGCTGCCGCGTGCCCGGGGCTCATCTCCCCCAGCGAAGGTGGGTTGCAGTGTGGTTCAGTAATGTCCAGTCTGTTCCTCCAGGCAAGTACTTCTGGAGACTGACTCGCAATAAGCACTTGGTCTCCCTCCAGCCGGCTCAGATCCACCGTTTCTGGCGGGGCTTGCCACTCAACCTGGACAGCCTGGATGCGGTCTACGAGAGAACCAGCGACCACAAGATAGTCTTCTTCAAAGGTGAGAGCAAACGCGGTGCTGGAGGCAGCACGTGTGTCTCCCAGTGTAGATCCGGGTGCCAAGGTACCTTGGCAGAGTTTTGACCTCTCCGGCAGGCAGGAGACACCGGCGTCAGCCGTTGAGCCATCTCCCAGGGCAGGTCCGAGATCTGTTGTCCAGGAGCGAGGCCAGGAGAAACGAGCTTGGAGGGAGGGCAGGCAAAAAGTAGCAGTCGTGTTCCCCAGAAAATGGGGGAAATGCCACTGAAGAAAAACTACAGCCAAACCTAACTGAAATCTTTGCTTTTCAAGAACAAAATAAAAGCAGGACCCACCCACGCACACACTTCACAGGCTTTGTGTTCCTTCTTCAGCCTTTTCTCCTTTTAGTATTTGTTGCAGAGAAGTGAAGAAGCTGCAGAGGGGACAAAAATGAAAACCCGAAGAGCTTGGTTTTGCTAATTATATTTCTGTTACAATTTTTTTTTTCTTAAAGTAAGTGTTATAATCCTTTCTTTTTTTAAAACCATCTCGCAAGTTTCTTTCAGAAGAACTGGAGGAAAAAGATTAGCTTGTGGTTCCTACACAAATGTCCGAGTCCCCTGTGAACCGTCCGTCCATGCTGGTTAGACGTTACCCACGTGCTGAATGTCACCCAAGCCCCCAGCAGGCACCAGCTCTTTCTGAAAGGTCATGCGCGTGAAGAGCTAAATACATCCTAGCCCTCCGTGCTCCCCGGCTGGAAATTGCTTTTTGTCTCCCGACCATTCTGCTCCGAGCGTGGTGCAATTACCAGCTTCAGAAGTGCTGAACCAAGCACTTCTGAAAGCAATAATTCGGTTTCAATTCCTCCAGCAAGGCTTACGTCCCGTGCAAGCCTCTGCGCTCGCAGGAGCATTTCCAAGCGCAGCCGAAGCCCTTCCAGGCTGCCCACGTGCTGAGCACCGCGGAGCCGTGCCAAGCCCTGCGTCTTCCCAAGGAACAACGTGCTAAAAGGCTGCCTCGGGCAGCCCGCCCCGCTCTACCTTTCTGCTAATCCAGAGGGAGTGGGGCCAGCTGGAACATGGCAGCCCTTACGCCTGGCACCAGGCCCTCCCAGTCAGGTCTGGAGACCACAGCGGCACTCGCTCACTTCCTTCCCTTCTTCCCTTCTCTCCCTGCTGGGGATGGACAGACCTCCGGCAGCTCAGGTCCAGGGGTTCCTCCCGGCCGCTGGCTAAATTTAGCTTGTAAGGCCAAAATTACAGCTCTGCCACAGGTGGGGTCTTGCCCCTGCAAGGCACGGCGCTCCGTGGCCACGCACGATGTGTGTGTTAGTCCTGCTTAGCTCCTAAGATTAAACTTGAGATTTTCTTTCCAGATATAAAATACTGTCTCATTCTCTCCCTCCAGCGCTGTTTCATTGATCCCCGGACAAAAACAAAAGCGCACAAATTACCCCAGCCTCTAAGGTCCTGCTGCTGATACATGGGCATGTGCTTCAGTGCCTCTTCAGATTTTCTAGAAAACTGAGGGAGGAAAAAGCCTGATCTTTAAAATAGGTTGTGTGATGCCCAAAAGGACACTGCAGGTTCACAAAGAGACATTGTATAAACAGAAGGACTGCCCAGGTGGTTAGAGTATCACATAGGAATTGAGAGATCTGGGTTGGTTTTCTTGTTCTCATTCGTCGTATGACTGTGGGCCAGTCATGTTGTGCTTCGTTTTTATCTGGAAAAAAAAAAAAAAACCAACCATATTGACATTTCTGCCCTGCCCAGGGTAGGGCCGGAGCCGGGGGGTGGTGGTGGCTGTGTAGAGAGCACTTGAAGAGCAGCGAGCTGCTCAGATGGGATTTGTCCAGCCCCTGTGCATCCTCCTTATATCCCTTAAAAATCACAGGTCCGTCAGCCCAGCTGGCTCTAAAAAGTTTGGCAATTTCTCTTCCAAAGTGAGACTATGCTTTGGTTCTCAGGAGTCGAACAGCAGGCAGATGATAGTGCTCAATTTGCCCACAACAGCTGCAAGTAACTTTCTGTTTCTTGCAGTTGGATATCGGGCAGAAATCAAAGGGGCGGAAAACCAAATGCCACCACCGAACACATAAAAGCGACAACTGTACTAACGCTGTCGGCGTGTTCGTGTCCCGGGACCGTCATGCCTGCAGCAGTTCAGGAGGGAAGCAGGGCTATGCTCCATGGAGAGCCTGACACAAAAAAAGCAACTATTCAAAGATCGAGGTTCCCCACCGGGCTGCTGCCTTCCCGTCCCCATCCTTCAATTCCCAAGATCCCAGTCCTGAGGATTGTCACGGCAACAGATAATGAAACATCAGTTCGTCTGAGGGGGAATGCTGGTTTCGGCTGTGAAACAAATGTGATTTTGCTCTGTGCTTCTTTCCTTTCCATAGGAGACAGGTACTGGGTCTTCAAAGACAATAATGTGGAGGAAGGATACCCACGGCCGATCTCGGACTTCGGTCTGCCACCGGGAGGAATCGACGCCGCTTTCTCCTGGGCCCACAATGACAAGACTTATTTCTTTAAGGACAATCTCTACTGGCGCTACGATGACCACGAGCGGAGGATGGATCCCGGGTACCCTTCAGAGACCATCCTGTGGAAGGGAATACCGAGCCCTTTAGATGATGCCATGAGGTGGTCAGATGGTGAGTCCGTATGCCGGTTCAAAAAACACAAGAAAAAAAAATCAGTGCTTCATTTGCACTTGAGCTATAGCCCCTTCTACCGTGCCTGCTGACATAAACTGCTCAGCCCCAGATGGGATGACGCTTTCTGGTGTCTGAAGGCTGAAGAGGGAAGTAGGCTTCCAGCCAGAGCTCCCTGTGCTGCATGCGGCTCGCTAAAAGACATTGTAATTTCAAGCAGGCAACAAAAATATCCTGGGGACCTAATAATTTGATTTTGTTAAAAGAACACAGTTGATGTTGTTTTGCAGTGGTTTTTATCCTAATACGTGCTGGTTTGCTCTTCACTGAATTTGTTGTCATTGGATTTTTAGCTAGATATATGAGGATGTAGACAGAAAATATTTTTAAAGGAGATGTTTTCCCCAGAGTTACGACTTATTTACCGGGGATGAGATTTCTCAGTGGTTTCTTCTCTCTGAAAAGACCACAAAAATTTTGTCACGGGAGATGTTTAAAACCAGCCATTCGTTCACAGCAAAGTGGCACTTCCAGGTTTTATTTACTGGCGACCTAACAGTGTAATAGCAGCTGATAAACCAGGCAGAGGGGAGGGACATTTCCAGAGGCTTTTCAAACTGAATTCCTGAAGCTGTTGAGAGCAACCGGCCATCCATGTGGGTAGGAGTCCTCCGTGAGCACGGGACCTGCTTAGAGAATTCACAACCTCCCAGTTCACAACCTCCCAGTTCAGAGCGGAAAAAACGCACCCGAGAGCAGAAGGTTCCCAGGGCCCTGCCAGGCTCAGGTTATTTATCTGAGCCCAGGGACAGCAGCACGCACCCCAGGGCGTTAACAGGTACGTGAGGTCTTCTTCAGCCTCACCATGCCCTGTTAGAAGACTGTCCACTGACGGCCACTGAAAGATGTGTATGGTGTGTCCAGCTGTGCATTTCCTAGGGCTTTTACCTTGCACGCCCTTGGTACCAGGGGGATGCATCTGCTCTAGGACCCACCATAGAAGAGGCGACATCTCGCCACCCGCCTCCCATCTGTCTGGTGGCTCCTGCCTGGTGTGAGAGATCCCGGCTGGGTGTAGCATCATCTCACGCAGCCGCTGTGCTCCTGCAGTGAGAGAGGGTATTGGCAACAAGCAGTGGTATGGCATCTGCCTCCGCTCCCCGGGGCTCAGCTGGGGTGGGAGTGCTCCTCTGCTGCTCCACGTGCTCCTGCGCCCTTTCCACTGGGAGAGCGCCCATCGCCGCTCATCTTGCCTTTGGGTTTTGGTCTCTTCGCAGGTGCAAGTTACTTCTTCAGGGGCAAGGAGTACTGGAAGGTGCTGGACAGTGACCTGGAGGCCCAGCCTGGTTATCCCCAGTCCATCGCTAGAGACTGGCTGGTGTGCAGCGACATGCAGTCCGACTCCCCAGAAGCAGCCGGGAGCAGCAGGACTGGGGCACGCTCCAAACCAGGGCAGCACGACGAAAGCCGCTCAGAAAACGGCTACGAGGTCTGCTCCTGCACCTCGGCCTCCCCATCCCTCCAGGCTTGCCCTGTGCTCAGACTGTCAGCCAGCCTCGTGCTGACGAGCGTGTGGACAGCAGCACTGATGTGTGCAGCCCTATGACACCTCATCCCACAGACGAGACAACGCCATGGTGCTCCAGGGAGGGGAGGTGGATACGATCCCGCGATGCTAACTGTTGCAAGCAGAAAAACATTCCTAGGAACACGCCGGTGAAGGGTTTGAATTCTCCATGAGAAATGAACAGTGGGTTTTGTTTTTTTCTTTTTAATTTTAGTTTAAAGGTCTAATAACAGATTTTGAGTTCTGCACCTCCTTATTCCCCCATCCGGTTAAAGATGAGAGCAGCCTAACGTTGAATTTAGAAATGTTCCATAGAGATGTGTTGCTTTGGATGTTTAAACACGGCAAACGAGGGAGGGGAGAGCTACTCTGGTTGAACGGGAACAGAAGAGATGCTGCTGAGACAGACGGCAACCTCCCGGAGGAAAGGCAGCAAGGCTATAGGCGAGAGGCGGTAGTTACGTGCTGACACAATGTACACATCCTATTGGATGTACTAGCTAGAAAGAAACTGTGACTCCACTAAGATTAACTGCAAGGTGATCATTTTCCTGTCAAACCTGCTGTGGTCACTGATGTCTCGGTAACCTGTATCAGTTTCTACGGGTCAGAAACACCTTTGCCTTTCAGAAGGCAGTGCAGCTTATCTTTGTATCGGAGTCATTTGCATTTAACAATTTCTCTAATAAACCTTGGCTGCCTACACAGAGAATTCCCAGTCCTCTGCCAGACCAAGCCTGCCACCTGCAGTGAGGTGCTGACTACTGAGGCTCGGGAGCAGCCTCACCTCTATGCGAGGAGCAACCTTGCTGAGTGCAGCCAAATGAGATGCAATTACACCCGCCACTCCAGCCTAATCCATGCACATGAACTCCTGCTCTTGGAGTTCCTGTTTCAGGTTGTTTTACGTTTTGGGAGGGATGAAGATGTATCGCACCCATTTGTGACTCTGTCATACCTGGCTGCGCTGCGGAGGATGGGCCGGAGGGAGGAGGGATGCTGCGCAGTCAGCCTCAAATTCTTCTTGATGCCTCTGCCAGGAGCTTGGAGCAACAGAAGCAAGGTCAAGTGCTGCATTAGGATGCTCCTGGTTTTTTTTTTTTTTCTACTGCTAATCCATTTTCTGCGGTATAATTTAGGCATCTGAGAGTCTTGAAGGTGGTGAGAGCCTGCGCTAGGAACTGCGATAGAGATGTCGGGAAGGCCAGGGTCTTCCAGTCTGATGTTGTCAAGGGGTGTTAAAGGAGGGAAATGGGCAGCAGCTGCAAGGACACGCTGTTCCTCTCTACCCTGCTTCTGTAAAGCTGCTACAGAACTGCCTCTTGCTGCCTCTGCCGGGGCCAGCTCCTGGGGGTGACCCGGCAGCAGGCAGGAAGCCGCAGGCAGTGTCACCGTGGGAGCCAAGGCTGCTCCCCTGGCCCCGGTGCCAGCCAGGGCGTTTGCCATGGGGCTGGTAACGCAAAGCCCTCCGTGGCAAAGCAGAGGAAGCACACAGTTGCCTCCTGATAGAAAAAAGGGATCACCTTGAGTTTCCCTTCTGCTGTTTGCATTTTTAAGTGGTCCCAATCGTTCACAGGGTGCAGCTATATTCAGTACGATGTGCTACAGTGTGATTTTATGGGGCATGATTCAATGGAAACCTCCCATTAAACCATTAAATATCCTTTAAAAAAAAGTACAAACCAAAACCCCTCGCGCGTAGCGGCTCCCTCTGCTGAGTAAAGCTGCCTCTGGTGTTGTCACTGCATCAGTCTTGCTCTGCTGAAAGCAGGTCCCCATCCTACCTCTGCCTGCCAGGCCGAGCAGGGGCTGCAGGGGCAGGGTGTTGTGAGTTGCCATCATGGGAGTTGGGATTTCCCTTCAGTTCACATTGCTTTTCTTCCTCTCCCCCCTCGAGTCAAGAAGACATGGCTTTTAGTGCTTGCTGGGGTGACGCTGCATGAATGTCAGCATGTTATAGATTCCTCCTGGAGATGAGGGCAGGTAGGAGCACAGCATCTCAGGGAAGACACCCTCTCTCTTTTTTTCCCTCTCTTTTTTTTTTTTTTTGGGTCTTCCTCCACAAAAGAAATATCCAGAAGGTGCACCTGAAGGATCAGAGGAGGCAGGGACGTGACTAGCACTGCTCCCATGGCTTCTCCAGCCCAACCAAGGAGCCTGTTGTGGTGACAAGGACCAGTGGCCCTGCAGCCATGCTGACATGGTCACGGTGGTGCTGGGACCCACACTAACGGGACGTCAAGTTAAATTAAGTTTATTTAACGTGGGGGGACTGTGATTTATAAATAAAGCCTGTGGAAAGGCTTTCAATACACCCTTCTCTACTTCAAATTATGCGTTTTGATGACCAGAAGTGGAGCAGGAATCAGGGCTCCGCTGCTGCTGGACAGCCCTCGGGGAGGATGGAGAAAAGCTGCTGTCTCCTCTCAGCGTGTGGTTTGCTTGGCCGTTCCCCCGGCCACTGGCAAAGCCGCCCTGCAGTTGCCATCAGCTCCAGATGCGGCCACAGGAGGCTCGAGCTCCCCCGGGATGGAAACGGGAGCCGGAGCGTTTCCCGTTGAGGTCACCAGTTCAGCGCAGGGCCAGCTGGGCTGGGGCATCGGGAGCAGATGTCCGCGGCACAAAGACACCGTTACAGCGAGCGCCCTGGTGCTCAGGGTGCTGCTTCGTTCCCCCGTGGGGACACGGCATGGATGGATCCATCGGTGAAAGGGTTTCGTGCTTTACAGACCCAAAGCAGAGAGCCCTGTGCCCAAGCAGGGCGCGGGGGCTCCGCGGCACCCGGGGGAGGGCTGGCGGGGGGCTGTGAAGGCCCCAAGGCTCCCATGCAGTGCCTCCGCAGCGGTGTATTCGGAAATCCCCGGCCAGTTCCAACTGCATTTGCAGATCGCTCCTAGGGTAGAGGCAATAGGTGCAAATCACAGCACGACGCTGGTACTCGGGGAACTTACTCTCTTGGGTTTTCCTCTAAAGCCAGGCTCACCGCGTGTTTTTCGGGGTCTGGGGAGGATGGGCACTGTCTCTGAGAGGGGCCGGGCGGGCGCACAGCCAACGAACGGCAAACATGTGCGTGGGCTGGGGGATGTGCCGCTGCCGGGGGCTGCAGACCCCTCTCCCGGGGGGCACAGAGGAGCTGGGAGGCAGCAGGCCGGCTCCGGGCGAGCGGCAGCGCGGGCGTCCCCG
>NW_008823913.1:266147-286497 GCF_000699105.1 Pygoscelis adeliae
CAGAGACGGCCGCGGGCACCCGCTCCCGGCCCCGGGGAGCTGCGCCTGCGGGGACAGAGTCGTGCTTCCTAGCGGCTTCAAAATAAGAACGGAGCATACAAATGCGGTCTCTGTACTCCGGAACGTTGCTGATGCTCTGCTGCCGGGCTCCCCGGCACCGTCCCTGTGCCTGGATTCCTCCGGTCCTACACAGAGCCCCTGGGCTGGCTCTCCTCCACAACAACATCCTTAGTCTTAGCTGGAAAAGCCCCCTCCACCCGCCGGAAAAATAACCTGAGCATCATATTGCTATTGCCTATTGCCCAGTCTGGATATTTTCTGACTATTTAAATTCTCAGAGGGTTTTGTGAGGTCATTTCAGAGTTGAAATACTTCTCCTATGTCATAGGAGGGATGGGAATTTAAAGGGGGGGACACTGGCTATTGAACCCACGAGTATTTAAAGCTGAAAACCTCAGTTTATGGCAGCTTTGCTTGCTGGGGCTGGCTCCAGGGCCCCAGTCAAGGTTTTTCCTGGCTCTCACTCCCACCCATCCCCAGGCTCCGCCAGCCCTCGAGGCCTTTTCTGTTTTGCTACCATAAAGAAAAGCAGAAGGAAAAAAAAAAAAAGAGAAAGGTGGGAAGGAGCAGTTTCAAATGACAAAGCCATGGCAATGCATGGATTTAAAAAAATTAATAACGTCATCTCAGACAAGACCTGGGATTTAACAGCTTGAGAAACACAATAAAGTTATTGAGAAGAGACTCATCTTTACTCACTGATTCAAATTATATGACGTGTGTGTTACAAAAGGTTCCTGCCTCCTGTAGCCCCCTTATAGCTGAAGGGAAGACTCTCAGCCCTTACACCAAAAGGCTTTTCTAAAATGGGACTTTCTGATTTATTAAGAAGGATGTTTCTCTCCTCAACCCCCAATTTAATCAGAAAATGCCCTTGCACAGCTGTGGGCCAGGAGAGCAGGCGGTGGGGATCAGCCCCATAGCTCAGGAGCTGCTCTGGATGATGCCCTATATCAGCAGGTGGGTACGTGCTCCTGAAACCTTCCTTCCTTGCTGCAGCTCCTGGAGATAGAGCTGTCGTTTGCTTCTCAGATGGCAGTTTGGGAGAGGACAAATACCAGAGCTGCCTCCAGTCCTGCTATCTTGCTTTTTCCATCCCCTCTGCCAGGTGAGTGTTGTGTACAAGCTGGGGCTGAGCCTGATGCTGCTGTAAGCAGCAGAAGCCAGCCCAAGGGATGTTTTGTCCAGGGGAAGGGGGCTTGTCCTGGCTCTCCATGTCCCAGCAGTTCCTGGTAAGCTCAGTGCTGTGGATCACTTACTTGCTTTTGCCTGAAATTTCTAGACGGGGGGAGTTGGCTGGCCTTGTGGGGCTGGAACAGGCCAGGGGAGGGATATAGGACAGCCAAAAACAGGGAGTACATAGCTGAGTAATAGTCTATAAGAAGACCAGCTTGGGCTAAGAATAGGAAAGGGTATTAAAGCTGGATGGTATGTGGAGGATTTCTGTAGGTATGTGCTAGGGCTGTACACGGGGAAACAGATCCATGTGTCTGGATCTTCTGTAGTACAAGTGATTACTGGCCTTGTGGCACTAACAAAATTGCTAGAAGAGCTGCCAGAGCAGTCCTCTATCCTCCACTCAAATTTCTGGTCCCTGGTTTAAAAAAACAAATCCCAAACCTCTGGGATTGAGGATCCTGTCAGCAGTTACGAAACCCTAACTCAGCACTAGGTTGCCAGCTCCGGTGGGCTTATTTCTCAATGGTATGGAAGGATCTGGGTTTCCCTTTTCTCTTTTTTTTTTTTTTTTGTTTTGTTTTGTTTTAAGGGCTTTGAGCTTGACTGCACATCCAAACCAGACAAATAAAATGAGGCCCAGGCCTGGCTTTTGCTGGGACAGTGATAGGTCTGCTCCGAGCAGCTTTCAGCAAGCGTGGCTTGGCAGGGGACAAGCTGCACTGCCAACAGGGCCGCTTTCTTGCGGTGAGGACAAGACTTCACAAGCTTCCCAAGGAACTGTGTCAAGATTCATGGGCTGTGCTGCTTGGGTTATGGCAACTCATCTTTGGGCTTCATGTGAGGAAACACATATCCTGGGGAGAGGCCTTCCCACCCCACATCTGACAAGCTGAACCGCACCAATGTGTTGTGCAGCTGGAAACATCGGGAGCAAGAGGGTCTCTTGCTCTGGATCAGGCATTTGGTCTGTTCTTCTCTGTTGAAACAAGAGGAAGGTTTGGGGGGGATCACAGGTGATGATTGCAGAAGCCTGTTTGTATGCAGGACCCTTCCACTAAATTTTAAAGGGTGGAAATGCCCTATTTTGCTTCCCACCCCAGCTGTATTGCAGAAATAGCCAAGCCAGGATGGCCCCTGGCATGTTCTCCCTGTGGAGTAGAGCCATGAGCTTGGTGGTTACAGGGCAACACAGTGGCAATGTCTCCTTCCTCTTCCCAGCCTGAGAAATTGCTGGTTATTCTGGATCTGAAGCTGGTTTTGTCCGGGGCATAGAAAATTATGGTGTTGGGTGGTCTTCATGTGGAGATTGTCCATTGTCAGCTGCCTTAAAGCACCACAGCCATCTCATATACTGCAACTCCTCCGCTCCTGGGGACTCACCCTGCTACCTCACGTTTACCTGGATGGCAGCTATACACTGCACGCATCAGCTCCTGCACATCAGTAAGGAGGCAGCGCCGTGGGATGGGTTTTGCTTGTTTCTGAAGTGGCCAGGTAATGGAGTAACTGTGGCCAATGAGGGCTTGTCGTGGTGAAGCCGTGCTCCTGCCTCTGAGCAGAGCCCACGGGGAGGGGTTTCCACGCAGGCGGTGGTAACTCTTTGCCCCACTTATTTGCATCGCTGTGCTTGAACTTATCTGAAATGTCATCGTTAATGCTCAACCCAGGCTCTTAACTGCTCTAATTTTCTGAGCATGCAGAAGCAAAGGGTTCAGTGTTTTACAGCAATTATCTGCTTTAACGCTCCCTTTTTCCACTGCTGTGTTCATCCTCCATTTTTCCTCCTCTGCTGCCGTGAAGTTCTGCCTCCCCATCACAAAGATGCACAGGTCAGGCTGGAGATGATGGTCTCTTAGGAAAAAAGATCCTGGAGCTCTGCAGGTACCTGTGGTTAGAGAGCTCCTTGTACCTCTGTATAATGGATGACCACACCCATTAGAGGATAGCAGGTCATGAGGATCATAAATACCACATCATATTTGGTGAATCTCCGATAGTCTGACCTGGGAATACGAGGTTGGTAGAGAGCGGAACTGGAGTGACCTCAGAACACTTAAGGAAGGGAGATTTGTGGGATGGGATTTGGCAGATGTCTGTGGTGCTGCTTTAAAACATCTGTCCAGATGTGCCTGCTGGACAGCAGCAGAGTTCCCAGGCTGCAATAAAAATGTGTGTAAGGAAACCATGAAGAAGAGTGGAGCAATTTGGCTCTAATTCTGGATGCTCAGCTGGCTCTTTCTCCTGAGGTACCCCTGCACACGGGTGAATTCCTGCTTTTCCCAGCCCTGTGCGTCACAGGAGTGCAGATATTTGACTTCCCAGGGACGAGAGAGCATTTCTAGTGCTCAGCAAGAGGTTGCACAGCACTCCCATGCCCCATCTCCCTCATATCGTCCCTCCTGTCATGGGGGATGCAAGAGGGGGACTCTGAGCAGTGTCCTTGTCACACGAGCGCAGCTTGCAGTAGGTCTTGTCCAGAAACAGGACATTGATCCTGTTCTAGTCTCATAAGAAACACAATGCCTTGTATAGGCTGCTGAGTCCTCTCCTGAAAGAGAGGGGGTGGACTCAGGAGGGAGCAGCTCATCTGGAATGTACTTCCTTCATCTCTGTTGGCTCTGGAAGGCTTTCATGATCATGTACAACCAGGATAAACAAGTGAGATCAGAAAGCCCCTAAGCAAAAGCCATGCTCAGGCGAGTAGAGCTTTGCAGGGCCCATGCTAATCCTATTCTGCAAAGCACATGCCAAACACTTGGCACCTCTTGCACTTACAGGAATGAAGTCATGTCCCTACTGGCCTCCACCTCCTTCGGGGGTACTGATGGGCCCTACCTCTCAAAGCTCTCCTCCCTGCAAGCCTGCCAGGGAAGCAAACTCGCAGCTGCCGTAGGAAGCCTGTCTCTAAATAGTTTCATTCTGGCAGCATGAGGCAGTGGAGCCTGATTGTTATTCTTAACCTTGGGTCAAGCAAGGTAGCAGTGACGTAATGGAAGAACTTTGCTCTGCACACTCTGTCACGGCAGCTCTAAAGTATGGCTCATCCATCAACTGCTCTAGTGTGAGCCGCATTGAAACTTGGGTCCTTCCGTTTGTTGCTGCAAAGGGGGACGGCCCCAGTGCTTCTCTTCCACTGGCATAAGCCGTTTCTCATTAGCAAAGTGAAATGCTCTTCTCTACACTGCCAAAGGCAGTCTGTTTATTATTGTTGTCCACCCTGCTGGGAGCCAGCGCAGGCTTCTTTGCCTTTGTGCTTTGCCCTGTTCTACCAGTCCCTTTGGCGTGGGCAGGATGAGGTGACTGTAGCTGTGTAAGCCGGCACCTCCACAGATCCTGGGCGAAGCCATTCGGGGATAATGTCTCTCCTTCCATGAGTATCTGAAGACTGATACAGGCTGACTCGGCAAGTGCTTGCCAGGAGATGTTGATCCCTTAGCAATTCCCGTCTCCTTGGGTCCCAAGAGGAGGCTGCCAAGAGAAATGGGCTTGACAAATATCTGAAGGGGTTGCTTTACCAACGCCTAAGAAGTATCCCTCTCTACTGTGCTCCCAAAGCGTAGGAAGTGCTCTAATGCTATCCTGAGCCTTGCGAACACAATTAAGGTTGAGTTTTAATCCAACTCTGCTTCCTACTTGCTTGTCCATGTCACTAAGGGTGGGCAAGCAAACACTTGCCAACAGGCTCCACCAAAAGGCATAGCTGTGTGACTGTCCTTGTAACGTGCATGTGTTTATGTACCCGCTATCTCCAGCTTTGTTTGGACAGGGCAGGTGTGCCCAGAGGAGCCCCTGGGGGTGTAATCATGTTGCAGATAGCAGAGAGAAAGTGCAGTATTGTTCTCTGCCTGGTGTCAGGGCTCTCGCCTCGCTTGAACCCGGCTTCTGAAGCACGTTGGCAGAGATGGATGTGAAGAGCTCCGATAAATGTTAAGAAATAATTCAAATGCCTATCAGTGAACATCCATCACAGCACCAAACTTTTGAAGGCTGCTATTTTGGGTTGCTGTTTCCAGCGCTGCAGCAGAAGACTGGTTTGTGCAGCTGCTGTGTCTGGTTGAGCCCATCTTCATGGGCAGAGCAGCAAAGACAATGTTGCTGTTGGACTTGTGCCTTCACTTCTCTCCTCTTGAAGCCATAAGCGCAGAGCAGATTTTTTTTTTTTAATGTCAGAACAAAAGCCTAAATGCAGTAGTTAGCAAACCATGCTGAATTAGGGCAGGGTGAGCAGTAGAAAAAATATTAGAAGTTAACTGTAATCTTGCCTTTTATATTGATTGCAAGCTATGTCACTAAGGGCTCATATTCTCCTCTCCAGCTTAGCAGCCCTTTGTGATCGCTGGTGAAATCCAGCACCAGGAGGGAGAGCAGAGCGGCAGCCAGCTGGGGAGATGGTGCCTTCCCTGGTGCTCCTCGGCTCAGAGCTCGTCCCCTGCGCAAGTGCAGGCCACCGGTCACTAACCTCTGTGGCGGGTGTTTGACTCGAGGGCTTTCTTCTGAACCCTTTGCTCAGCGCTCTTGAGCTTCCCTCCTTGGGCCATGAGCCAGGGAACCAGGCCTATCAACCAACAGGCTGTTTGTTTTTCCACAGGCTGTTTAAATTGCGCCAGTGCTATCGGTGGAACCAAGTCTGCTCCTGGCCTCTTGGTTTGCAGGTGGTGGAAGCCTCTGATCTCCTGCTCCTGTGCTTTTTGAGGATGGGGGAACGTCTTGCATGAGTTTCCACAGCACCAAACACAAGGTGACCACACTGTAACTACTTGTAAAGACAAACTAGCCCTACAACAGCAGTGCTGTGTATTTGGATTTGTAGCAGATGTAAAAAAAAAAAAGGGGGGGGGGACACACAACTGTGCGGTCATGCAGCTGGGGTCACTGAGCTTTCCAGTGGTCCTGCCCTCGCTCTGAGGTAAGGACAGGAAAATGCCATTATTTTGAAGGGTGCTGTTTGTCTGGTTAATGCTTTGCGCTGGTTAAGTGGCATGTGACCAGGCTGGAGCAGTGTTGAGGAAGGTCCAGGTTTGGACCACCCGGATTTTTGCTCAGATCTGGAGTCTTTTGGTGGTTGGTTCAGTTCTGCTTATAACCTCACAGGCGGAGGATTTACCCGCTGGAGTTTCTGCCCTGTGCTGTTCTTCATGATCAACAACCATCCTTGATCTATACCCTGATAAGGCTCCAGGAACCAACTTGCCCTGCCTTGATAAAACTACCTGTGCTGGTGCTCCAGCCCTGCGCGCATGTGCACAGCCTTGGGAACAGCGTCTGCCTCTCCTTGTATGCTGGATTCGGCTCGTACCCAGCTCTGTCCCTTGCTTCTCCCACCCTAGCAAAAACAAATGCAGTCTGCTCATGTGTATGCTGCAAGAGCCCTGCCAGGAACAAAGGGAAGTTCAAATATTTGCATTGGGTTGTTAATCTTTCTATTCAGGCGATAAATGACAGGCTTCAGTAGAGTCTATGGGTGCTGAGTATGGGATTTCCACCATACTGTCTCCAGCTTCACAACCTCACCAAGATGAAACACCTACAATTAACGGTTGGGTTTTAATTTGGGGGAAGATGACTGAGGGTGACTGAAAGATAGCCTTTAAAAAAAAAAAAATCTTTGAAAAAATCATCAGTCTTTCCCTGTGTCAAATGGGAATTGTCTGGTCTTTGTGTGCAGTTTCATACAGAACAGCATTTTCACCATGAACTCTAGAGCTCTGTTACTGACTTCTGTCCTAGTGTCTGGGATGCAAACTGTCAGTTTGCACGCAAATATTTCAGAGCTGACCTTCTTTGGAAAGTCCCAAGCTCAAAGACACGTGGAGGCCTGAGTTTCTCTGGGACTGGAGCTCTTATTTCCATTTGGCTTGAGCTGATCAAGGAACCAAAGATGTTTGCTAACAAATTAATTCATGAACTTTAGATCTCTACGTCTTGGTATCTGGGAAGCTGCTGTGCTTCGGCACTTGGCAAACCCAGGAACAGAATGGTGAAACAGCCCCAGGTATGAACTAGTTCAGAAAAGGAGCTGGCTTGGTGTCACTGGGCCTGTTCAAAACTTGGGGGATAAAGAAAGGAAAGGCATAATCCAGCCTTATGGGATTTCACATGCCAGATCAGCAGCAAAGCATCACAGGCAGTGCAACCATCCCATGCTCTGGCTACAGCAATACAGAAATGTTATGTAGGTTAAATTCTGTCTTAACACGGAAGGACAAGGTAAGCAGCCACGGGGCAATGACTGAGATTTTTTTTTATCTGTCATACTAAAATAGATGTTGCACGAGGTACTCATGAGTTGAATGTCTGCAGTTAAAAAAAAAAAAACCAACAACAAAATAAAAAATCCCAAGGAAGCCCACGTTGCTCTCTCTTGTGGGGTCTGCTTGGCTCTGTGCAACTTGTGGTGTTAGTTCAAGGGCAGGGATCCATGACAGAGGAAGCAATAACAGATGTTTCTGCCCTGGGGAAGAGTTCATGCTCCACCTGGCTCGGTTGAGAGGGATAGGCATGGTGTGCTGATGGCACTTTGGCTGTAAAATGACTTGGGAATGTCTCCGTGGGTTTTTTGCTTGGGTTTGTTTTTTTTTTGGTAGGATATGCAAGCAGTTTTTGCCAGTTCTTGCAAAAAATGATGTAATCTCTGGCCAGGCTTGATCTCTAACCAGATGGCATGTCTCAGCAGCCCGGGCCTGGAGATCTCCATGTGCTCTTCTTTGTGTATTCTACCTTTTTTCTTCTCCCCCCCCTCCCCCCCCCCCAACACTTTGGTCTCTTTCTCTGTATTGCTTTGCATCGTCCATCATGCCCAGAAAGTCACAGTGCTGCCAGCCTTTCCTAGCATCAGTCTGGACTGGATAACTACCTGTGCTTGACAAATTCTGATTGCCTCAAGTTAATTTGGTATTTTCTATTAGTCCCACCATGAGTTTTCTGGCTCAGAAATTTCTTATCAGGAATTCATTAGCCCTGAAACTTGAAGGACTGACTCTTCAGGCTTACATATAATCTATAATTACCTTCTCTTTGTGCTGTACTTTGGAAGATATCTCCAGTGTTTCATTTTACGCAGCAGGCAGTACTCCCCTAACATTATAACATGAAGTTAAATCATCTCTACTTCAGGTAACTGAAAAACTATCAAAAAAACCCCCTCAAGACCTTCAGAAAAAAAATTAGTGTCAGAGATGAAGCTTTTTCTGCCTTCCTTTTTTGTCCTATTCATTATACGCAACGGACAGGAAGCACTGTTTGAATTTGCTTCAGCTGCTGTCTGTATTTCCAAAAAGGATCCATTTTGGCAGGCTCTTTAAGCTCCCTCCTTCTTACTTAGGTCACTTGTGAGACCATGTAAGAGCTGAGCAATCTCCCAGTAGCCTGCTTCTCGAAGTGCTCCGACCTGTTTTGCTTCTAGGCTCAGCCTGACACTTGACAGCCATGCCTATTGGGGCTGTAATAAAAGTATGTGTTAAAATGTAGATATTCCAGGCAGAGAGTAGAAGGTGGGTAGACACTATATTGTCCACATTAGAAATGCTTAAATTCAATTTATTAGCATAGCCTGATCCTAACATTCGCTGACTGACACCTTTGAGAAGTGGGTAGCAGAGGGCTAAATCCGTTATTGCCATCGGGTCTGTAGCACTGGCAGTGGGTAAAGGTCAAAGACACAAGGGTACAAGGAGATAACTTTGCTAAACATATTCCCTTTTTCAAGATAAATGAAATACAGGTTTAAAACAAACCCTTTGCAGAGGCTACGTATGCATCATTGTCTATTTAAAAACAGTTGATTGATAACAGTTCCTGCAATCAGCACAAGGAGTACTGTTGGAAACTTCCTGGAAAACACATGTACACAGCAAACCTGTTACAATGAGCTGCACGATAAGAGGTATTACACTTTAATGAAGTTAGTGGGTAAAGAGCAAAGAGGCCTTGGTTTCTTGGATAACAGAAGAAACAAAAAAGCAGAAGTTATGCAAGTCAGCAATGTATAAGCCAGTTGTTTTGTGTAGTTACAGAATAGATTTAATGCTGGCTTTAATCATCGCACACTGTGAACCTGGAACATCTTCATTACTTATGTTCTCCTGAAATTTTTCATCTCTTCTCACCTGCTAGAAGTAATCAGGCAGGTATTCTGGCAGCCTTGTAGTCTAGCAGCCCAGTGGTTCTTCATTCCCACTTGCAACCTCTGGCGCTCCAGTGAGGAGGCATTTGTATTGAAATAGCCTAACATTGGCAAGTCTGTTCTTAAAAGCTAAAGACTTGGCAAGAGCTTTGCTGAAGAAAAGGAATGAATGGCTAGCTTAAATCCAGAATACGGTGTGCTATTCAGGTCCTATCAGCAGGGATGCTAAATAAGTCGCTGCTTCTGCGATGCAAAGTGATGCCTTTACGTGGCCGACGCTGTGCTGATAACCAGGGCAGGCAGGACGTTTCCCGTGTGATGCAGACAGCGTGTGCCTCCTCTGTATCATGAGGGAACTGGCTAAACGATTATAAGGAGGACACTTGATTCATTGGGTAACAACAGATCCTCTATGATTCAGATAAGAGTATACTTAACGTTGTTAAAATGGTGTAATTTGCTCCAGGGCCTATTTGTGCATGGTCTTTCGAACTGAATCCAACCACAAAGAATTTCTCTGATCAAATTAGGCAGGTTGGTTTGATGTGGGTGGGTCTGTTGGTGGCAACTCTCATCCTCAGCGACAGTGCTGACTTGCAGTGCCTGATGATGTTTGTGTTTTGTTTCTGCTATATTTTACTTTTTTGTATTTCTTTAAATGCTGTTGGGGTGTCCTACTTGGATATGGGGGACCCTTCCTCTGAAGCTCACTGTAAGAAAAACGAAACCTCCCATCCACAAAGACATAATCCTCCCAGCTCTCACTCGTGTACAGTGATCAGAATGAATATGCACGCATGAGAGAAAATGAGTGTGCATCTTGCTATGGCTATTCTTCCCACTCACGTACAATGGCTTTTTTTGTGTCAGAGTCACAGGGATAGCCCTTCGGTGCCTTACACAACAGTCTGTACCCGTACAGGTATCAGCAGAATTTTTTTTGTCACGGCCTTAATTTGGTGTCCTGTGACACATTAAACTGATGCCACAGTGGTTACACGTCTTTCAAGTTGATTCTCTTCCTAAGCATGTTGGCTGGCATTAGCCAGATCCTCTGCTGGCGCAAGTCGATATGATTAGAATTGTTTCATCTGGCTGAGGCTCTAGGCTCCTATAGGAGTGCGACATTAAATTGAGAACAGTTGAGTATAGTCTTAAAACACATGGCCTGAGGACCACGACGTGCTTGGAGTTTTTCATGAAAGAGACTATGTTAGTTAAAAGATTACGACTGTTGACAGAAAAACCTGATTCTCTGTATAAACCCTGAGATCTGAAGGACGTTATGCCAAGCAAATCCTAGTCTTATAAACTACAGGATAATGTCATCAAAAAAATAACCAAATTATCTTAAAACAAATCATTCCACTGTTCCTCTCTGTCCCCTAGGTGCCATTTAAACTGTATTCTTCTACCAACTCTTTCTCTTTATTCATCACATACAGTGTCTGAAGGAGAAAATCTCTTAACTTGTAATCAGTATTGTTGGAATGGTACAATATAAGTTATTTAAACCAAACTGACTGATGTTTTAAACGTAAAATGTATTGTATTGCTCCCTAGACTTAGGTCTGTATTATTATGTCTATACAAGAGAATTCACACAAGCCATTAGGATCCCAGATATGTTAAGGGTCAGGCAGAGACTGAATGCCAAATTAAAAACAATGGGGCACTTTCTATCCCCTGTAAGTCCCACAGCGGACAAGCTTTCCACTGCCAATCCCGTTGTGCTCCTCTGGAATTTATACCTGTTCAACCAGCAGCATCCCAGGCCTTTCTGTGGCCTCTGTTACTGCAATCGAACACCGGCCCCCACAATACTTAATATATTTCATCCTCTCTACTCTGCAATTCCACTCGTCCTATTTTACAGAGAGAACAGAGGCATAGAGGGATTAGAGAGGTTTCTCTGCACTATTTAGTTTACCAGCATGATTATCTTGTTGTAGTTGCAGGGGTGCCCAGAGCTTCCCAGGAAATTAATTGCAAAGCAGGGAGCACGAATGCACCCAGGACTCTGGAAATGTGTGCTCAGATTCCACTTCCATGCCCTGTCCGTGGGGTCAGACTACTCGTGTTACAGGGTTAAACAAGTATATAACATTTTGGCAGAAGGGGAGACAGTTAACTTTGTTTACTGTATTTTATCATGTGGTTCATTTAAGGCTACATTCTGGTTTCTGTGTATTTGTCTGATAAATTTTGTTTATTTGCAGTAGAATGGAAGGGAACTGCATTTAAATGTAAGCTAGTATTAATAGCTTGTTGCACGTGGCCACGCTTTCTGTAACTGGATTATATTAATACTGCTATTCAAGCCTCGAAGCTGCAAAAAGCGTCCCATCCTAATTACATAACCTCAGCTGAGGTCCCTTGGTAATAAGTGAGTGGATAAAACTCTTCCTTACGAGTTTCTCAAGAGTCAGAAAGAGGATGTTGGTATCCTATTATGCCATGTTAATTTTAAAAGGCTCTTGTCAACCAACAACCCAATAGCTTTTCCTCCCTCTGGGTTTTGCTAGGTTAATCCATGAGTCATGGAATATTTGACTACGGTTTCATGAGTCATGGGAAAGCTCCGTAGCCCTCATAGTTCTGGATGATCTTGCTGTCCGGTACTGCCAGGTCAGGTGTCTTCCCAATGCCTGGATATACATGGCGAATGCATCCTGCAACATTTTATAGCGTCAATAAAAACAAAATCCTCTACTGGGAAACATTAGAGTTAACCTGGCGTATTAGCGGAACAACTCTCACAGCTTGTACCCCGCCCTGGGGAGAGCATTAGCTATGGACCGAGAATTCCTAAACCAGGGCTAGCCTTTTTCCTCTTGCTTTCATTCAGATGTTTGTTTTTATTAGTGATTGTACCTCGTTGCATTTGACAAAGGGCAAATGACAAATGCTGAGATGTGTACATTTCTGATCTTTAATTGGACGTAACCATTACTGCACTATAGTTGCTACCAAAATCAAAGTAGTGCAGAAATAACTATGAGAAATTAGGTCTTCAAAGACCGTGCCATTTACACAGATGAGGCAAAGGAAGAGACAGCAGTCTAGGCAAGTTAAGTACCTAAATACCTCTAAGAAATGCATCTCTGATTTGTCAGGCAGGAAGTCAGCAGCTAGATATCTTCAGTCCCAGCCAAGTGCTTCAGCTAAACTGCATTTCTGGGCAATTGCTATGTGAATTCATGGAGCAGAGAGCTCAGATGTGCAAAAAAGAGGGAAAGAAATTAAAAAATCAGGTTAAAAATAACTTATTTCATTATCTCCTTGGCCTTAGGTCTTCCTCTTTGCTGTGGGGCAATAAGCACTGGGGTGCAGATATGGGTGGGTATGACATCTTAGCAGATCAGTGATTTTTTTTTTTTTAATAAAATTATTTTGAATGCACTAAACACTAAAGAAACTTTTCTGATGCTCCACTGAAAACTCTTCTTCCCTGTCACTCATTGCTCCAGGCTTCCATGCTGGAGAATTGTCCCTCTGCTTTCCTAGAAATGTGCAAGGACGAGGCATCATTGCTTTGGAGTGCTGCAACACGGGTACAGACCCGGCTGCTTGCTGCTGCAAACAGCAACGCCCAGACTCACCACAGTGTGCATCTCTGCCGAATTTTACATTTCTGTGAGGCAGCCTGTCCTCATCAGCTGAAAAATCTGGCTGATATCGGGTCCACAGGAAGAGCCTGAATTTTTTTCCCAAGTGCTCTTGCTTTGTATCCGTAGGAGTGGGACTAGGATGATAACTTCCAAGGCCTGAGTTATTCCTAACTGCTCATCTTGGGCTTTTAGGGAGAGAAACTCTCAGCCTCTGCGCAAAATCAGAACACTAAAGGCAAATCACAGAAAGAGGGAGAGAGCTGGGCCTGACGTAGCTTGCTCGTCCAAGGCCATGGTTTGACCTTGCCTGTGTTCCTGCCAGATGTTTGCCCAACCTGTCCCAGAAAGGCTCCAGCAGTGACAGCGCTCTGCTGCTCAGGCAGCCCGCTCCCCTCCTGAACCCATTAGCGGAGGGAGAGATCTCCTTCATTGCTGCTGAAGCTCATTATGTCTTGTCCTACCTCCTGTGGACGTTCCTCACTGTTACAGCTGTTATTTACATATGTCTGTAAATAAAGGAAACTCATTTCTGCCCTGGTTTAGATGGGATGAGTAAGGCCTTGGCTGGGCTAATGCCTACTTGAACTTGTATATGCTACTGGTCTACCTGAAAACAGACACCTCTAACTAACACCAATTAGTTCTAAAGAGGAAAGTTTCATTAACAGTCCCTTCCCAGGGCGAAGCTTGCTGGAAGCAGTCAGCCATCCCGAGTGAGCTGGTCCCAGGCGCGGGGCGCTCCTGGCCATGCCTCCCCTCCCCAGGGGCAGCGGGGCTGAGGCACCAAACCCCAGAAAGAGCCCAGCTAAAAAAAAAAAAAATCCCGAGAATCCCATTTGTAAGCCGTTGCAGGTCTTGGACTTCCCAGGTTCATGATGGAGAGGAAGAGGTGACCGTTTCTCTAAGCCTGCACACTTCTGAGGCTCTTTGCCGTGAGCCAGCAGGGAAAGGGTGTTAAACCTGCTCTCAGATGGGCAGGTTTTGGAGCAGGAAAAACAAGGAGGCCTCTGATTCATAACAGGACAGATACAAGCTTCTCTGGGAAGTCACTGCTGGCTTCTAATATTTTAGCTTTCATAGGTGATTTTTGTCTTAAGGCCACTTTTGAGAAGGTCAAAGACACCTGAGGTGATAAATGTGACGTCACTGTCCACTTGGACTGCTTTGGAAAGACTTTCTTGGGCTGAGAGGTTCCTTCTGGCCATGATTTTCAGCTCTCTCCTGGAGAAGGAGGTGGTCTTTAAACCTGGAGGTTTCCCCTATTTGAGTCATGCCCCCTCCTCGCCCCATGTTCGCCCTGCCCTATCTGGAGAGAAGCCCAAGCTGAAGGCTGAGCAACCTTCTTCTGGCCTCCTAAACGTATGACTCCATAGATGTGAAAGATAAGGGATGTGACGCTCCTACTCCTCCTCCCCCCATGAGGTGAGCAGTTATTTTTAACACAGAGGTCACCAAAGCAAGGGCCAGTGCCAAAGCCTGTTGGAGCTGCTGCAGGGGATCCTGTTGACTTGAGTGAACATTGGAGGGGGGCCCAGAGGATCAGGGTGCTGGCTGAAGAGCAGCCTGTGTCCCCTCCCAACAAACCTTGGGCTTCCCCAGGACTGATGTGAGGGGCCCCGTGGATCGCACGGACCAAACTGTGTGTGCAGATGCAGAGAGAGGCTGAGGGTGGATCTGTTCTCATCCAGGACAGAGACGAGGTCTTGTAAGGAACTGCGTGATGATACCCGCTGATTTATGGACAAGCAGTGTTCTGGGAAGAAATGGCTTCCAATTAGCCTGAAAACAGACTGCTCTGGGTAGAGGATTTGCAGACTCTCTCTTATTTATTGGCAACCCTCGTTTTAGTATAATCAGCCACTTGACAGGCAGGTTAGGTAATTGTCCTTGATGTGAGCGCTAACAGATTTGAACACTGACTACAGCCTTTAGTGCCCAGAGCCCTCTGCCAGTAGCTGAAACGCATCTGATATTAAAATGCAAGGAGAACCTAGGAAGCCCCTTGCCAGAGCACCTTGCTGAGTACATTAAACCATTGCCTTCAATAATTCATAAAATCTGTTCAGTGAGCTGGTGTATATGTGTGGGGAGGGGGATAATAAAACATCTCAGACCTTGCCTGCCAGGATAATTGAGTGGCTAGTTAAATCTCTCAACAGTACTAATCGATAAAGGGGCCCACAGCGTAAATAAATCCAGAATGTAATATGACAGGGCTACGGAAGTGCATGGAAAGTGATTCTTCCTCTCCTGTGCATGAGGCTAGATGCCATACTGCTCCAGCAACTGGTATTTGAATAACCTCCATGCTCTGACAGTTCAAACATCCAGTCTTTCCAGCTGTGTTATCCCATGTTTAGATGTCACCTAAATGTCTTCGATTCAGCTGTGCGTGCGATGGAGGGAGCAGCTGGCTGTAAAAGGTAGGGAGTAGATTGTAAACTCTATCACTTAACTGAGTGTCTCCAGTTTCACTGATCAAGAGCTGATGTTGTGAGTGGAGGATCACTCCCTTTCCAAGATAAAAGTATTTTACCAGAGTTGGAGTGCTGTTTCTGCAGATCCTCAGTGAGGTATGAACAAATAGTCCTGACATAACTTACACTGCTGCTGTAAATTTACAGATGTTTTCAGTGCTTCAAATTAATCTACTCATTCAACCTCTCCAGGAGTGCAACACAACATGGCTGTGTTCAAAACTTACTTATCCTGGTGTGACTTTGGTGCAATTCTACTGTAGTCTGTGTCTCACCCTTACTATAACTGAGCCAGAACCTAACCTGCTAACAGACATCTGAAATGGGTACGATTAAAAGATGTCATTTTAATTTTCCATTAAATTCAGCCTGCAGCTTGCCTTCTATTCCATTAACGCTAGGCTAATATTTACTTTTACCATTTACAGATAACTGCGGACGTTCCACGTATTTCTTCCACCGAACCGATCTTCAGCCAAGCACTGCGTATTCAGTTCCTTCACTCCTTCCTGATGAATCTGGCAAAAACTCCAGCATTCAGGTTAGTGTTGGCTCTGCCCAGATATTGGCGATTATGCTCAGCTATTAGCATGTTTGTGGAAAGCAGATGTGTAACTGTCTTAACATGTATGAATTTGAATCAGATTTTGAAACCGCACGAATACAACGTCTGCTTTTCAATCCAGATGTACTCTGAAACTAAGCCATACTTGATCTTTCCTCTTGTGCTACTCTGTCCATCTTTTTTGGCTATGAAGTACCCAGAAAAAGTTTCAAGCATCCATTTCTGTGAAGAAAATAAATTACCCAGCAGCAGCACTACCTATGACTGTGCTACAGCTCATGTTAAAGCTCGTCTTCAGGCTTAAGCTTCCATTTCACGCAAAGAGGAGATGTGTGGCCAATTAACAGGCTCAGTCCATGTGCAGTAACTTGTTCAGTCACATCTTGCTCATGTGCCCAAGCCTCATAGTTCGGCATTTCCCTTCCTCTAGAAACACTGATTTGTTTTCCTGGCCCTTAGTGCCTCTGTCTGTGAGGCAATTGCTGTTATAAAACGATTACACAGGAGTACCTTGGAGATTCCCTCTGAGTCGAGCAGAACTTTGATTTCAAAATAGAGATATACAGCGAGGGAAAGAACTTGTTCTTTGAGATTGTATCTGGCCAAGGATTCCCCCATGCCTTCCAGATACTTCTGGTTCAACTCTGTGGGTGGCCACTGTGGGGCTTCTGGTCACTCATGGAACAGTGTGGGAAACACTGGGATGGAGTCGCTGAACTAGAAAAGCAAAAACATTAGGATCTCGGGAAAGATAGCTGTCTGGCCCGCAGAAGATGCTTCTGGCAGCCAAAACTGTCTAGAACAGCAACAAGAAACATGTCACACACCTGGCACAGGTTCTTTGGGATATGTGAATGCAGGTCTTTGCTATATAGGAGCAAATGTAAAATGTCGCTCGTCCTAGAAGACATAGTCAAAGGGATACATCTTGCTCTTTGGATGTATCAGGATGGGACTGAAGTCTCATGTAAGCGTTCATGGAAGCTCTGATACCTACAGCAAAGTACGCATAGCAGCGAGCAGCTGAGTACGCACCAGCCCTCCGTAGCATCCACCCAGCTTCCAAGTTAGGCTTTGCAGTCCAAAATGAAGTCTGCGTTGCTCCAGGTTACTGGTAAAAGAGTTAGCTTGTTTAAAACCAGTGTAGTTGTACCTACATGAGCTTCAGTCACACCTTGAGCTACTGATGAGGTACATACATAATTTATTCCATAGGCTGGACTATGATGAGAACAATTTAGCCCTAGATGGAAATCGTTATTCTGTCTTTATTCTAAATCTTTATTCAGAGTTTGCTTGTTCTTGCATAACTCCCTCATACTTCTGTAGCTTTAACCAATTCCACAGCATAGAGGTGGTGTCAGAGGTAATTGTATCGTACCTCTGCAGCCCAGAAGTGAGGATGGCACTCTTGGATTCCGGTAGGTAGAAACAGCCATATTTATGACTACTGATTAAAACATGGTATTGGAAAAGAGTATCATCTGAGTCATCAGGATATCAGTTGTCTGCTGCTTTCGTTCACGTGTGAATTAGAAAAAAGAATAAAGTTGCATTAAATTAAAAAAAGAATTTCAAGAAAATATTCAAAGGTTTCCCACAGTTGGGTGTATGCTTATATTTTTCTCCACCCATCGTAAATCACAGCAGATCTTCCCCCACCCCTGCTTTGCATTAGTAAATTGAACTGTACACTCTGTCCCCTCAAAGATTAATGCCTCCATCTGAGGAAGTAGTTGAATACCTGCTGGTGGTAGTACTTTCATCAGTAGCAAATGGGAGACTGTGGGAGGAGAACAGAATCTGCATGTGTTGGATGTCGGCCTAAACATACTCTCACTGAATTCTGGACATCAGGGAAGAATTGATGATAGAGCATAAGTATTTAATCAGCAAACCACAGAAAAAAAAAATTGAGGAATCCTACTTTTAATTAAAAAGCTTTTCAGCTGCCTTTGTTCCAAAATGAACAAATGTTTTGCTAATACCATGTGTCGGCAGAGTGCACTCCAAATACCTCAAAACTGTATTTGCTATCAAGTGACATTACAGTTGTTAGTCGTCCTTGGGTAAGTTTTTAAATCTCTGTAGAAGTTTGAAATCTTTTCGCTAGGCTATTTTTGGAAGATACATTTGAGAGACATTTAACCGCTACAAACGTTAAACTGTCAGTTCAAAGAAAGGTGTCGTGCCTCGTGTGCGCACGGCATCCAGTACAACTTGGTCCTGATCCTTGCAGAGACCTCTGAGTACCTTCGCAATTCTTATGCTAGTTTGACGTTCCACTTATTCACTAGAAAGCTACCCAGTGAGCCTGCTTAAAAACAAACCCAGTTTGCTTAGAATAAAAACAGCACGTCAACAGAGAGGAGGCTGTCTTCGCTGCCCTGCTCTGTATGTGGCTGCATGCGGAAAGCTACCTTAGAACCCACGTTTAATCAAAACCAGTTTAAGTTAAACATTTTTTTCACAACCATCAGCACGTGAAGGAACAAATAAGCGCAGGCAGTGCAGAACAAAGAACATTCATCGCTGTGATGTGTTGGCCTCTAGTTGAACAGCGTTCGTATCAACTTCCTCCTTCGCCCTGCACTAGGACTGCGTGTCTTTGCCGTGCTAGGAAAGTAAAGGCAGAAACACCTGTGGTCACTAGAGATTTTACCGCAGCTCTTGCAAGAGCGCGCTTGCTAACCATGGTGCCCTGCCTGTTTTCCAGTGAAGAGGGATACGAGATTTTGCTTGCCTAGAAATCATCTAAGAAGTTTCAAAACATTTTCTTCACTTCCTGCCCTTAAACTTTTGCAACTGTTATGTTCTGCATTAGAGACAGCGGCTTTTTACAACTGGTAAAATAAACTCCTGTGTCTGTCATTTGCCAAGCGGCTTGATTTTTTTTGCAAGTTTGACGATGTTTGCTGTTTTTACCGGTTTCTGTGTCAATTTCTGAATTAACCTCTTGTGATCATTGACAAAAGCCTGACATTGTAGACCTCATGGACAGCACAGGCCTAGAAGTGAGAAAGAAAACAAGTAGCCAAGTATATTGTATTTTTTTAAAAAGTGATTTTTTAAATTTTAAAATCACAAATGTACTCTGGTCTTGGTTTGGTTTAAAGGCCGCTTCAACAGACCTTGTTATCAAACTCCCATTGAAGAATACCCCTTATCACTTTTACAGTTCTCACTAAGCACTAAATATCTGCTGGAATTTGAGATGCAAATTACCGCTGGTCAGGCACTGTGACTTTTATATCAGCTTTTGGTATATGCTGTCGTTTTTCCGCCAAAATTTTATGCACAGGATGGTACCTGAATGAGAGTTATGCAGCAACCAAGGGCAACAGACCACAGGCCAGACATCTTATCAGTCAGCCACTGCTTTTGTGTAGAAAACAGGGTCTGACGCTGTGAGGTGCTGCTTGTTCCTAATTTTTGCTGAAAACAGCGATAAGTGCAGATGCTCAGTGTCACGATACTGAGCGCCCTTTGCATCATGTGCCCGTACAGCCGCCGGCATTGTAAGGGCAGGGCGTTTGGTATTGCAGTGCTGATACAGGTCGACATACGGGTCGATACCGCGCAATTGTGTAAAAAGCAAACTTCAGACTGGAACGTGCGAGCAGGAGTGCTGCCCGTGAGGCGTTATTTTCTCTGCAGCTGGGATGTGATGTCCCGCTTTGGACATTTTGATAAGGATGCAGATGAAACGGAGTGAGCGCGTAAGCGGTCTGGGCACCACCACGGCTGGCGGGAGCAGGTTTGGGCAGCCTGGAGCAGGGGATGGGTCAAATGTGTGAGAGGTTCCTGCAACGGAGGGAATGACCCGCGGGCCCGCACCCACAGGGCAAAGCTTGCGGGCTACTGCACAGCGAGAGATGGAGGATGGCCAAACCGAGCTGCCCGGCTCAGGCTGGGAAAGGTTTCTCATCGCAACGACGATTTCACGTTGAGCTCCGGAGTGTCTGGGAAGGTTTCTCAGCAGAGAGCTTGATGGAGGCGCCCTCCATCACCCCTCAGTGCGTGCTGGAGGCCTGGTTTGCTCCCCTCAGGGGAACAGAGGACGGAGCAGCCGCCGGCCCCAGCACACGAGCGAGCGTGAGGCAAAGGGCCAGAGCGTGTGGAGGGGGTGGGCCATCCTCTGGGAGAAGAAGGGGCTTTGCAGGTGGTGGGAGCGGGGCCCACCTCTGCCCCTCGGGTCCCACCTGGGCCCCGTCATGGATCCTGTGGCGAATTTTTAAAAATTCACCCAAACGGATCCATTTGTTTAGTCGCTAGAAACATTTCCCAAAGGCTCGGGGCGCGGGGGGTTCGCAGGAACCGGCAGGAGCCCTCCTGT
>NW_008823913.1:287436-296480 GCF_000699105.1 Pygoscelis adeliae
GTCTTCAAAGGCAGGCACAAAGAGGTGAATAATCTCTTCTTTTTCTCTTTTCCTGCCTTTTTTGTTTGTTGTTTTTTTTAATTTATGTTTTGGCCTGGGCCGAGCTGGGCACCGCATCCCGGTCGCCCCGTCCCCGCTGGGCTGCGGCAGCTATTCTTAGCCTGGGCATCGGCCCCGGCCTCTGGGGCAGCTCTGGTGGTGGTAGGCGTATTTATCGTTATTTACTATTGTTATTCTGGAGTTTATTTGGGAGGCAGGCGTGCGCCCCAGCAGGACCCGGGCAGGTGGCTTCACCTTGCGGCTGGCCAGAGCGGGGCTGGGGGGCGGCAACCGGCCGCGGAGGGGTCCGCAGAGGCGTCCTGCTTGCCAAAACTGGCCCTTAGCTTGAAATCAAGCAAACAAAAATCCCCCCACACCATCTGTGAAGTGTGTAGATGGCTCTTGCTTTGGGGTTTGGTGGTGTGGGGATTTTTTTGTGTGTGTCTGAAGTTTTGCCTTTTTCCACTTAATTTTTCCAACAGGAGGGGAAATCGCTCACTGGTAAATAAAAGGAAACCAATCCGGCAGTGGATTTTCCATCATTAGGGCTTGGGATAAGCCATGGCTCCCACAGTGTGTTTATTTCTAGTGATTAAATAAGAGGATAATCATTATATAAAGTAGTAACAAAAACCCAAACCTTGGGTTTTTCTCCTTGGGCTGACAAGCATAATTCAGGAAGGGGCAAGTCTAAACAAGTGAGGGATAGGCACTTAGGATACAAAGTGAGAGGCCTTTACTGCTGCTGCAAGACACTTCTTTCAGTAGTATTTGTAATCTGTTAAGAGGCTGCTTATCCTAATGTAAATTAATGGTGAAAATTTACGTTTATTATTAAATGACATATGCACTCTTTCAGAAACCTGAAGTGGAAGTAGCTGTGAAATGCATTAACAAGAAAAACCTTGCAAAATCTCAAACTCTGCTGGGCAAGGAAATAAAAATACTTAAGGTAAAAGTAGACTGACTTGTTTTCTTCAGTCTTTGTTCTGTATGTCCATTGTTGCTCCTAGCTTATGGTCTGTGTTTTACTTTTTCTAGGAATTGAAACATGAAAACATCGTTGCCTTGTATGACTTCCAGGTAAATACATTCAATTGTGGCAAAGCGTTCTGGGTTTGGGAGAGGTTGAATGGAGTTTGTGGAATTTCAGTTTTTAACAGATGTTTGTAATCAAACATGTATTCTCAGGGGGGAAGTCTTCTGATAAGTTAGGGAAAGGTAAACAAACACGGCTGAGCAGATCATGTCTTAATTGTTGTCTGGATCACAGAACTTTTATGCAGTTGGGAGTTGAGGTGGGAGCTCCTGCTCCCAGGATGTTATGCAGTGAAATGCAGTGTGTGGTGGATGTGTCTGTGTTGGAAGCTCATAAGTTCTCAAAATGTTAGAAATAAAATTACAGTAGTTATTCTTGGCATGCCTACCTTTTATTTTCTTTCTCTGGTCTGGATATACTCCCTAAGAAAATTTATTTTTCCTAAGCAATGTAAAAATAGTGTGAGCGTGACTTTGTAGCATATGATTGTCTCAGAGGATTTTCATTTGCATTTTTCTGTTGTCCTTGTGGCAATCGCTAAGTGTTAAAAATTGCAGCAGACATTTTTAGATTATTGTGGTTTCCCGCAGTTGCTTTTTCCTTCAAAGTCAGCTCTGAAGATCTAATCTAAGGACCTAAAACCGATCTGCCCTGAAACCCAAGTTATCCAATGACTTCCCCCCACCCTTGAATTTTTAGTTAAAAAAAATCCTGCTGGGTCACGGGGCAAGTTTTCTCTGACATTTGTGATGCTTTTTAAAAAAAAAAACAAAAAACAAACGCTGCAGGATCTAAAAGCCTAAAATGGAACCCTTCTGTTTCTGGATGGAGGGGCTGGCGTGCGGTGTGTCGGTACAGCCTGTGCCGCCCTACGGTCTGATACACGGCTGCGTGACCGCTGGCTCCTCCGCCGGACCCGGGTGGCCCTGGGGTGGCTTATCTGGAGCTGCCTGCCCTGTCCCTGATATCACGTGTCCTGCAGGCCGCCGTGTTTGTTGACATTCCTCCTTCTCCCGTGGATTGGCTCCGGTGGCCTCCGCGTCACCCCAAACACGAGTCCCAGCCGGTTGGTACAGCCTGTTTGCAATGCCTTCTGGGTGGTGTAGTCTGCCCGCGTCACCCCGGCCCTGCGGCCCCCCGGGGCCGTGTCACCCACTCTCTCCCCCTCTGCCGGGGCAGGGGGTTACGGCAGGGTGCTGCGGGGGGGGCCAGGTCCTTGGAAAGTGTTTAATGCCTGGCGTTGTTTTGGCGGGAGGGGATTTCAGGCTGCTCTGGGAGGGAGGCAAGGCTGCTGGGAGCGGGATTGCTTCTTGGAAATATCCTTTGGGTAAGAGGCCAGCTGTGCGTCGCTCCTGAGCCACCGTTTAGAGCGGGTCTTGCAAAGCAGTGACCGCCTCTGGCCTGATGCGTGCTGCAGAGTAGCTCAGAGAGCTGGGGAAGTTTCCTCTGGGCACAGGCCGCTTGGGGCATTAGATCTCGTGTGTTTCTGTTCTCCTCTGTACCTTCTAAGCTGACTTAATAACTTTTCAGCTGAGGGAGTGAGTGGTTGCTCCTGCACTTCCTCTATAGTTTGCATTTGTATGAAGCGTTATGCTGCTGGATTTGCTTATTGCAGCTCTTTCAAAACCTTTGTTCGTGTTCTGTTCCTCGCCCTGCTTCAAATAACTGCTGGGTAGGAAGCAGCTCAAAGACATTTCCTGCGAAAGGAGTGATTTCATCACTCTTTTTTCTCCTTATGTGATGGCAAATGAGCTTTAGTTAAATTCTGTGTATAGTAGTGTAGCCTGGTGAGATATTAGCGAGAAGCTGTGTAAGATACCACAAAACAGGAACTGGAGAATGGTCCTGGGCTCAAAGCATGCCCAGGTATACGTTAGTTACCAGCCTTGTCAGAGATTCCTTGTATGACTTGGGTAATTTGATTTCTTGGACAAAATGAGATGACCTAGGTGGCACTGGGTGCTATATAGTGCTACCAGGGCGTGGAGTCTCCTCTGGTGTAAGGTGATCGGTCATCAGACACAGTCTGATGCGGTCCACCCGCCCACGTTGTGTGTGTGTAATGTGTCTGAGTGTTTGGCCTTGCTCTGTGTCTGCTTAGGAGGTGTGTGAGAGTAAATTATCTGCAAAGATAAAGTGCAGTCCTGTGGAACGCTGGGTTCTGCCCACCTTTCCTTATTTTGTGGAGAAGACTACTTATTACTCACCTTCATCCTCTGATACAAGATTGGTTGCTTCATTCATAGCTGCATGTATATTTACCCTCGAAAATGTCATAGTTGCAGTTAGTTGAGCCCTTACTTTTAGGCTAAAACTGAAGAGGCTTATTCTTGTATTACAACATCATAGAGCAAAAAGGAGAAAATGCTTCCTGTGAATCTTAATGTTGCCCTGTAGCTTTATCTATCGTTGCATTTTGTGTTGTCCCTTCCTCTGCACTTTTACTCGCGTGTTCCTTACACACAAGGAAATGGTTGCCAAAACCACAGCGGCTTAAGCAAGTGATTACAGCCAATGATGCTTTCATTTGCATTTTCCTAGTTAAAAGCTAATGCTAACTAGGCCTCATACAACTCCATTTTTGATGTAATGCCAGGTTTGCCCCAGACAGACACTTGCGGTGCTGATATTTAATACTGACAGCAGCTCTCACCCTGGCACACTTATTTTTGTCCTTCAAATCCAGGAAAATTGCTGTGTTCCTTCTAGTTTCATAGATCTTTGTGATACTGGTTCATAAATAATGACAAAAGAAGCAGCTTCCTAGGAATAAATGATACTGGTGAATGTTTAATGCGTAAAAGTGCAGTGTCTGGACTTTTATAGATCCCCTCACTGGAGTCCTAAGAGCAGCATCATTACATGAGAATGGCTCACAAAATGAAATATGCATATTTCCATTATTATGTGCTCATGTATTAGTGAGGGGTGCTGTGAATAGTCTAGGAGCCTAATGCGAGAACCCCTGCTCAAAAAGAGGATAAATCATATAGTATTGTGTTTCTGAAAGTGCTGTCTGTCTAATGTCTGTATGGAGTCGTGGTGCGGATCTTTCCTAGGCACAGGAGATGTTTGGCATAAAGTAAAAACCAGATTCCTCCATATGCAGGGTGCATCGGTTGCTACTGAACGATCCCTGCCCGACTCCTCAGCTGCATTGCAGAGGGGCTGAAGTTGGGTCTCCAGACTGCAGCAGTCGAGGCGAGTACAGCAGTCTAGAGAGACATCTGGAGAACAGAAGTCTTTTTACTCTTTTTAAAGACAGCCAAATGAGCTCTTGTTCCTTAAGGTGGAAATTAGCGACAACAAAGATACCAATGGTGGTTTCTGCTGCATGAGGACTTGGTCTGGAAATGAGGTTTCTTAGAAAATGGATTTCCCAAACTCTGAGGATCAGCTCAACTCGTGTGTTGATACTGAAAGCTTAGTAGCATGTGGTCTGGTGTATGGGACTTGCTTTGGTTTCTTTTCTGACTCAGGACATTGACTCTGTGATCAGAGACCACTCGATTAGCTAAGGGGATTCAATGGTAGGAAGGTAACTCTTGAACTTGTCAGACCCTGGGAGCACTGTGCGCTAGACGGCTTCTTCCAGCACTAGTAAGAAGTAGGTTCTTACATGTAACTAAGATCTTTGGGGCAACGGGAGGTCCTGGGTATGTTTTCTTCCCTCTGCTGTGCCAGCTGCCCCAGGAAGGTTGGTTGAATACGTGTCAACTGAAGATCTCACATGTGGCTGGGTTGGTGCTAGGGCAAGAAAATCTGCTATTCCTGGACATAAATCATGCTTTGGATATTAGAAAGCGTTTTCCTGTATGGAATAGGAAGAAGGATTATTTTACTGGCACGTTTTCCCTAGTTGTGTGCTGTGATCTGAGCTTGCTTCTTAAAGCAGCCTAGCTATGACTGTGCTTGTGTGGGTATTGGGTGTTTTGTTTTGGGTGTTTTTTCTAACTTTTGCACAGGTGGGATGGACAGGTTGTAGAACCATAGCTGTTAACGTCACGCAGGGCACTGCGCTGCTGAGTTTCTGGTTTAGCCTAGGTTACCTGAGGGTCTGCTTTCCATAATTTTGTGTCAAGTTGGCTTATTGTACTCACCAGCTCGGGATGAGCTGAGAGTAATGCTTAACTCGCTCGTGCAGTACAGACTCACCAAAAATATTTCTGCTGGAGTGACTGTATCACCTGGAGCTCCTGGAGACAAAGAACATGGAGTCCTTGCAGTGCAGTTTTTCTTGTGCACACGGATTAAGGCATGGGTGGCAGAACAAATGCTTCTCAGCTTAATGATCAGTCACCCTGGGCTGGTCTTGAGAGCCAAGTAATAACAGGCGCTTGTTCTATTGTTGCTGTATAGAAAGTCCTTGTGATCATTAGGATCAGGACTGTTGGGCTGTGATGTTCTGTTGTGCTGTCTGCACCGTCACCCTTTTCCGATACGGAGCCTTTAACTGCTAGTCCACATCTTGTTGTACGTGCCTCCCGCTGTCCCCCGGGACCTCTGGAGCTCCGTGTACAGCAGTGTCCTTTGGTGTGCCCTCCAGCACCGCTCGCTTCTGCTGCAGTGCTTTGCTGATGAGTGTGATGTCGGATGAATCAGTGTTGCTGCAGTGTCACCTCCTTGCCTCGCCACCTCTCGTGCCACCTAATGCAGGATCTTCTGTTCCTCAGGCACTGTTCGGGTGCCCCATCTCAGGAGACAGGGCTCCACTGTGACACTTGGAATGACTAAGGAGGTACTCTGTGTCTGGGAGATCACACTCCTGAGGTCAGGCTGCCTGCCTGGTTAAATCCTGTTTTAATTCCACTGCTGAGCAAAGCTGGCAAATTGCCTCGTGAGTGGGTGTAAAGTGCAGGCTTCTCTGAACTGCCAAGCAGTCCTCTTTCTGTTTGCGCTGCGGACAGGAGAGGGGTGTCTGCCATCCCGCTCCGTCAGCATCCTCGCATCTGTTGAAGGGTATCACTGTTACTGAAGATTGGATCTGGCTTAATTTAGAGCTAGAAGGGGAAAAGGACAGAAAATCCAACCGCCCTCTGCCAGTAGTTCTGTAGGATGAGGCTTGAGAGTTTAGTGGACCAAAATGGCTATGTTTATGGAGAACAGAGAACTTTATAGTCTTGAACTTCTGTTTTATGTTGGCTTCGCTAGCTGGGTACCCCACTGTGCAGGTCACAGAAACATCTAGCAAATGTTGACCACTAAATATAGACCTTAGAGGAGTCATAGGCTTTTTTTAGAGGGAGTGGTCGTGTTGCATTTCTGAAATTATGATCACTGTTTTACTCATCCTGTGTGTAAAGCACATACCTGTGTTCCTCTCACATGATTAAGATGTCATGGAAGAGCCGGCGACGTGGAAGTTAATAGCCTCTAAAGCTCCTGTGGAAGGTAGCATTACTCAGACTATAATGACAGATTAAGGAATGTTTCCCAGGAGTAATCGGAAACTGGTAGGCTGTTGTGTTCGCAGTTTGACAGCAAAGCTCTGGTAACGGCTCAGGTGCTACTCGTGCTGCTCTTCATGAAGCTCCATCAGTGTTTCCATTATAAAAATTTCCACTGTTTTAAATCCTTGTGATGATTGAATGCATATGGTTGGAGTGAGCAAAGCAAGGCGGTGGAGACTTGAAAGATGGATGGGAAGAAGTGCCTCCTAATCAGTGGCTGGGTGGGATTGAATTCAGATGGAGAACTGCTGTTTGACTTTCTTTAAAGTATTTATAGGTCCAAACCAAAGCCCAATTAAAAGATTTGATTTTGTGGCCTTCTGGACTTGACCCTAAATTGTGAAACTGCAATAAAACTGTATGTTTCAAATGCTCAAGCATGTGTAGAGAATTGAGGACACAGTTCACTTTCACGTGTCTTCCTTTTTCCTCTCCCTTTCCTGCACCCCCTGCCTTCCTACCTCTTGATAGCAACTGAAAAGCTTTTGCACAACAGGCAGACTAGCAAACAGCAAACATAGAGTTGGTGTCGGTGGTAGGAATCTGAGCTGGATGACTCTGGCTTGCTTTGGGGAAGCTCCTAGAGAATCTCTGGTCCTCTGAAGTGGGCATGTCTCTTCCATGAGGCAGACTGCCTTCATCACATGGCACGCAGTGAGATACAGTGGGAAGTGAGAAGCTAAGCACGGGGGTGGTCAGCAGAGATGGTGGTCTTTGATCTGCAACGTCGAGGAGAGAAGGTTTTTGGTTTTGTTTTCAAAAAAAGGATGTGCTTTTTTGCTTGGTTTTTGTTGATTGGGTGGTTTTGGGTTTTTTTGGTTTTTTTGTTTTTTTCCCCTGTTACTCATGTTCATGTAGCAATAGTAAATGGCAAACTCGATGGAAAGTGAATACGAGTGATGTGGTCTTCCAAGGCAGTGTTTCTCAGGTACAGACCTAAAGATACTTTGCTTAAGAGAAGCCATCTTAATTGTCTTCGGATGTTATGGTTCCTCTCTGAGAAATTGAATAATAAATGTCCACAGCACAATCAAGGGAGGAGCCCTGCCAAAAGATAGCTTTAGAGCCTCTTTTGTGCTTAGTGTATAGCAAGAGGTGCTTTAACTGTGTGATGCCTCCTGCTTTATGATGTGCAGGCCTTAAATACCACCATAAACGTAGAGATGCTCTTGAAATGCAAAGTGAGGATCTCAAAGCTGCATTTGCTTAATAAGCAAGGTTGTTTCAAGAGGGGCTGATAGAAATGAATCAAATTCTGCATCACTGGTTGCTTAGGGCAATAATGATCTGTCTGGCTGCAGATGCACCTGGCTTGTCTCCTAGCATCAGAATAACAGGAGGAATTAGGTCAGCTGAGCTGGCACACTAGAGATCAACCAGACAGTGTGCTTCTGGTGGGGGGAATGAAAGATGCAGAATTTTAAGTCGTTAGAGTTCCTGTTTAGCAAAGCGTCTTGCATCTCCAGGAAGGGAGGGCCTCCCTGCTGGCTCGGTACGTGCTGGTGCCCTGGAGCGCAAGGCGCTCCCATCGCTGGTGCGATGGGAAATCCCACGAATCGCAGCGGAGGGCAAGGTGGTGTTGAGGCTGAGATGCAGCCCTGCCGGGCTGCTGCGTGGGTTTGGAGCACGTAGGTTGCATGTTTCCTATGCGCGTGTGCTGCTTAATGTCACTGTGCACGCAACTGGGCAGTTGGGCAACTTTCTCTTTGCAGGATTTTTCATTTGTGTTTGACTGATATTTTTTTTCGTCTAGTTGGCAGTTGTAGCCAGCCTGTTACATATGTTAAAACATACTCAGTTCTCTTTGTTTTTTAAATACTGCAGATTCAAGCCCATGTTACTCTGGCTTCTGGTAATCGGATATTTTTTCCCCCCCTCTTAAATTAAGATGGTTTTTATTTGAAAACCTACGCTTTTTTCCTTTAAACTCCTTGTTGTAACACCTTTGTGCTGTGATAATGTGTTTGTTTTCTTAAATCTGGTAAATGAAGTATGAAATAAATGGATGTAAAATAGAAGACTTGCAAAGGCCAGTCAGTCATGCAGCTGCCATAGAAAACCCTGCGGGGGTTGGATCTCTAACTTCCAGAGTTGCACCAAAAAAACCCCTCTCCTGCAGGATATCAGGTTGTGTTTGGGATATTCCATTAAAAAAACCAAGCCATTCCCAACTTTATTAGCAGAACTGCATTAATTGGTTCTAAAATCAAACTTCCAGATTGCGTGGCTTTGCTTGTATTTGAACATATCTCAGTAAGTGAATATGTCGGAGTGATGGTCGGAGGCCGTCTTGGGCTTAGCGACCATGAAATGGTAGAATTCTCAATTCTTGGTGAAGGAAGGGGGGAGGGGGGCAGCAAAACCGCAACCATGGACTTCCAGAGGGCGGACTCTGGCCTGTTCAGGACGCTGGTTGAGAGAGTCCCTTGGGAGACGGTCCTGAAGGGCAAAGGGGTCCAGGAAGGCTGGACGATCTTCAAGAAGGAAGTCTTAAAGGCGCAGGAGCAGGCTGTCCC
>NW_008823913.1:298354-312357 GCF_000699105.1 Pygoscelis adeliae
TTTAAAAGACGTGTAGATGAGGTGCTTAGGGACATGGTTTAGTGGGCGTGGGGGTGTTGGGTTGACGGTTGGACTCGGTGATCTTAGAGGTCTCTTCCAACCTTAATGATTCTATGATTCTATGTCTCGGTGAGTGTGTGATTAAAATGGAAACGTTCACTCTTGTGGCCTGCCTTATTGTCTGCCTCGACCCACAGCACTTCCCCCACTATTCCGGCACTTTGGGGGGTAGGGTCATAAAATGCAACCTTGCGGTGTGCAAGGATTTCATTCCAGTACATGTGACTGAGCTTAAGGTAATGGGGAATTCAACCTTAAGTGTTCATTTTATAATATGACTGTGATACAGAAAGGGGATGAGGAATGAATATAGAAAAGCAAGTCAGATCTTCAATATTTTTATCATTGTTCTTAGAATTCTGAAGTCTCCTCTCTTGATAGCATTAAACAAAAGCAAGCTCCTTTTTGCAAATGGCAATGCATTATCTTAAAGACGCTTCTAGGTCTTATTCTGCCTGTTGGCAAAGGGGTAACTACTTCTTTCCACTCAATGTCAGAAAGTCCAAACTTTTCAGGATTGTGCTGCTTTTTTCTTCCACAGTCTCTTATCCGTGCTGGACTGCTGCGTACAGATGTGACCTGCGCTGTATGCTCTCGGGCAGTAATGCCTCCTTAAGAGCTGGCCAGCTGGGGACGCAAACTGGTGTAGGTGGTGCAGCATTACCCCCAGACGAACATGACTGTTGTAAGAAGTGATTGCTTTTCAGTGTCCCAGCAGCATGAGTCTTCAGTTTGCTCTGATGCATGTTTTTGGTCTCGCCTTGAAGCTCTGTGCCTTGTGAAAGCTGCCACTTTGTCCCTATACTCTTATTATGACATTAATCCAGTATTTTGGTTTCTGTGGTTAGGGTCAGATGCAGCTGTCAGCTTTGACGTGCTGTAGTGTGTTGCTCTGCAGAGGCGGCACAGTCTGCCTCCGAAGGAGAGTCTTGTTTTCCTGTTTGAGCTCTCTGCGAGCGCTGTAGCCATCAGTCATCCAGCAAGTGCGTTGAATCTCAGGGCTTTGATCAAGGCCTGCAGTGAACTTGTGCGAAGCCAACAGCAGACCGTCCAGTCAGTGGGGCAGTGACAGGCACTGCGGCCTGCCACCGCCTGGAGGTAGAGGTGGAGAGGAGAAGAGAACTGGGGCTGGTTTGAAGGAAGCTGCAGAAAGCTCGTGTCCAGTGGAAGGGATGGTGAAGTTTCTTCAGGTCACTTGAAGTCTGAGCTGTCCTACCACTTGTCTGTGGTGGTATTAGCTGCCTGGCAAATAGAAGCTCCATGGACATGACTCTGTCTTGTTTATTTTTTTTTTTTTTAATGTTATGCAGTCAGACTTTAGGACTATTGCCAGAGGATGGGAAGTGCTTTCCCTCCCTTCCTGAAGCCCGTGTAGGAGCAGAGGATAGCTTTCCTGCTGTTTTTAATCTGCTCTGAAGTACAACCTGTCCTGAAACAACTCATCTGTTTCATAAGCAGAGAATACCATAGTGCCTGGAATGGGATAACGGTGGCCCTTCGCATTGTTGTTCTCCTGGTCCTACAGAAATCCACCTGATGCAAGGCTGCCCATAAACCAATTCTATGCTGCAGGGCCTCCCTTCTGCTTGCCCTGTGCCTCTGCTGGTGCTCCACATCCTGGAGCAAGCTGACAGGTCTGTAGGAAGCAGAATGCAGTCAAGAGCCAATGCAGAAGTCTGTGGGCCTTTCTGGGTCTTGCTTCTTATGCTTATTCCCTGGCATCTACATGAAGAAATTAGAAGCCCTCATTCTTTTGGGAAGTTGAAGATCTGCTGACTGTGGTAATAACGCTTTCCAGTCAGTAGCAGTAAGTTTTATTGGCAGACCTGGATGTGCCAAATCGGGCAGAGATACTGAGTAGACTGTTGGTTGATGGTATTTGTTGCTTGCATACCATCTCCTGGACTGTGTTTATGTGTCACTGCTGCCACAGCCCAAGATTTATCACTTCCAATGTAGCCCATAAGCAAGAGGAAAGTGGCTGCTCGTTCCTTATAATGTGCTAACTCTCTTGGTGCAGGACCTCACCGGCTGCATGACTGGAATCCCAAAGGTCTGTCCTAAAATGTGCTTTTGTCTGGCTGCGAAGCTGTGTCTGGGTTTGAGAAACATTTTGTGATATTGTGTGTCTGTGCAGAGAGGAGATTATACTGCAGTGAATGAGTACTTTCCTCTTCTTTCTTCCTTTTCTTCCTCCATCTGAGTTAATTGTTGTCTTTTGAATTGGAAACCTGCTTGAAATGTTCTGAGCTCGTCATTGGTAAGGTTCAGAAGGAGTAAAGAGGGGGAACAGGGCCAGGGAACAGAGAAACACAGTAGGATCTGAGATTTTTTTCTTTTTTTTTAATTTCCGCATGAGGTCAAAAGGCATATGAATATCTTCTAGCTATTTGCTTTAGATCTGTTTTCCAAACGGTTAGTATTGGTAGGTGCTCCCACAATTCAGATTAATGTTACTGTTGTCTTTTTTCTTGCTTCCGTTCAAATAGTTGTGTCAAGAGATAACCCTTGCATAGCATGACTGTTTTCCTTTCCCTCTTCAGAGGTTAGCCTGTTCAAGCCAAGCTGTGAACCAGAGTGAAATAATACCAAGAGATTTTACTGTTTGGAAAAGTTTCTTCCCTCTCTTGAGAACGGTGGGTTCTGTTTCCTGAGCTCAGCTAGCTTGGGAGCCCCTGCTTTAGCTAGAGGCTTTCCAGGTGCCGTTGGCCTCGGAGTTGGTTTCTGTAAAGCAAAATGGTGTTCGTTACTGGCTCCATGAGATGCTACTGGCAAAACAGGAGGCTGCAGTGTGCTGTGGTTCTGCTGCAGCGAGTCAGGGAGGTAGCATTAAAAAAAAAGATTGGAAGAGCTTAGCTTTCAGTTGGTGTTGAGTTTATCTTTCACTGTCAGATCCTCAGCTTTATTTTATGCTTCTGTTGTGTTGGAACAATTGACAGGTCCTAGCCCCGCTTAGTGATCTGTGTGCAGCAATTATCTTTGCTTGGCAGCTGCTCCTGGTCCTGTTTGAGAGGCAGTGTTCAGCAGCACGTGGTAGACATCTTCTGAGAGGTACAAAACAGGAACCTTCGCCATCGGAGGGAGGCCAACAAACAGGCAGTGGTACGCTGTTCTTCAGGAGAGTAACAAAACCAGTTTTGAGGACTTGAGTCCATACAGCTCCTCTCCTGTAGGCAGTAGGAGCCTTGTCAGCCACGCGGTGCTCAGCACATGGGCGTAACAGTGGAGCTACCTTCATCTCCCAAGTCTTCCTCCTGCATCTCCCAGCCTTCCTAGAGAAGAGGGTTTCTGTGAGATGGAAGCCATTCTTTGCTGGTTTTACCCCAGTGTCTATTACAACACTGGTCCCACACAGATTGGTGAGAACACTGCCTTGCTGAGAGTTTGGGAGTGTTGTGTAATTAAACTTCAACTTTTTTCCCTTCCTAAACATCTTTCTAAACTTGGTGGCAGGCTAGGCGCTGGGGTAGAGAGCAGAGGAGGATTTCTCTAAGGAAGTTTCCTCTCGCAGACTTTTTAAGCTGTGGTAGGAGGATGACTAACTGTGGGTACAACCAGACGTTTCCCTTTGGACACACCTAGACATACACTTTCCAAGAAGAGGATCATGCCACCTTGCAGTATGGGTGGAGAGAAAATTTAAAGGGAGACAGGACTGCTGGGTCTTGATGTTCATAACGCCATCCCTCCTAGTGTCCCAGTGAGGAATTTTAACACAGCATTGTCCTGGGATGATTTATGCTCAATGAAGTTTCTTCATTTCTCTGTCCTCCGTCAGCAAATGCACGTTATTTGTAGACAGTAGAGGCTGTTGCCTATTTTTACACTCAATTAAATTGTAACTTCATTGCTGGGGCCTCTGTTGCAAGAACGACGAGTCAGGCAGTGATCCAGGCTGATTAATTATTGGCTTAATGTCTTTGGCAGAGGCCTTTTGGTGCTGTTGTGGAGCACAGTCAGGGTACTGCTGCACTTTGTGATGAGAGGAAAAGTTAGGGGGTTGCCTCTCTGCCGTTCCCTTTGTCGAGCTTGTTTAGTGACAGGATTAGCCTTGGCTGCACAGACTGGTACATGTGAGTAAGATGTCCAGAGTAAATTATCTGTAGCGCTTCTTGGACATAAGCCTCTGCAGAAATACAACAAACTGTAATGTTATTCTTGTTACTGATGTGGACATGAGTGGGTTGGGCATTTTGTTTCTTTTCAGAGAGGGTGGTAGTCTGCAAAATTTGGCTTGCAGTATTTTTTCCTTGTTTTGTTAATGAACAAATCATAAATACCGTGGAAGGATAAAAATGGAAAAGAAATAGTTTCTGCTGCTGAATCAGCTTGAGAGAAGTCCGTCAGCCCGTTTGAGAAACCAGAAGTCTCCACAGACAGTTGTATCCATTGTAATCACAGTGAGCTACTGGCTGAAGGCTTTTTCCAAACGAGAACTTGTTTCCGGGGCCCTTCCTGAAATAAATGTTTAGTTTTGGTGGCAAAATTCCTACAAATCTTTCTGGTAAGCGGGTCTTGAAATGCTGAAGTTGCAAATGTGGAAGTTGTCAACCCTGCTACAGGCGTCTGCGATCTGAAAATACACTTGCTAAATGTTCTGCGGTGGGTGTGCGTGCAGCAGGGCGGAGAGTGCTTCCCAGTAAGGCTTGAGTGTTCAGAGAGTGCTGTTGCTGGTGGATGGTTGGGGGAGCCACCTACTTCTCTCCTAGAAGCCTTTCAGGCATTGCTCTCTGGTCTCTTCACCCTGTGTTGGTGGGATAAAACCACCAACCACCAAGGTCCCTTTGTTGCTGGGGGAGTCAAGCAGAGCATCTCCCTTGCCTGTGTCGGTCCTTATTTAACCCTAGTCACTGTACACACTGGCTGCCAAAAATCAATGACTTGATGATGTTTGTTTGCAGTCTTTAAATAACATACAGTGGAAAAACAACCAAACTGTACAGTGTACACTACCTACTGGCTAATAACTTACTACAAATATCTTTTGGACTTAGTTTGGGTAAGCTAAACCTCCTCTTCATTTTCTGTATAAGTAATAGTATATTAAGCTTCCCCAAACCCTGCTGGCACTATACATATTAATGTGTAGAGTTACTGAGCTGCAACGATCACAGCATGTTTCAACAACAAGTGTCTATGAAAAAAATGTTGCCGTGGCAGTGATGAACTCTGTGTGGGCTGCAAAAAACACTTCAGACACTTTCTCCATGCCCAGCTGTTGCCCTGTAGCAAGCTCCCTGGCCTGCAGCCCCGCAGTCGTTCCCTGAGCAGCTGCACCATACTTCTGGTGTGTCCTCGCGTCTTCTGGTACATCCGTGGCTGGAGCTCCCAGAGCAGTGAAAGGCCTGGGTGTCTTTCATAAACCTTGACTTTCCTCTGTTCCTGTTAAGGACAGCAGGAGCTGGTGGGCTTTGAACGCTTCTGAAAATTTTCCCCCAGCGCTTTGTCACTTGCAAAGCTTGTGACCATGCCCGGGGTTTTCTTCTTGCACTGCTTCCCTGGGCTAGCGCTTCTAACCACAGGCTGGATTCCCACTTCATCTGAAGCGTGTGTGAAAGTGGATGACTTAACGTGTGCTGCTTTTAAATGCAGAGATTGGAAAACAAGGCCTGTTTAAAGCAGTACTTGTCATGCAAGGAAATGCAACAAACGCCTTCTTGAAGTATCACAGAAAATTGCTTTTTGGACAAACAAGGAGACCTTCAAAAAGCTCAGCTGGGCTTGTTTAGCCTGGAGAAAAGGAGGCTGAGGGGAGACCTCATCGCTCTCTACAGCCACCTGAAAGGAGGTTGTAGCGAGGGGGAGGTCGGTCTCTTCTCCCAAGTAACTGGCGAAAGGACGAGAGGAAATGGCCTCAAGTTGCGCCAGGGGAGGTTTAGATTGGATGTGAGGAAAAATTTCTTTACTGAAAGAGTGGTTAAACATTGGCACAGGCTGCCCAGGGAAGTGGTTGAGTCACCATCCCTGGAAGTATTTAAAAGACGTGTAGATGAGGCGCTTAGGGACATGGTTTAGTGGGCGTGGGGGTGTTGGGTTGACGGTTGGACTCGATGATCTTAGAGGTCTCTTCCAACCTTAATGATTCTATGATTCTGTGGTGGTGAGAACAGCTGTAAGAGCCGGGGACGGCCAGCCCCAGGTCTGGGGAACGCTCGAACCAGGGGAGCCATGTGAGCTGAGGCTGCTGGACTGCCCAGCGCCTCGTGCCCCTCCGGGAGAAGGTGGCCCTTGCTGCATGCAGCTGTAGCTTGAGTCTCTCAAATGGCAGGTAGTTCAGCTTCCTCCCCTCTCCCCCCACATCTTCCAACCAGTCTTCCAGCAAGCATCTGGAAACTTAGATTTCACGTTGTGAGGTTAAAAGAGGATTGCAAGAGAAATGATGGGAGGTGCTGAGGACTCGAGGTGTTGACAAAGGCAGTCAATTTGGTACAGGCTTGACGGGAAGTAGAGTCCTGTGGGCAGACCAAGATGAAAGGGGCTGAGAGCAGACAGTGGAGACTGCTTGGAAACTAAAAGGCTGGTAGGCTGGATGCTGGGGCTTTTTGAAATTGTAGTCAGGCTCGGAAGAGGAATCAGGCAGGCAGGTGTCTAAACAGCCTGTAAGTAAAGGCATGCTGCCCTGGAGCTATGGAAATGGAGTGAAGTCTCTTGCTCTGCCACTGCTTTCAGAGCTTCTCCATTCACCCAGGTAACTGCTGCCTGCACTGGTCCAGGACTGAGCCTTGAGTTTAGGAGTGACTTCTAGCATACAGGCTTTTATGTAGTAGGTCTGCTTCTGTCTGACTTCTGTTTCAAGAAGAGGATTGAGAGTCGTTCACCCTTCAGTGTCTACCCAGGGTTGAAACGTCTGGCTGTTTTCACGTTTGTTCTCCGCTTGTGGTTTGGCAGCTCTGCTAAACAAGTGCCAGGCAGTCGCTGGTGTCAGCGTGTGTGTTGCACAGCCACTAAAGTTCCTAACGTGGCTCCGTGGTGCTGTATGTTTGTGGGGCACTTCTCAGCAGTATCCTGTGCTTGCACCGTGGATATACCGCCATGTAGATGCCTCCTAAGGCCAGGGAGCCAGTGGAGAAGATCAGCTAAGGCTGGAGGTAAATGCTGAAGACTGTAAGAAGCATCACAGTGCAGCACCTGTAGCAAACTTAGGAAGGTGAGCATTTGGCCTGGACTTCGCTGGTGTTGACCCCCATGATAATCCAGAAAGCTTTAGCTGCCCGATAATGACACTCTGTTAATGCATGTACAGAAACTCGTTGGCCAATGTTGTGTTTTTGACCTGAGATCTTTCCTTTTTGCCCTCAAATCAAAGGTGAATCTCTTAGGCACTTTTCAGCTGTGGGGTTGAATTGCAGGTGCCGAAGTTGTGTTCCTCTTATCTCTCTGTTCAGGCTAGCGCTGTTCATGTGGGCATAGCTGCTATAAAGGGCCAAGCTGAATGTGGAAATGATTAAGGCTCTAAGATAGTAGTGTGCCAGCATCTATCTGTGTTGCATGCTGCTGTTAATCTCTAGAGCCTGAAAGGAACATGAAGACCCAAGCCGCAATACAGGAGATCTGCTTGGTTAAACAGATGCACACTCAGAAAGGAATAGCATGCTTAAATACCTGGCGTATTTAAAATACCAGCACCGTCTTCCAGGAATTAACCTATAATGAAGTTTTACCCTCTCTTCAGTCTGAATCATAACAGAGCACAGTTTACCTGTTTAAAAGGAAATGCGGCAGTTGTAGTGTGTGTGAAACATTTCAATGCATAAATCTCATTTTTCCATTTTCTATTTCCCCAGGAACTGGCAAACTCTGTCTACTTGGTTATGGAGGTGAGTGTGTGTCTCTCTTTCTTTTTTTCCTTCTTTCCCTTCCTTTTTCTCTCTTTTTCCCTTTATTTTCTTTTTTTTTTTAAACTTATTTTAAGCAGACCAGCTTGTTATACAACTAGTGCTTTCTGCTCACAGTCTCACCCGTGATGCTTTTGCTAGTCTAATCTGCAGCTGCATGCCAGTGTGGGTGAAGATAGCAGCCAGAGGGATTTTTCATACTGCTGCTGTCAGAAGGTCGTGCTGGCACAGGTTTAATCAGTCAGACATCTTACCTCAAGGGTCAAACGGGTGTTACTGGGTAGTATCCGCTTCAAAGATACACGGAAAGAGAATTTTCTCCACACAGCCTAGCTACAAAGCTTTTGAACATTTTCTTTCCTCTGCAGTCTTCACTCTGAGGTCTTGTTGACTTTCCTTAATGGTATGGAACATGATGTGGGGAATTTCAGTTTTCAGCTGTGGCTGGTCCCAGGCTTTCCTCAACCACCTTTCTGGTGGTATCTCCATGGTGACCCTTCTGCTTTGTTCTGGTTTTATCTCTTTCTCTGATGTGCAGGTACACGGGTGTGCACATGCACAAAAGCTAGTTAATGCTGGTGTATTGTAATGCAATATAACGTGTAGGGGAATTGGGACAGAAGAAGAACCTACAGGAATGGGGTTTTCCTTGCCAACTTCTGAATACTTATTTTGACACGTGTGATTACTTACGTTTAAATACTATGATAAGCCTGCTATCCTAGTGAAGCTTACTGTTTTTGTTTTTAATCTTTGATTTGCCTTGCATTAACTGAGCTTTCTGTTCTGTTTGCAGTACTGTAATGGTGGTGACCTGGCAGACTATCTTCACAGTAAGTAGAACAATATGGAGAATATCCTCTGTATTCAGAAGAAAACACTGACTGTTTTAGCTCATTAAAGTTGCTGGGGTTTGTGGAAGATCTAAGTAAGCAGTTTGTGTATTTTTTTTTTTAATTCCTGCAAAATAAACAGAGTATCACTGCTCCTCTTCTAAGAGGTTCACCCCCTGATAATCATTTGAAAACTAAGAATCCACGACAATAAAAGCTAGTCTTGTAGTCTTTCCTATGTAGGTCAGTGGTGACTGTTGTCAGTAGTTATGTAGTTTAGTTACAGTGACCTTATAGATTAAACATATTTTAACACTGCTAGGGACGTGGTTTGTCTTTTTCTTGGTCACTGGAAAAAAGCTATTTATACTGAAGCCTTGCAGTTCTGTAGGGTTGGATTAAAATAAGATCCCAAGAGTGTATTTCGCTTTCTTTAAGTTTACCCTTGAGGGTGTCCCCACATCTAGGACAGGAACACATTTCTTACTGCAGTGTATTGACGGTGACTGTAGCGTAGCTAGTAGTGTTGTGAGGGTGATGAAAACTACTAACTTCAGGGTCTTTTGGAGAATATAGCACGGTTACCTGCGACGGTGGTGCCTTGAAGAACCTTTTGGTGAGACTGAAGTGTGTCTTTGCCATTAAACCGAATGAAACACGCTTTGCGTGTTATCCGGCTGTGTTGCTGGGACTTGGGCTTCAATCTCCCAAGCTGTTTTTCAGTGCAGCCCACTGCACAGGTACAGGATCCTGGCCTATGTGAAAATCACGTTGCACTTAAGTACCTAAGCGGTAGGAGGATAACATGTTGAACAAATTGCTTAGCTGCAGTCAGACACAGACCTTATTTTCTGTTGGCCTGACTGGTGTGTTTTTTTGGGTGGGTTTTTTTTTTCTTTAAAGCAGCTTTCTTGTTGTTTTGCACGTTAACTAGAAGATTACTGAATGTGAAGAGACAACTTTAATCTCATTTCTGCTGTGGCTCTGGGTCATGATTAAACAAAGTTTCTTCACATTGTGCAAATTAAAAGCTAGTCAGCTGGATAATACTTCAGGCTCCTTATTTGAGGTACATGGTGCCTGGAAATGGCAAAAATTGAAGGATTAAAAGCTAAATTTACATTTGCCCTACAGATAGTGTTGGCATCCCTAAATGATTATTTGGGGCTTGATGCTAGTGTGTTGCACTCTATTCATACAGGGTAATGAATTAAGTTTGTGGACTTTAGTTTTCAGAAAGGATTTAGTACTTGAAGGCAAATGAAGGAATATTCTAACTTTCATGTGTTTTGTCTAAAATGTGGGTGAGATAGCAGTGACAGGCATTTGTTTATTAAAATCCAGGTTTAGTGTGCTTTGTCTTAGATAAGTGATGGTGGTTTTGCATCTGTTGTACTGCTGTGCTTTAAAAGGAGCATCTTTGGTGGTGGTGAAATGCTGTTATGAATACCAAGTGAAAATGGTTTTGTATTTGATACCTTCTTTTTCTCCTTGAATACAAGCAAAAATTTTAACAATGAAATGCTTTTAAAAAACAGTCAAACTTCAGTTTTACCAATGCATGGGCTTTGAAAGCTAAAGTTTTCAGCTTTCATGCACATGAAATGAACCCTGATGTTAAAGCACTGGGCTGTGAGCTCTTGTTGGCAAAGCTGCGTATGTAAACAAGAACACAGCTTCTGGCCGAATGATTTATAGAAACATGGGTTTATAGAAAATCTTCCTGTTCATACTAGTGCTTCTGTGTGTCCATTGTCATCTTCTCCCTTCCACCACCCTGCCAAAAAAAAAAGTGAAGCATACTGTGCAATTAGCTAGGCTATTAATACAGCTTGCTTCCTTGTTTATCAAATGAGACTGCTCAGGAAATTGGTGGCTAGTTTGAGAAAGTGACAATGAATTGTATTTTCCAAATAAAATTCAGTTTTACCCCAGTTTGGTTTGTTTGAGTGTTGCCTGGGGTAGGGTTTGATCCTTCTTTGCCTGAGTTAATTTGAAAAAGTTACCTTTAGCTCTGTTTTCACCAATAAAATATTTTACCGTGACAACTGTAAAGAGCAGCTGTTGTGACTGGGAAATTGGTGCTTACTTTTATTTTAACTCTTAACATCTGTGTGCCAGTTGCCAGTAAAGAAAACCCAGCAGGTACAGATTTCCAGAGGGAGCAGTCAGTAAGGGACTGCAGCAAGAAAGTTAGTTACTCCCATCACTGCGGCAAAGATCTGGGTCTTCCAGATCCCAGAGCCTAGATACAAGTGTCAGCTTTTGCATCACATGGCTTTTTCCATTCCACCACATTGCCCTTTGGGGCATCTCCTCTCCCAGTTTCTGCAGGTGCTCAGGGTGCTTTTGACGATAATGACTTTTTTTCCTGAAAGCTCATCTTGGAAAGTTCAGATTTCTTCCAGGGCATTTCACTGGTACGCAGGAGGCTCATCTCTATTGAGCGGTTATTGTGCTGCTTCAGTTATTTTAATAATTGCGTGATGGTATTTAATTGCAACGTCTACTTTCCCACTGACTCCTCAGATATGTTTGCTGGTAGTTCCTGTAACACTTATGCATGCTGTGCATGCAAATCCCCTGTTTCTCATTGAACGAGATGCTTGTAAGCTTCCCGATCCATTCTGCCCTCTAATTACAAGCATTAGGCAATAAGGTAATTCTGTGTTGAATCCAAAGGCACTCTAATTCTCCTTGTCTTCATAACTGGAAGACGTGAGTATGTGCACGTTTCAATGCAATACGCATTTCGGCTGGGTTATGCTGTTGGTCAGCCCCATCTCTTTGATACAACCAAAGGTTGTGCGTGTTCTGCTAAGCACAACTTCTATGTTGTTGTTGTTCTTTAATGGTACAATGCAATTTTCCTTCTGATAGACCTCTGTGGATGTTGCTTTCATTTAAAGACCACCATAGGGTATGTTCTGAGCTGAGAGTGGCAGATTGCCGCTGTGCGTGGTAGAGCTGTGGGAAGCATTACAAAAGTGACCGTCCTCTGTATGAGAATAACTGGAATTCTGTGGCCTCGGGTACTCAGGAGGTCAGAGCAGGCTGATCTAAAATTTCTTCTTAAATTCTGTGAGTTGGCATTGACACAGGTTGTTACGGACAGTTCGTAAGTGCATATTCATGACCTTCCTTAAAGCTGCTGCTTGAAGAGCACATCTCTGTAAAGAAAACTTCAAGTCAGAGCAGGACGTTTCTTGGTTTGACCACGACACGTGCAAGGAGCTGTGACCTTCTAATTCATCCCAAGTGGTCTGGGGACCCCTTTGTAAACAAGAGGTGTGAGGCACTGCTGTGTAACTTTTCACCCTCTGCAGCTAAATAATTAAGAATATCTGTGATAAGACTAGACCTATCTGGAATAAGTCTTCTGACTTGTAGATGAGTCTAAACAGGAGTCTCACTGGCCACGCTCTGTGTGGGTGGAGTTGGGGGAGTTGCAAGATGGGCCCCAAATAAATCAGCTTGATCTCTGAGACTTCAGCATGATTTGGATTGGGCTCATGTTAGAGAGATACTTGTGGCATCTCTGGGTAACAGGAGAAGTTCTTTTTCCTAAATAACTTTTCCAAAATGGTGTTATCATGTAACATCAGCAGGTGTACTCCAGTGCATCTACCCTTGGATCAGCTGACAAGGGCTGTTTACTACAGTTTACCTGGCAGCCTCTTGGCAGGTTGAACACCTCAGCACAGGCTGACCAGGGTACTTTTTAGGTGGTTTCACCCCTTTCCTATGTCCCAAGAGCTACGAGGCACGCAGGGCCCGCACTGACCTGCAGTAGATATTTGCTCTGATCTACTGACCTGTGTAGCCAGCGTTCCCAAGGCAGTAAGCTGAGTGCCTCGTCACTGAAGTGGAGCCCATGAAAATAAACACAGGGATACTATTACTTCTCAGTAATGGCAAAGTAAGGCTTGTGAAACAGCGTTCTCTGGAAGAACGTGTTGCTCACCACAGACATCCACAGGGATGCCCAGAGTTCAGTGTGGGATTATTGTTTTGCCAGCAGTTTTCTGGTAAAGATGAGAATGTCCCCTTTTTACGGGGACATAAGTAAAAGTTCCCTGTTTGGGATGTAGCAAAGGGAGTTGTTTTGTTCTCCACACTATTTTTTTTTGGTGACACATAAATTGAATGAGTTTTCTGTATCTTCTCCCTCCCTCTGTTGATGGTAGCTGGTCTAGAAAATCTTTTGTGGACCAACAACCTGAAGTTGCTGAAAGTGTCAGTTGTATTTATGTCTCTGTCCTTCAGTTGGAGATTGCTGCTGTCACTCGGTAGGCTGATGAGCTGAGTATGAGAGATAAGGACTCTTGGTTTTCTGTGTTATGGCATGTCTGTTAATGGAGGGAGGTAAAAGGGTATGCCCCTACACTCCCCAAGTAACTGACGGTCCCTTCTCTGACGGCAGCATTTCAATTTCACAGGCCTGCCTTGCTGCATTACCTGCATTCGTGATATTTAATGCTGCCAGAGGATCCAACAGACCTCTGTCTAATTTTGCTGCGCTGCATTGTGGTAGCTCCATTATGCCACAGCAGATGCACTGAGGGAATGTGTCTGCAGGCTCAAGACACCAGCTTAGATTCTGCGCATGTCTGGAAAACAGCGCCTTTGCAGGGCTGAGAGCTTTGTACAAACTTCTGTGAAGTGGAAAACTTAAATTCTGCAGAAATTAGTAGCTTAGAGGCCTGTTTTCTTTGGGTGAATGGATTTTTCTGATCTTGTTAGCAGTGGTTTGTTTTTTTTTTTCAGTATAAAGAGATAGGATTCACATTAGGGAGGCTTAACTGGTTTGCTTGAGGGATGGTGGCTAGCACTGTGTTAGCCTTATAGCCACTAAATTATATAAAGGAGAGGGTAACGCCTTAAAGATGTGGCATGCTGTTGGAACTGCAGGTCAGAACAAGGCTCTCAACACCATTTCTTTGCTAGCGGCAGAGTGTATTTAGCCAGGAGTTTGTAATTGCCTGCCAGCTTAATAATGTTAAGAACTGCCAAGTTTCAAGTCTTGCTTTGTGTTTGGGGGAAGATGAGACAGCCTGTCCTTTCCTGGGCCTGAGCTGAATTGGGCAAAAAACTTCGGAATTCTTGCTGGTTTGTTGAAAGATGGTGTTTTAACCATTCCTAAATAGATTTCCTTCAATAGAAATCACAGAAATATTGCAGAGATGTTTTGTTGGAGAGAAGGTTGAGCACAGCTAAGATACTGGACCTTTAATAGACAGAAAATGGTACAGGATTGAGTACAGTGATATACTTC
>NW_008823913.1:312393-312992 GCF_000699105.1 Pygoscelis adeliae
TTTCAGAAGATGCAAGTGGGTTTGGTAGACTTGCACCTGAGCTGCCTCTTAATGTCCTTAAAATCCCTTCACAGAGTCTCCCGTTCTGCAGAGGAGTCTCTTGAATTCCAGCTCAGTGCCAGTTCATGAGCAAAAAGGCCCAGTGAGGGGGGAGAAACTCTATACACATGTGCACTGGTCTCACGTGTATGAGTCCAGGACCAGCTGATAGCCATGGTGACATTTTAGCTCTGCTTCTGCCTCCTTCTAGAACAGTGAGGTTTGGGAGCAGTGGGAGTTTATTTTCTATTCTAAGTGCTGTTTAACTTATCTGTGTCCCTTGCTGTTTCCCATGCACGTATTTTAAAAGTTAGATTTTTAATTTCCTGTGTTGTGTTAAAGCTGTGTGCAGCCTCATCTGTGTTTTCGTAAGGATTCCTTCCTTCTAGCTGACTAGGTAGAGTAGCATTTTGAAGGTCCTGCCAGCTTGTTTTAATGTCTTACTAGGGAACAGCTGGAAAAACACTAAATGAAGTCCCAAGTAATTTACAGGGACCTTTTACAAAAGAAATTATCTTATTCAAGTGGAATGGTGCTTGCTTTAAGCCTGACTTGCTCAG
>NW_008823913.1:313132-320349 GCF_000699105.1 Pygoscelis adeliae
GGCAAGAGTTTTCATATGTATAGTTCTTAAAATAACGAGAGCTAATGTCGCATTGCTCTGATTAGAAGAGCCAGTTGAACATTATTTTAATCCCTTCAATATTTATTTTCACACCACAGTTCTTGGGAAGCCCATATCTCAGGAGAGTGCAGTTCAGAGTTTCCATATTTGCAGATTTTGATTACTAATTTTTTTTTTACATTTGCTTATGAAACCGTTCTTGCTCCATCTATGGATGCAAGATGGAGGGTGTCAGATGACAGTTTGTAGGGGCCATTTGGTAGGGGTATGTTGTTAGGTATTGGACCGTAGTTCACCCTAACACTGGGTTTGGGATTAGAATTACGGTTTGGTCTAGCGGATGATGATGCACAAGGACTAGGCCTAGGCTTGGACTTGTACCCCGAAGTTACAGATCCCTGCTGGCCATGTGCCCTAACCAACTGTCTGAATTTAACCTACCAACCCTTTCCAGGCCAAGCATAAGCCTTACTGATTCTTGCAGGCATAAATTCTAATCCTAACTGCCTTTCCTCTTAGCTCCACCTTTAGACGTAGTCTTTGTGGTAAAGCTCTGACCTTAGGTATCCAACCGCTATTGACCTTAGCTCAAAGGTAGTGACCCTGCCACTGCTTGGGCCACAGGCCCTGCCTAGTGCTTGCCTAGATCTGTCTGGCAGCTCTTGCTGAGGGAAGCCCTAAACCTCACCAAATGTCACTTTCTGGACCCAGCTGATAACCCGAATCTAGCTCCTGCCACTGGCCTGAGTTCACCATGAGAGACTCGGGGCTGAAAACAGCCCTGACCACAGAATAAGCTGGGAATGCAAACGCTCTCCCTTGTTGCCTGTAGGAATCATTCAGAAATAGCGTGTGGAGAAAAAACGCCATATGTAGAAGTAAAGATGCCACATTATGGCTAATTGCTGTGGAGAATCTGCCCTCTGGGCTCTTCAGAGAACTAGCATGGTAATTTTTTTCATCTGTAGTCATTTTTTTCCTCCTCCCTAGCTATGCGGACACTTAGTGAAGACACCATCAGGCTCTTTCTCCAGCAGATAGCAGGTGCCATGAAAATGCTGCACAGCAAAGGCATCATCCATCGGGACCTGAAGCCACAGAATATCCTCCTTTCCTACGCGGGAGGCAGGAAATCAAATCCCAACAACATTCGCATAAAGATCGGTAAGACCCTGTTACAAACGTCACCCTAAGAGCTCTCGGGAGAGTTTGGTGACGGATAAGTGGCAAGACTCAATCTTTCTTTGGGGAACTATCTAGGGGGAGGAAAGAATTGCTGCACTTCTTAAAACGCCCTAATTTTTTTTCATCTTCTTCGCTTAGTTCCTCTGCTAGACATAACCATTAGTTGGCTCCAAGCAGTGGGAGCAAGAGCTTTCTGCTCTGCCAGGACACAGACTAACGCAAAAGAAATTGGGCAGGCCTTGCTCCGCTTCCAAGCTGAACAGTGCCTCCCGTGGTAAAAACGAACACCAGCCGGCCCTAATTGGCTTGTAATCTCCAGGCTTACCAAGAAATGAGCAGCCATTGTGACTCTTTGTCTTCAGCTTTTAATAGAATTGAGGTAAATGTTGCTGTCTTAAGGCCTGAATCTAGCTGCTCTCCTGGCTGGCCTCAGAGAGCGCAGTGGGAGTCAGGCGCACCTGAAAGCAGGCGTTTTCACAGTCCAAATTAGAGGCAGGCTTCTCAGCTGCATCTTGAAGAAATTCACTTTTTGCACATTAGGCCAGTGGCACGGATGGACCAGTAGTTGGGACAAATGCTCCAGAAATCTAGTTACAGAGCACACGTATCCCCTGTGGTCCCTCAGAAATGAGTGCTGGATGATATCACCCTCAACATGTGGACTTTTGATTATATTACAGTTCACAAGCTGAAGCTGACACCAACTAGATAAAACTGTTCCTTGCCTGAACCCTGTGCTGTGGAGAAAGTGTTAATGTTTTCATTCAGCTGAGAAATGAGGTCCAGTGGAAAAATTTGAAACACTGCTGCTCATTTGGCTGAAGTGGTTTTTGTGAAGTGCAGAGTTACCTGGAAGGTGGAAGTGACTGGGAGCCGCAGACGCAGGCAGGAGGGCTGCGGGCACGGCTGCTCTTCAGCATGATGTACCCTGCAACCCCTCCCTCCTGCTTCCCTGGGAAGTACGTGGTCTGGGGAATAGCTAGCCATACCAATTCGTTACTGACAGATGACAGTGTAAACAGCTGTGTCAATCTCCTAGCTTGAAATATCTGGTAACCTTGAGAGAACCTCTAAGTATCATATGATCAGATGCTGAGTAACCTGCAGAGGTAATTCATCTTGGTATTCCTTGTCCCCGGCTTTTCTAGCCACCAGGTGAACTATGGCTCAGCTTTCTGTCCTCGTGCTGGGGTTAGCACTGTTGAAACTCTTCTAAAGAAATTGAGGAAGGCTGTTTTCAGTAGGGCTGGTCTAGAAATGTGGGTGGTGGCGAGCAGTGGTTTCTCTTGGATGCCTGTTACATTGCAGCCTTTTCAATGGAGGGGAACTTGCAGTTACCCAACTTCAAAGTTGAGATAGCAGCCGATGAACTAGCTGGTGTGAACTGGCACGCTCTCGCTGAAGTCAAGACAGCTTTACCAGCTTCTAGCAGCTGAGTGCAGGCAAATGGGTACAGGAAGAAGTGACTGTTTTTCTCTGAAAAATGGATGGAAGTTTGTTCTTCCAAATGCTTCTTTTGTGGCTTGGTCTGTCTTTTTCTAGTGTCTGTAGTGTGCATTAATAACTAGCACAAGGACATTGCTGCTCTGGAAGAGGGCTATCAAAGTCTTGTTAAGATGGGGTACTTCACTTGCTGCAAAGGTTCATGGAAAGTGAAAAGAAAGCAGGGGGAATAAACTGGAGAAGGTGCAGGCTCTCTAGAACTGGTGTCTGATCCTGGCCTACCTCTGTTTCTCTTTGTAGCTGACTTTGGGTTTGCCCGATATCTGCAGAATAATATGATGGCAGCAACATTGTGTGGTTCACCAATGTACATGGTAAGTGTGTTTTGCCTACAGGTTTTTCTGTATTGTTCTCGCTCTGCCCCCCAGAAGCAAGGCTTTATTTTTTGCTAGTCTTTCCCCCAAAGGTGAAATTTTATTTACTTGTCAGAAACCAGCTATTACACAGGGAGACTTCATAAAGTTCTAGCTGCTGGTAATGTTGGACAATAGGTGCCTGTGTTGACATCTAACTTCCAGGTGAGCTGTGGATAAATAAAACTGAACAAAACCGAGTATTGATTGCTGTCTGCTCCCAGAAACGGCATCTTCCAGAGGGGACTAGGGCCTCTCCACTGAAGGCGTTGGGAAATGAAATCTATCTCCTCTGCTGTGAGCAAAGCAACAACAAAGGAGAGTGAGGGCTGGGGTGATATTTCACACATCTGGCTATGTTTGAGGTGTTGCTTCCTTGGAGAGGAACCTCAGTAAATCACTGCTTCAGCAGGCCCTTTTGAGACAGAGTGGTTCCACAAGCCTGCTGTCACCTCGGGCTTTGCAGTCATTCTTGCTAAGGCTGCAGCATCAGGAGCAAGGTCCCTGTTTAACAGCACTTTTGTAAAATCTCCAACTGTTTTTAGCTCTTTGGTCTTGCAAAATCCCGTCAGATCTGTGGACCTATGCAGGCAGAGATTTTGCCTTTCTGGCTAGCATACCCCTGAGTATGCTTTGCTGTGCAGCTCAGCAGATGGGTGTAAACAGAGCTCACCTGCTTCTGTTTGCAATTTATGTTTCGTGCATTCCCACTCCCTAACCTTTCCCCCCCCCACTAATTCTTTCACCAAACCAGCTGCTTCCAGGGTGACTTCTTAGCTTGTGAAACAGATGTGTTTTAAAAAAACAAACTGATCCCTTTCATCCCCCTTTGTACTTCCCACTCTGGGACCAGGATGTGAAGAGGTGATCTCTTGTTTGTACTCGTGGCAGCAGTCGAGATCTCGGTGTCGTATCAAGTCAGTGAAATTAAAAATGACAAAACCAGGCCAGAAATAAAAACGTCAAAGCCGGCCATGTAATAGTTCCTGGGGACATGGGTGTGTGAGCTCAAAGTAAAAAGATGATGTGGATCAATTTAGGTTGAAATTTTTACAAGTGCCCCGGGGCAGTAGGCACCTGATTTTGAACATGGTCTAATCCACTCTTAAGTTTTTTGTCTGTACTCTTTGAGCAGAATTAGGCTGGACTGTGCTGCACTGCACAGGGGTAGCGTGTTTGGTAGTCAGTTCCACAGTACTAACTCAAGCAAAAGAGACTTCCTCTCTCTCCCTTTTTTTGAAGCCTGATGTTTATTTGAACTGTGCTATATGCGAAGATGATGTAACTTTCTCCTGTGAGAGTTTCCTGAATTGTCTATTTTTTAGTGATATATTTTCTTTCGGAGTCTCTTGTAAAAGTAAATGAAAACACCCAGCTTATTTTTTGAAAGGGCTGGAGGAACCTAGTGATGACTTTTTTCTATTTTATTTTTTTTATTTTAAACAACTCTGGACATTACAAGGAATCTCAGAATGTTTCATATTGTTCTCTGTTTACTGATGGGTTTGAAGGAAGATGGGGAGGGAGGGTTTAATTGGGATTTAGGGGGTGTTTGAAGTCTGTCCCTGCTGCTATTGTGGATCTTATAGGGTAGCCCTGGGAACATCTGCTGGCAAGGCAGGCCCTTATTCCCTGCTTTAGCTCATAGCCCATTGCTGCTCTTTTCATTTTGCTCTTTTAAAAAAGAAAGGTATCTTAACCCACACCCATACCCTGATATGATCCATGTCACGTGAGACTTGAAACCTCCTTGTGCAGTTCTTGTCCCACTTTCTTGGCTTTGTTTGGTGTCATGCCTACTTCCCTTAGGGCAGACCGAGCTCCTGTCCACAACTTGTTTGCCGCCCTTTTTTTTTTTCCATTACATGTGGCCCTTACTTCTAACAGAGCTAGAAAATTGATCCTGTTCCATGCTGGCAGCACTGCAATGAAATCTGTTGTTACAAACATGTGGGATTAGCAAGCCTGCCCTTCTGTCCCTCTTCTTCTGCTGCCACTCCTAAGGCATGCTGCCTCCTGAGCCATGGGGCTTTGTGGATTTGCACCGTCTCCAGCTTCTGGAACAAGCCTGGGGGGGAGCAACCGAGGGCATGGTGTGAGATTAGAAACCAGAGTCTGAGGCACAGCAGGGCTCAAGCTGTTGGACTGAAATGCACAGATCTGCCTTTGGACCCAAACTGTGACCTTGGCAGCGGGCTCTGGAGCATAATTAATATGCTGCCATCTTAGGCTAAATGAGGAAAGTGCATAAGTGGTGCAGATCAGGATGGAGGCTGAAGCTTACCTGTGCAGTGTGAGCCTTTGCTTTTCTTGATCATTTGCCTGTTACTTGCTTTGGTTTAGGAGATCCATCTGTGCGATTTCAGCGAGGCTTCTTCTGAGCACAGGTGGATTCAGCAGAAAATAGTACGCTGAGAAGGGAAAGTAATGAGTTTGCCCAAAGTAGCCAAACAGCATAGGATTTTTTTTTTTTGTCTGCCTGAATGAAAGTCTCTGCTTTCCCCACTTAGGTAGGGAATTGCCCTTTCGAGGTAGTGTTACAGTCTTTTCAGGAGCAAATCTTTCACGGTTATTGGGGAATCTAGCTCAAGGGTTTTTAAAGCATAATAGTGACTTCTGTTTCTTTCTTGCAGCTGCTTAAAAAAAAAAAAGCTACATCTTTTATAAAACAGATTTCTGTTCTCTCCCCAAAAAGGCACCAGAAGTCATTATGTCTCAACACTACGATGCCAAAGCTGACCTCTGGAGTATAGGAACCATCATTTATCAGTGTCTGACAGGAAAGGCTCCTTTTCAGGTGAGTTGCTTAGATCTAATGTTTCTGACTCTCTTGCTTTTTTCTTTTTTTTCCTTTTAATCCGCTTACTCTGAGGCTTCTGTCATCTATAATATCAACTCCCATAGATCCAGCCTCACGGAGGTCTGGCTGTCCAACACCTTGACAATGTGGTGCTTTATATGTTGTAATGCTGGATGTGTTGCTAGAATATGACTCTCCTTCTCTGGGCTGTATCTCAGTGAAACGTATTTCCTGGTTATAAATCCTTAGGAAGGGTCATCTCTTCAGAAAACTATCATGAATCAGTTAAAGCAGTGGTTGTTTTTTTTTTCCAGGCCCACACTTAAAAAATCAGTTTCTATTTACAACTGTACTCAGTGTATAATTTATAATTATAATTCTGTTGGGTATAGAAGGACAATAAGGAAGATTGTAATTGCAAGTTAATGTTTGGGATTATTTGGTGGTAACTGGTGTATTGCAGCTAAATTGACTTTGTTTTTAGAGCAGTAAATAGGATCTTATCAGAAGAATCTTATCTGTCATCTCACAGCAATCCCTTTCAGTCTGAAATGTTTACATTCATCAAGTCCAAACCCCTCCAAATATAACACAGTCCAGTAAAACTCCACCCTGTAATTTATGCCATAACTTCTGGATAAGCTAGCGCGTATCTTTTGTGAAAGGTATTATCTAATTTTGAATTCTCAAATGATGGAGAATTCATCACAGCCTTACGCAAGTTGCTTCAGGATTACTTCACGTCTTTTTAAGCTTATATATAGCTGGAGTTCATCTAGACTCAGTGCATTTTTCTTGTTCCCAATCATTAGTGGGCCATACTGCGTATTACTCCTCTTCTTCCATGCTGAATGAGATCTGCAGACTCTCCCTTGCAACCACTATTTTAAAGTACTGTATTTGTCAGGTTTTTTTTCTTGCAGTCTTATGGTATAGCGGAAGAGATGCTTGAGTTGCTGATACTTCTTTGCTTCTGTAATGTGTGAGTTCTGTAGAGCTTGTCTCTAATCCGTAGAAAAAGACCAAACCTCAAATTTGCATACTGATGTGTCAGCTGATGCCAGCTCTTCAGCTTCTTAGATCAGTTAGGGCAAATGTGAACTGTGGCCCTATTTTCTCATGTCCTGACATCTCTTTATCCTGACTCCCTAACAAAAAAACAAAACCAAAAACAAACAACCCGAACAAAAAAAAGGTCAGGTTGGGGGGGAGGGAGGGGATCTATGCTTGTGCAACAAGGCAAATTTTATGAACAGCAGGACTTTCTGAGCTTCAGTTCCACAGCTCTCTAGAATTTCACACAAGACCTTGAATGTTTATGCAGTTAAATCATCAGGAAAGATAAAGTGAATTCT
>NW_008823913.1:320362-332363 GCF_000699105.1 Pygoscelis adeliae
AAAGAGTGGGCAAATACGGAAGTAAACTAATGGTATGTTTTGGTTTTGTCTAGAGCCGAGAACACTTTTCTCCTTCAGGGTAATTTTTTCCCTGCTGCTGTAAGAATCTTCCATTCCAGTGCTTTATATTCTGTCCACCAGCTTGCTCTGTATTTAGAGCAAGACTTCATTTCCTTTGCATGTTTCTTTTTTTATAAACACCCCTACATAGTGCACTGAAACTCCTGAATGGCTCCTGTTTACTGGCTGCATCCACTTGCTGTCAGTGTTGGTATCTTTGTTTGAGAGGAGAAAATGACTCTTAGGATAAAAGAAAATAAATATTTGTGCATTAAGAAAAAGATGTGGGGGTGGAGACTCCGTATGCATAGGAGAGCCTTGCACTCGTTCTGTCTTGTAACTTGGTGCCTTTTAGTCTCTAAAGGCACCTTGATACTGTACTCATTCAAATGATTTATTTATTATTTAACATGGTGACTTTATCGTGGGTGTTCTTTGCTTAGTAGCTCACACACAACCTTGGGGGATCTGATTTGTTTGAAAAGAATTAGGTGGCTTTTATCATTGGTCATTGAAGCATGTCACAGAAATGTTCTTCTGAAAACATTTGTTCATATAGAGAAAGATTTTCACAGGAAACAAAATTGAATACTAGTCAGCTTCACTCAGCTCTCCAGCCAAGGTCTTGAAAGGGCAGGTGGTCAGAAAACCATCAGCTCTCTGTCTGTATGTGTGTCCTCAGGCTCACACGGGGGTGAGAGCAGTCCTGTATGCCTGTGTCCCTCTGGTTGAGGCATGCCAATACCCTGCCTCGTGGTGAGCAATGAAGGGATGTTTCGGTTCCTGCCCAGCAGGTCCTGATCCGTGCTTTGTGCTTGCCTGACTGGATAACTTCTCTTTCCTGTATACATCCAACATCTGTTGGGCTGGGGACGGGGGTCATTTGTTTCTCTATTTTAATTTTTCCCCACGCCCTTTCCTCTTTTGGGGTTTGTATTTTGAAGCAAAATGCCAGGCCCCATTTGTTACTGCAGTAGCAGCTGTGGATTTGTTTGATCAGGGAGAGAGGAGAGCTCAGCCCAGATGGTTCTCTGTGCACCATCTATTTGTTTTGACCATGTGTGTCACAAATTGCCTTCTCCTAGCTGCGAGTTTCAGGTGAAAAAAGCCTGTCTAGGGCAGATGTTGGAAAGCTAGTTAAAGGTTAACTGGCTTTATTTCTTTGTTGGCATGACTGTGCTGTAAGAATTTGCTGATGGTCACTGAGCAGGCGAGAAGCTATTGTTTAGGAGGAGAGAGGGGTAGCGGACAGAGGTGATGGGGAGACCATGAATAGGAGTGAGTGCTTTTGGGAGGGACATCTACAAATGGGTGGGGAGATAACAGGCTGATTCCACATAGTGCCACCAGCAGACTCAGTTGTACAGGGCAGCCACAAACTGGATTTCTGATGTTAACCTCTTCAGGCTTAAATCCTCAGAATGCCTTCCCTCCCAGACTGGCAAGGAGAGCCCCTCACCTTTGTCCAGCTGAGGTCCCCATGGGAATCTGGAGCATGGTGGCCTGAAACATGCTGTATTTGGGCGTTCTAGCTGTTTGCTGCATGAGCCAATTAGGCACCTTCATGGGGATGCAAACCAAAAGGACTCCAGTGTTGTCTGTAGTGAGGAGGAATGAGCTGTCTAAAAATAAAATAGAGCTTCGGGTGGCTGGGTTAGATGGAGAAAAGATCAAATGTGTGGAAAAGCTGAGGCAGCTGTCAATCCAGAAAGTGCTTGTAAATCAAGACAGAGATGTGTGTATGTGCATGAATGTGATTTCTAGCTGTCTCAAAGTTAAAATTAACTGTAGCTGGGTCACCCAAGGCAACTTCCCAGAGCTATTCCTGTCCCTTCCCTGCCTCCCTGCACGCAGACAAGAAAGAAGCTGCTCATGCTCAGATGTGAACAGTTGGTAGGATGGCTGGGGAAGCTGTCTTAAGGAGCTTTTTGTATTAAACGTGCCCATAAACAAAACAGTGAGACTGCCATAGGGATGAGATTAATGGGATTCATAATCCCTATAAACAGATTTGCTGAGCGCTGTATTAATGTGGAATTGTTAATTTGCCTTGCCTAATAAGTGGTCTGCACTTGCATCTCTTCATTTCTGTTGCTGAGGACAGGACTTGAACAGTGCTTTTCCCGGTCTTGCTGACCGGTACTGGGAAGTGCCTTGAGAGTACAGTGGTTTTCTCTTGTCCTTACCTGAGCTGAAAAGATTGGGACCCAGTGCCCGCCATGAGGTGGTGTAGGCTGTGTACACAAGCGACAACCAGAAGCAAAACTGGAGGCAGAGAAGAAAAAGATTTATACAAGGTCTAAAATATCTTCCAAAAACAATCTAGTCCTTGTCAGATGATGTTTTAAATATGATTAGAGTTAAATTACCACAATCTTTTTTCTCTTTTTTTTCTTTTTTTTTTTTGTGGGGGAGGAATCTCACTGATGTTCCTGGTGGTTTCTGTTGTGTAACTCCTTTTAAAACTGGGCAGCTCTTGGTAAGCAGACACACAGCTAGGCACATCCAGTGTGTGTCAGAGCTGTCTCTGGCAGTGGCATGGGTCCACTTGGACAACAGATGCTGCTAAGGACCATGAAACCTGGTTGTCTGCTGTCTGAGCCTTTGCATGAAACTTCTCCTAGCAGCTTTACGGACATGGTGCGCTGTGTCTGCGGGAGAGTGAGCTGGGGAGCAGGGAAGTGACAAGAGAGGTAATGCAAGTTTTGCTGCCTGGTCTGGCAGCTCTGAAGGAGTTAAACCTGCCTGCGTATGTTCTCATCCTAGCTAGCTGCTGGGTGAAAAATTAATTTCTAAGCCTGGTGTACCAAGTCCACTGTTTTATTTCTGGGTTAATTCTGCCTGCATAAGTATTAGGATTGTGTATCACTTACAACAACTGCTATGTTGTGAAATGGGTCTTGAGGAGGACTAGGGAAGGGAGGATTTAATACCCAGAATTTGAACTCCTGGTTTATTTGTTGGGCAGGCTGTTCTTCTGTTCCCAAAGCTGTTCCTCTGGACTGTCCTGTGTCAACGGGGACAGGTATTCCTGGCAGTGGTACGTTACTCTGCTGAAATTGGGCACAGTGATTGACTGGTTGCTGTAGACAGTGAACCATTGGCTTTTGGCCCAGTGTTTGTGGGTCTGATCCTGCTCTGTTGGGAGTAGAGAGGAGAACAGCTAAAGAAAAAGGTTTAGGGGGGTTGGTTGGCTTGTTTGTTGGATCCCCTGAATGCCAACCATTTAGTTGTGGGAGTCTTAAAATATCAACTGTTAAGACTGCACAAGCAGAAGGTATTTGCAGCAGGTTTTCAAGTTTTTCCATAGAACTACTGAGCTAGAAACATCATTACTTTTTTTCTTTTTTCTTTCTAACATATCTGAATCCCTTCTCTGCACTTCCAAATCCCCAGGAATCCCAAAGGAAAGGATTTAAAGAACAGAGCAAATACCATACACCTGCTATGAAGTGTTGACCAGACAGTGCTCTTCACTGAGGGTGTGAATGTCTCTGGCCCTCTTCTGACTGAGCGCTGGACTTTTGCATCCAGCCCTTCCCCAAGCGCAACAAATCCAGTGCTGAGTGTTTCTGGAAACACCACCCTGCGTACTTTTCGCGTGCAATTCACTTGCAGGCAGCCAGCACCGAGTGGGATTTGGCAGGGTTACGCTGAATGCCTTTGTTGGCTCAACATATTTCCACTGCTGCTCAGGACAAAGTAACAGAGTGGCAGGATTGAATTTGTCCAATTGTCTTTATATATAGAAAGGACAGACAAAAACAGAGCCAGTTACAGTAATGCAGCTGCTCCATAGTAACATGAGAGGGGGAACAAGGGCATGAATTGGACTGCTGGTGTGGCCCCTGTTCTTGGGAAAAACTGAGCTGTCCATTCTCCATCCCTGTTTCCGACAGATGGATGCTGTCCTACAGGTAGCAGCTGGGTCTGTGTACCTTAAATGGTCTAGTTGTTAGGTGCCTAAAATGTGGTTTTTCTAGTATCTTTCTTAGGTAGGGTGTATCTGCCTGGAAGGTAGATTTCAAATTAAGTCCTTAGCTTCCTAGAAGAAGGAATTCAAATGGCATTTTTAGTCTTACAAACACTTCTGCATTTTTTCCCATGATTTTCAGAAGCACTATTTATTGAAAGAAGAGGTGAGCAAAGTGGCTGAAGGTACCAGTGGTTTATGAAATGGGTGCTGACAGCAGGAGGGCAGTGGGCATGTTATTGGGAGCCTGCTGCTAGGAGCAGAACTGTGTGACTCGGTTGATTAATAACGAAGTTACGTGTAGATGCAGTTGCTCTTACCAAATTAATGGTGATCCATAGTTGCCTGTGCTGGGCACTCACTAAAGTGACTCTATTCCGCAGCAGGCAGCTACCTATATCAGAGGCCAGCCTTGAACTGTGGGCTCTCGGGGACAGCCCTAGCGAGGAAGCGTGGTCTGGGTTGGTAGTGGCCTGACACCCTGGATATGGTCCTTGCAGAACAAGTGAGAATGGTACTGAGACAGCAGAACGAGGAGAAACAACATCCCTAAGGGGGTATCTCTTTAATTTGTAAAAGAGGAGGGGAACTTTATTGAGGATTTTGTTTCTATCCAAGCTAGTGCTTGGAAACCCTCTCTAATGAACTGGGCTTTGCATGTGTGCTGCTTTTAATATACTCTGTCTTTATTGCCAGGAAAATTTCTGACAAAACCGTGTTTGAAACAGATCAGAGCTTCATTGTATTTGTGAAACAATTGAGTTGTTGCGACAGGAAATGAACAGAGCAAACAGCCAAGGCTTGTATCTCTCTGATGTGAGCAAGCACTTCGCTTCCCTGCAGTGGAGTTCTGTTCTTCCTTGTACGTTATGTCTGTCAGGCATATTTTTTCATCACGCAGAGCACTGTGGCCAAGCCATTTGGTGCAGTGTGTATGCTTGCCTCATTAAAGTTTGCCAAACATTAAGAATCTAATTACAGGGCAAGATCTGCAAGGGGAAGGGTGTAAAATGGAGTTTTACGGAACCAAATCAAATTGAGTGGCAGTGATTGGAAATTTTGATGCAGTTTGGCATCTGTGTAACAAGGTGCTTTGCTGAATAACATTCATTTTAATGATTTGTGAAGAAAGTATTTTGCACCTCCTGTTTGGGTCCCTGCTGTGTCTGTGAACAGCGAAGGATATGCTATTGCAGAAAGGAGAGCCAGGAAATCTTTCTTATTTCCTTCTTTTAGGAATCCAGTAGCTCTTATTGGTACAAATTGATAGGAGAGCTGTGAAGCTTGGGTTGGTAAGACTATGCAGAAATACTGTCCTGATCAGAACTACACGAGTCTATTGATGTTAGCAGCTTTTAAGACTCTCCCTTTGCTTTCTCTTGAGGTTTTGTACTGAGCTCTCAGTTATCCTTAATTTTCATCTTCAGTCAGAGGGAGTAGGTGATGTTGAAACAGCATCTTATGTGGCTGCTTTTCCAGCCATGCTGCGTTAGTGGTATTTTGATGGCCATCTGCAGATTGGCTTGTCTGATTTGCTGTTTTAAGCATCTTAATTGACCTTAAATGCTTCTAATTTAGACATGGAAGTAGGTGGAAGGCTCAAGGGTTTTTTGAGGCTGCCCTGAACATCAAGAGAAGCTGCCTGTTGCCTCCTTGTTCGCACTTTCCTACACACTGCTGCACCAATAATTGATTGCAGATGAATCTCTCTGATCTTCCTTCCCTGTTTATATGTGCTTTCATGTCTGTCATGCCAGCCAGCCTCCTCTGCCTTTAATAAAGAGACTTTGCCTAAGCAGAAAAGCTTGAGACACTAGGGTTAATTTACTGGCCTGTATTATTCATTGCATAAAAACAAATGGAGAAGTGACGTTAGGAGATTTTTATGTGTCTCTGCTTCTATACTGGCGATTTTATTTTTAACCTCAGCCATAAATCTCTCGTGCCTAGCCCTTTTTTTTTTTTTTTGATCCCATCTCTCAGAATTCGGGATCTTGTCGTCAACATCCCCAGCAGTTGTGTATATTACTGCACAAATGGGAGCTGTGGCTTGAGACCTTCTGGCTTCCTGGAATTAAAGTAGAAAATCCTAGTTCGGTTGCTGTTTCCCCATGTTCCTGGTCTCTTCACAGATCCCTTGCCCATCAACAGGCTCTCTGCCCCTTTTCTAAATGCCCTAATCCATGTTCTCAGCGGGAGCTGCCACTCATCATTGGGACTCCTCATGTCTGCAATTATGTAGCCTCCTGGGTGAGGCTGTTAGGCCAGCTCAGACCTGAGCATCAGAACCCACTGAGCAATGAAGCTCAGCCCTCGGAAGGGGAGAGCAGGACAGAACCAGGTCAGGGACAAAAAGGCAGCAGGCTGAAATACTGTATTTTCACTCTGGCACAGTGCTGGCTTTTCAATCTAAAGCAAGCTGCAGCTTCTCATTGTGCTGGTTCAGCAATTGAAAAGTGCCTTTCTGCTCTTCAGAGTAACTGTGAAATAGAAATGCTAATCCCCTTCCTTCATTGTCAACTGCTTCATGTACTGGTTTTCTTTCTCCTCTACAGGCCAGCAGCCCACAGGATCTTCGTCTCTTCTATGAGAAAAACAAGATGCTGATGCCGAAGTAAGCATTTTTTCCAGTGTCACTGTTTGTATGCACTTGTTTACTCTGTATTTACACCTGTCTTCGCATGCTCCTGGCTTGTCACTCGGGGAGGTGACTGTAAAATACTTGGCCACCTGCCTTCCCCCACTCCTTAAACCAGCAGTGCTGTGCCCCAGAGAAAGTCAGACAGCAGCGGATTGCCAGAGTTGGTGTTCTCTCTCTCCGCAGATGATAATTCTCTCCTACATTGCAAAAACTCAGGATCGTTAGTGATTTCAAGAGCCAGCTAGTGGTCCTGCCCCACATATGACTTCCTGGGAATCTTGGGAAGAAATTATGGCCATTCTTGAATCATGCGAGCCACCAAACTGCAGTCTCTCCTGTAACCTGCCATACCTGACTGCAGATGACATTCCCATTTCTCACGCGTCAGGACAGCAATTGCTTGTGTCCATCCTGCTAATAGGAGGAAATATAACCTCGATGGAAATGGACACTGCTGCAGTTTCCAAGAGGAAGATAACTGCTTTTGTCCCACTGGGGTGTATGTTACCTAGCTGTGCTGTGATTTGTCAGTGTATTTTGGTTTTGTTGCTGTGGTCTTTCCTTTTGATCTCTGAGCTCTTAAAGCAGAACCTCATGCCTGCTCTTAAAACTTCATCCTGGTATAGAGACAGGACTGAAGTTCCAAGTTTATACATCAAAAAATTGCAAGGTGTTTTTTAACCAGAAAGTTAGTTTCCATTTGGCGGAGCTGCTAAGGCAGCCACATACACAGGAAGTTCATTGAGTTGCTGTATGTGGATTATTTTTTTTTCCTTTATCAGTTTAGACAGCTCCAGGAGATAGCGGAAGGAACTGTCAAGAAGCTAGAGCTCTTATCAATGGCTTGCGCTATGCATTTAATTTCCCTTCAAGTACTTCCTTTTTTGATCTGGGGAGAAGGGGCTAATTGCTACCAGGATTAAATCTGGGGCATCTGCATGCTCTTCTGGAGTGAACCAGAGGGCGTGATGGAGTAAAACACCCAAACAGAACAACTCAAAGCAAAAACACTGCCACATAGTTGGAGGCAAAGTCTGTGTGAGCAGAACGTAGAGCTTCTGTTTCCCCTACACAGCCTAAAACATGGCTGCTCACCTTTGAGGTAGTCCTTCTTACTAAGAGAAAAATTAATCCCTACAATTAATAACTTCCTTGTGTGGCTCACACTGCCCTGCTGTTGCTCTGGCTCGTGGGGCGTGCAGTAGGAGGCAGGTGAGGGGAGAAATGAAACTCAGCTGTAAGAGGACAGCATGTCTGTTCTTGTAGGGGTTAGTCCTTCTCCTTTGTTGTGAGTCCTTGGTACGCACTCTGCTTCTACCACTCTCACTCATCTCTGCTTTTTAACTACCAAATTCCTCCAAAATTTAGATCCAAGCCCATTGGTTTTTTTCACTGTAGAAGCCTGATTCGAAGCAGCCTTTGTGTAAATGCTGGTTCCCTGCTTTCCAAAGTCAGTTTGTCTCTTTAACATGAGCCGCAATCTGTGCTATTTCCTGAGTAAACATGAATAAACTGCCTCTGCCAGCCCTGCCAACACAGGATGAAACACAAAACCACTCCAGAGACCTCCTTCTGGGACTGCAGCAGTGCCAGGATTTGGTTTCATTCTCCTTGGGGCTAGGCAGGCTGGCACCCACCTCCCTGGCATCCCCATGGAAAGTGGTGTGTTTTGGCTTGGGAACTTGGGAACGGGGTGGGGCAGAAAAGCACATTAAATGCTTGCCAGCGGTCTCTGCCTGCGGGGCTGGTGCTGGTGCTGACAGGTGAAAGCCATTCTGAGGTGGGGAGCCCATGTCAGTAGGAGAATGCCCAAAGGCCTCACAATTTTAATAGCACTGATCTAAATAGCTAACACTCATTGTGCTGATTTGCATGGCAGAGTATATTCTAGATCATGGGGGGAAGGAGGCAGTTTTGTTACTTATTTTTTTGAAAAAATGGCCTTGGAAAATAATACTGTGGGGTAGCGTAGCAAAGCTTGACATCTTAGATGTGAGAGGTAAGAGGAGGCAAACAGGCTGTTTATCTGCACCGACTTCAGTCTGTGTTGTGACATCTGAGGTCTGCTACTTGACCTTCCTGTTTCTTGGCTTTAAAACCATACAAAAGCTAAAGTCATTGCTGGGAAGTGGACTCATTTTGGATGAGAGCTTTATGTGTCATGGATAAATAAATGATGACGATAACACTGGAGGACTGCAGGTCTCTAGCACTAATGTATTTTTCAGGAGACTCTGCTAGCAGTGGTATCTTGGGTTATTCCGTTGGGCAGTGTACTTCTAAGGCACACCTTTTTTGACAAGAGGGTGTTTCTTCTTGGCTCAAACTGAGTTTTAGTTTAACTGCATCCCTTCTGGAGTCCTAGTGGCCTCTTCCTTTATCAGCCTGGGAAGGCGCATGAAACCATTCTAGTGTCAGGGGTGGAAAAGCAGCTCTTCCAGTGCAAACAAGGATGAGGGATGCTTGCCATCGTTCTCTGTTCTAGGAATCGCTGGGCTCAAATTCCTTTGCTAGTGAGGCCTAGGGCTTCACAGAAAAATAACCGGGTAGTACTGAAACCTATAAATACACACCTTGCCTCACGTATCTAGTTTCACTGAACAAGAGTCTGTTAGTGCTACTAGCACCTCTTTTCCCCCCCAGTATTTTTGTCCCAGCTTCTTTTTTTTTTTTACCCTGTCTGTGGCAGGGGTAGAGGTGGTGGAAATGGTGCAGGAAGGGTTGTTTCTCCCAGCATCCGTCAGGCTTGGCTTCAGGGCGGTGAGTGATGCCAGCCCAGCAAAGTGGAGCCCTGCCCGAGCGAGCCACGTGCTGTGCTACTGAGCAGGCTTGAGCTCTGTGCAGTTAAAATTACTGTGCTGAGCACACATGCCATTACCTCAGCTGACCCACGCATGGGGAGAGGGGAAAGCCTGGCGGACAGTGGTGGCCATGCTGGCCACAGCCGTGATAAACAGAGTCAATACTGAAAGGAGTTGGAGCCACCTACGTTTAATTGGAGAGCTCCGCTCTGGCTGCGGGCAGGCCCTGGCTGCTACAGCCCCTGACAGTGCTTCTGGTTACAGAGGAAAGTCAGCAGAGCTGAATCCACTTATGCAAGAGCTGAACTCTGCTTTCCCTGCCTTAATCTGTTCATTTATTCCCTGCTTCTCGCAATCTACTGGGGTTGTGAAGAGCTGCCCTGGCCTCTCCCCCATCTGCTTGTGGGGTGAGGGAGAGCACAATGATTTACTAGCTCTTTTGTGCTGCAATGGCCATTGAAAAGAGTATTTTCTTCCTAGCTATACTAGAAAGTGGGGTAATAGCTGCACTAATTCTAGCTTGCTCGGGTGGCAGTTGCTCGCATCTTAGTGGCCTTCGATTAATAAATGCTGTATATCAAGGAAGCAAATAGACGAAGGTCACTTGCTAGTCTTACATAAGCTGCATTGAAAAAGAATGCCTTAATAAAGGCATTCTTAATAAAATGGTAGTAATTGGTGATACATTTCACCACCAATGTCTTAATTGGAAGCTTCCCCTTGGTAACTGCTTCGTTTTAATGGCCTCCTTATTCCCAGTAGAACAAGTAGAAGAGATTTTATTTATCGTGTGCAAAATACTGCATGTCAAATGGACTTAGCTGAGAACCAGAGGGATGACATTGGCACCACTGTGGAAGGGAAGGATCTGCAGGTGCTCATGGGGAGAGGCCACTAAAGCTAGATCAGCTGTAGCCTTAACAATGACAATGGGGAGTAAAAGCCAAACGGAGATGCAAATAGAGATGTTCCTGTTCAGCCTCTCTCCAGTGAGCTTGTCTTATGTTCCTAGCCCAGCAGACACAAAGTGAGTTTGCATTTGCAGGTTGCCTTGCTGAATATGTAAAAGCAGCTTAAGTAGACTGCAAGTGTCTCTTATTTTGCTCTTGTTTTCAATCCTAGCATCCCCAGGGAGACATCAAGCCACCTGAGGCAGCTGCTGCTGGGCCTTCTGCAGCGTAATCATAAGGACCGCATGGACTTCGGTAAGATCTCCTTCCAGTTTTAGTTCTGCTGCCTGTCTGTGTTGTCTTTTGTGCCATGGCATTGCACAAGCCTCCATGCTTCTGGCTGGTGCTAGGACAAGCATCCAGACACCTGGGTTTCACCTGTGCCTGGAAGACTGCATAATCTTGGGTTTTTTAGTATATGTGCTGGAAAGGTCAGTGCTGATTCCAGTACAGTTTTGTAAACCCAGAGATTTGGCACACCTTCAGCAAATGTTTCTTACTTGCATCCCCTCTCCTGGCTTCTGCATTTATAATCTCTCTGAACTTCTATTGTGCTAAGTATGCTACCAGGTGAAACGTGTATCTTGTGCATCCATGCTCTTTCTCTGTCATAGTTCCTTCCCAAAGCTGCAAGCTGCACCCATTTAATGAACAATTCAGTCAATACCCTCACTTTCTCAGGGTCTGCAGTGATCCAAGCTAGGAGACCATAGCTGCTTGCAGACCCTTCACTCCTTCTCCAGGTTTCTGTGGAAGGATGCTTTGGTTCTCATCAGGGCTCAAGCTGGCAGTCTCTTGGCTCTCCCTGTAGACCTGTGTCTCAGTCTCCTGACTTGGCTGGCATGAAGACTTCCTTCTTTCTTTTTTTTTTTTTGATGTCTTGATTGTTCTCAGTTTAGAAGGAATTATGTGCCAGGCAGTTCTGGGTTTGGCAACCTCTTCCAGATGTACCTAGCTGAGCCAAAAGGTCTGAAGAACCTCTAGTGAAGCCGTGCCCTAGAGGAAAGCAGGCAGAGGTGGAACCTTTCCTAGAGCCCCTGAAAAGACCAGATCATCTAAAGGCAACTCTGTTGTCTTTTATGCTTCCCCCCCCACTTCTCCCTTCCCCTTGGGCAAAGATAGTCTAGACCTGTCTCAGGTAAAAATCAGGATGTGAATACTCTCTCTCACCAAGGAAGTTGGTCCTGGTGGTGTGTCTCCTCTGAGTATAGAGGAGAGCAGCAGGGAGCAGCTTTGCTTCCATGGGCCAGTGCTGCTGGTGGAAAGGGTAAGCTTACTCCTCAGCCTCTGTGTTTGAATAAGGTTTGGTGCTGGGCAAGCCTGTTCAAGTGGTTTTCCTGAAACAAGGCTGCGAGGCCAAAGCCCACAGATTTGTGTTAAGTATCAGGTGGGCAGTATCACAGCAAGTCATAGAGCTTTCTGCTTTTTGCACAGACATTATCTTTTTGCCTGAAAATAGTGTGCTGCTGTGTGTTTTCAGGATATTGCTTTTTAGTCAGGCTTGGGGTAAAAGGGTTTGATATTTCTGTCTTTTGGGAGTTGGTTTTCTGTTGATTTTTTTTGTTGCTTATCTGCT
>NW_008823913.1:332394-333977 GCF_000699105.1 Pygoscelis adeliae
TGATGAAGAGAAATTGTTTTGCAGCCTCTGTTATTCTTTTGGATTAGAGATACTGGGAAAGCCTTTCTGGGGACAGTGTCACCTGGCTGAAGCAAGCATGTGGATTAACCAAGGCTGATCATAACTATCCAGTGCTGAATGTAAAGGACTGCTGGTTATTAGGGTGCTGAAGTGAGAAAACAAGCCTTTTGAAAGGGGAGTTGTTGAAGCTACTGACAGACTGACTTGGATATAAGCACCTCTCAGTATTATTCCCCGCAGATCATCTATCTGGGCTGTGGATCTCTACTTCTTCTATCATGCTGCTGTGCATTTCGAAAGAAAATATCTTTGAGGTTCCTGTTTCCCTGCTGTCAGAAATTGAGTCTGGTAAACCATTTTAGCCCCCCATAAGCTGTTTTTGTACCTCTTGGGAGTAGACTGCGTGAGTCAGTGTCTAACACTTGGAAATTTGAGATAATGTACTTTGATTTCACTCAGGACAACGGTTACAGCATGTCTTGCTGCATTAAGATTGTTGCCTGCCCTTAATCACCTGTGGGATCCTTTTCTCTACAAATTGGCACAGCCCTGTAAGATGTAATTGTTTCTCAGGGAGGGTTTGTGAATATATACTGTACAGAAGCCTATATTTGAGATATTCCTTGTGCTTTATAGAAGGAAGATCTCAATGGCTGTGTAGCATCCCATGCTGTATTCTAATATCTCCTGTCAGTTGAGAGGAAAGCAAGTACCAGAGCCATTGGTATTGGCCTTATTTAGGCCAATACACTTCCTCAGCCTCCAGTTGTATTCTTGGTCTCTGCCTCCTCTCCTCCAACTCTGCTGAAGCATCTGAGCTTCCTCCCTGCTTGTGACACAACTGTTTTCCTTCCCCTGCTGTCTGCTGGTGCTCAGTGTTCAGCTCCTCTATGTTCCTGAGGGCTCGGAGACTCTCTGACCTACACCACCTGAAGGGACCCTTCTTCCTTCCCTTAGAGTATCAGCTCAGGAGACCTCCAGATGATGCCCCTTGCCAAAATAGTAGCAATACTGAAGTGAGAGCACTTCCCTGTGCCCAGCTATTGTCATGTTTTCAGCTGCTGTCTGTGGTCAGCTGTGCACAAGCTGTTAATGTCCCACAGCTCCAGATCCTGTCTGAGGCAGATCTCCCCCTTACCTTAGATGGCTCCCGGTAGACACGTGCTTTGTCCTCCTACTGGCAAACTAACAGTAGGCTGCTCTCTTCACCTACACTATTTATAAAAGGTCTACTTTGGCTGACGGTCGGTGCCTTTGCTCACCTTTGTTCTTTACCCTCCTGCGGTGAAGATTCATGTGTGCTGCTGGGTCAGGGATGATTCCTGAGCCACCCTCCCCAGAGGAGCAGGGTGTCCTGCTGCTCCTTGTTCCCTGAGGCCCTTTGTAGTCCACCTGGAGATATGCGCAGTGCCCACTGTGGAGTTCCCCAGAGTTTAGTTGATTCACGCCACAGCAACACATAAGCTTGAATCTTCATTTACTTGTTATGTGTCTCAGCTGTTCTTCTACCAGGAACTGATGGCCTTTTCAATCTCAAGATTATCTAGAGGAAAGCCAAGAGG
>NW_008823913.1:334047-356745 GCF_000699105.1 Pygoscelis adeliae
TTGTTAAATTTTGCTTTGCAGGCACAACTAATAAGCAGTTTGGAGGGGGGATGGGTAAAAGTGAAAGAAGAAATCATCATTTCCACCCCCACAGTTAAATCAGCTCAGCTGAGGGATGGTACCCTCTAGAGGAGCAGGCTGAAGAAGAATCAGGAAACTCCAGCAGCTGAGCAGCTCCCAGCAAGGATAGGGGTGTTCTCCATCCACAGCAGATCTAATCCGTGAGATTCCAGCTTTCCCTGCCAGAGATTTCCATCACTTCTGTTGTGCTGAGCTCCAGACCAGTACATTCTGACTGCAGGACCCTGGCATGGCAGTGGCAAGGAGGGGCTGGGGAGAGAGGGATTGTTTAAGTTTAAAAAGCAGACAAACAAAAAGCCAGTTGCTACTTTCTGGAAAGCACTGGCCAAAGAGGAGCTGTTTACAGAACGCAGAAGTTTGTAAACCTTGGGTGTTGCAATAGGAAATCCATGCTGGGAAAACAAGTTGAACTGCCTGCAGTTAGCCAAATAATCAGTGTTGATCCATGACTAAGGCTCCTGAAAGGCTGACTTGCTGATTGTGATAGGAGAGGACTCTGCGTAGAGCTGCAGTGGATCAGAGATGGAGGAGTCAGGAGGGGTGGCTACTTGTGAGGACAGACAAATGTGTAGAACGTCTCCAGCAAGCCAGGACAGAAGCATTTCTTGGCCTGGATCTGTAGAATATCTTCCTGTAATGAGTGAAGAAAGCAGCAGTTGTGTCTGGTGTGAAAGGAAGGGAGTTCTGGGCTGTAGTTCTGCGGTGGCCTTTTAGAAAATCCGTTTCTGCCTTCAGTGCACGATGGGCTTGAGTCTGTGTGTGATGGAAGAACATTCAGTGGAAGTCCCTTTGTCCATTATTCCTCTTCTGTGGAATGAGTGGCAGTGCAGTGTGATAAATATAGCTCCCGTGGATCCCTACAATTGGGGTGACTTGCCATCCTGATCACCCAGGGCCTTTGTCTTTTAGTGCTACTTTGCGCCTTAGGATTTCTCCCTTCTTGCTGATAGGAGCTTTTGATGCACGTGCACAGACATGGCCGTGCCAGGTCTCAACATAGTCACGCTATCTGGCCCTCAATAACTGATTCCTGTTCCTGCAAGTGTAAGAGCTGTTGCAAGACAGAGGAGCATTAACAATTAATTTAGCATATTCTCCCCAGCAGCCCAGGGTTGTAGCTTGCAGCAAAACCTTACTAAGTTCTTTAATGCCCTGTGGGGAAGGAAGATCCATTAGTACTGGTGGTGAGTCCCAAGGTACAAATCCTCATGTCTTTTGGCCATGCTTTTGGCAAAGATTTTTTTTCCTCCCTTTCTTCATTCATTTAATTGTCCCAACTGATTTCCCTTCTCTGCCCCCCAGCTGATTTTGCAGAGGTGGCTGGTAGGAAAGGAGCCACTCTTTTTTTGTTTTTTCATACTTACATAGCAATCCCTGGATCCAAATAACTTCCCATCCTTCATCCTTTTTTTGTGAGTAGGTCCTGCATCCAGCCCCCAGTCTGCATTCTTGACCGCTACTATATGCAGTCGCAGTCAGTCAGCTTCCACGGTTGACTAGATTGCATGGAAAAATCACTGTAAAATAGTGTAACTTGCTATGCTTCAACTGCTTTGTTAAAACTTCTTACAGTCATTTCCTTTCACTGAGTCATTGCTCTTGATTTTTTTTTCAGATGAATTTTTCCATCACCCGTTCTTGGATGCAAGTGCCTCTATGAAAAAATGTAAGTGTTGCATTTTTTATTATAACTCTTTTTGAACCATGACATGACTTCCTTTGCTGCTAGTTCAAAAGGAAAGAAGACGACTGCTTTGTTTTCTTAGTTATTTAGGCAGGGATTCAGTGTATGTTACTGTGTCACGTCCAGATTTTGCCATCAAAATGTACTTAATTTTTCTGAGTTATCTTCAAAGGCATGATTAGGGGGCTATTTAGAAACCTAAAGTAGAAGTAAATGTAGCTTTGAAATATATTCAGCTGCTTTGCATGAAGTGCTTGGCCAGTGGGGATGCTTGTAGGTAAACAGGATTATGCAGCATCATCTTGCTTTTCATCCACACCTGTAGGACAGTTCAGGATAGTGAATGGTGGAAACTGGCACTCTTGTCCCTGCTTGCCAGGTGGTACCTTAGGTTGGCTGTGCCAAATGGCAGACTCCGGTTACCAAATCTTGTTTCAGCATTTACCTCCAAATTGTTGATAAATCTTGTTTTAAAAGGGTTAAATTTGGGTCCTCTGTGAGAACTGGCCAAAAGAAAAGGATTTCCACTGAAAGTTTGTTCTTTCCTCTTTTGATTCAAAACTTTTGAAAATTTCCAAACACATGTGCTATGATTCAGAGGTTTGTTTTCAGTGGAAAACAATTCAGAATTGCTTATAGTGTATGGGATATAATAGTCCTCTGGCCAGGAGACTTGGTTTAGTGGAATTGTGTATGGTTGTCGTCTTCTGGAAGGACTGGAAGGATCCTCCTGGGCCTTTAATCTCCCGAGTAAATGATAGAGCCAAGAATTTTCATCAGTGACTGATTCGGGGTGCCCAACGCAAGGGCTGGAAGCTTTGGAGGAAGCATGTCCAATGCTTTCTGAACATGGAGCCCCTCTTGGACGTATGCCGTGGGTGGATGCCCCTTGTCTGATGTCCACGTCACTCCTGACAGTCTCTTGCTTTCCTGGTTCCAGAGCAGGACTTCCAGTTGTTCCTGATACAGATTTTAACTGTGTACTTAGGTGACCGTCCTGCGGGCAAGAAAAGACGCTTCTGGTTTAGGGGAGCTTGCAAGTCAGCCAGGCCTCTGTCTCCATCTGCACCAGCAAGATGTGGGGCGAGTCCTGTAAAACAGGACTGCTCTGCAGGCAGGAAAGGACTCTGCCTGTGTAGGACTGCTCCTAAGCCAGCTCAGCTCTCAGCACCTGCTACACCACTGCCGTGTGGGAAAAGTCCTCCAAAGTCTGATCCCCCTGTGGGCAGAAGAGGACTCCCTCAGGATGTTCTTGCGTGCCCACCAGCTCATCTCTTACCTCCAGCAGTTCCGTTGCTTCATTGGCCAGCGGAACAGAAAACCCCCTGCAAACAGGAGAGGGTTCTCCTGACTTGGCCTCAGTTTCCAACTTCTGCGCATTGGCTGTGTAGAAACCAGAGGCACCATTATGAGCAAGGGACTGTAGCTCAGCCTTTGCCCCCAGCTGCACCAAAGTTAATGGTGTGGGGTCAAGGCCCAATAAAAAGAGCACCTTTACAGGCAAGTAAGGACTATACAAACTCCAGACCTCTCTGCTGCCCTGCTGGTCCACACCTCTGGGCGTATGTCCACAGTCCGGAGTCCTCTCCGGGCAGGAGAGGCCACTACTGGTTTTGAAGAGATGAGGGGAGAAGTATCTCCCCATTGCTGGAGGCCTTCAAGCTTTTGTCCACAGAAATCTGCTAGTGGAGAAGATGGTTCTTGTAGTCTGCTGTGTAGGTCTCTGCTACTGCGAGATGGCAGTGATGGATGAAGGCCTCTGGGAAGTGCAGTGAAGAGCCTGGATGAGAGAGGCTGCATGTGGGAATGGTGGTCCTTTTGATTTCTGAATAGGTGAGAGAAGAGCCAGTGTGTCAGCAAAGGTCTGGGTTATGGTGATCTCAGTAAGAAAAACTCACTTGAGATGTATGGAATGCTGCTTAACATGGTAGCGTGCTTAACATTTGCACAGTTTTTGCTGAAGTAGATGACTTAGCAAGGTTGCAGTTGCTCAGGGGCTAGCTCCCCTGGCTTTGCATGCAGAACTACTGTGGGACAAGAGGAAATGGCCTCATGTTGCGCCAGGGGAGGTTTAGATTGGACGTGAGCAAAGATTTCTTTACTGAAAGAGTGGTTAAACATTGGAACAGGCTGCCCAGGGAAGTGGTTGAGTCACCGTCCCTGGAAGTATCTAAAAGACGTGTAGATGAGGTGCTTAGGGACATGGTTTAGTGGGCATGGTGGTGTTGGGTTGACGGTTGGACTCGATGATCTTAGAGGTCTTTTCCAACCTTAATGATTCTATGATTCTAACTAAGATGAGTCCACAAATTTATTGTGCAACTTCATCTCAACATGTGGCTCAGCATCATGAGTGCAGGACGTATCAAAGAGGAGAAGAGATACGGCTGCATCTGAATCATGATCATCATGCTCAGACTGAATTAGAGTCCTCAGGCCTGCAGTGGAGAACTGGGGGGAGGAACAGTGTGCCCTTGTGTTTTTGTTCTCCTTGGGAGCTGATAATTGGGCTACCACTGGCTTTGGTGGAAACAGGACTAAGTAATTTACACTTGAGTGTGCAAGTTTCTCTTAGTTTGTTGGATGATCTGTGTTTTGGAGTAGTAGCTGTTGCGTGATGAACGCACTGAGACCTCAGCTAAGCTCAGGGACCCACTACGCGGCCTTTGCCTAAAGGACCTTCCAGTTCAGATGCACCTGCACTGCAGATGCCGGCAACCGTGCATCCGTTTAGGTCCCAAACCAATTTTAAGGTTAGACTCTTCCTTTCCATATGAGAACATTTTGCAGTCTGAGCAGTGTGTGGTGGTTTCCGTACCCCTGCAAGCAAATCTGCCCTCAGGTGGCAAGGGCAAGTGGGAGAGCTGCCACCAGTATGCGGAGCTGAGCACGTCACCCGGGCTCCTGAACCCCGTCAAGGCTGGTCCGGATCTGGTCACACGATGATTAAAAATGAAGTGAGAGCCATCGGCTACTCATTCTGTGTGGATATGTGTTAGTACACCATCTCATGGAATTATAAAGAAACTTTTTTAATATAACGTAATTTTGGAATTCCAGAAAATGGGGGAATCCTCAAATGTGGATAATTCTCTAAGTGGATAATTTTGAAGTTGCTAAGGCGGGGGGTCCCCCTTGTTTAAATAAATTTGCATGTTTTTCAAGACACTTCAGCAAAATCAACATTTCTGTCAAAAATCTTTAAATACAACATTCCTGACAAGCTCATCCTCTCCACAGTGGTTTTGAGGGATGGTTGTTCTCATGTCCCTCCTCATCTCACCCCTTTAGTGAAGCAAGGACCTAAGTCTGCTGCCCTCCAGGGTGTACCGCAAAGCTCTGTTTGCCACAGGCTTCAGCCTGGAGAGTGGGTTCAGGGCCTTGGGCTTTGTTAACTAAAACATACTTTTTTGTTTGTTTTTATTTATATTTTATATTGTGGGTTTTGTACCTGTGACTAAGCATGTACTTAGATGTGTAAAAAATTTATTAATAAAGTCTTTAAAATACTGTGTCTAGTCAGAATGTCGTCTGTCTGTAGCCAGGTCTGATCAGCATATGGTATGGGGCAGTGTGTTACAGTAATAATGCATGAGAAGGCATAATTAGATGCTTGTGCAAGTCTTCTCGCAGTAAACACATTGTAATTGGTACCCGTGCAGAATATTTTGGAGGTTTTTTGCTCCTGCCTTTAATGAATGGTAAGCTGGTACCTCTGAGTTAAGAGAGCATGAAACATGAGCAGCTATGGTTCAGAAGTGTACAGGTGGTTCAGTGTCTGGAATATCTGTCAGGCTTAACTTGACTTCTACCATCTTTTATAATCTTATTGTACCTAAAATACTCGGGTAAAAACTAGCAAAAAATCACCATGACTTCTGCATATAAAGGACTTTAATGGTGCAAATTTTTGAACTCTAAAAAGCAGCTTATTCTTTGGGCAAGTCCTTTCAGTTTTTGCACTCAAACTATTGCCTTGTCAGAGACTGCTATTAAGTAACTTTTTGATGACTGGTTTTGACTGAATCCAGATAATCACAAAAATGCATCTCTCCAGTGTGTGTAAAACTTGCATTCCAAATAAGCTTTATATAAAAGCTTGAGGCTCGGATATTTTTAGGACAGCCGAGCCCCTGGTAGGATGATTTGTCAGCAGTGATTTTTGCCGGTGGAGGATCCAGTATCAAGATCCCCACAGCTGGAGCAGAGGCTTGCCTTTATGGCTCCCAGCTCTCCCATTTTGAAACCAGTTGGCGTTGATTACGCAATGTACAGGATGACTGTTTTGTTGCTGGAACAAGTTGGAGAGGGCAATTATGAAAACACTTATTTACATTACAATTACAATCCAGCAATTTTTGGATTTGGGTGGGGGCCTACAATTCATGTTAACATTCCCTGCATTCAGACTTGAGCTGAAAACATGATGAGCCAAGTGTTTGCACCCTTTTTAATTTTAAACTGGGAGTGCCTGGGTGTGTGGAGGAGGTGGAAGGAAGCGTCTTGCTTTCAAGCTGTCCTAGGTGGCTGACGCTGAAAAATGCACCAACAGGGATATGGTGGTCAGAGAGGGTTTGTCAGAGCCAAACCTTGTGGTTCTACATGCATGAAAGTCCGTTTTCAGTGTCAGGACCTTTTGAGATGGACCTCACAGCATTACAGTGTGAATTTGGGGAGTTTACAGGATTTTGAATAAGAACAATGATTAATAGAGGCTGTATCTAAAGGTGTGCTTCATGCAGATGGAGTTTTAACTTGAGTTTCAGATGATAGTGGCAAAGTCTGCCTGCTTGTCTTCCTTCCTAGATTAATGGAAAGCTGTCCAAAGCAAATAGACAAAAATAGAAAAGTCGCAATTCCAACCAGGTTTAAGTCAATAATGAACACAGAACCAAAATAGAGTGGAGGGGACCTTGAGAGAGAACTGAAATGACTCTAATAAAAATACTAATTCCAGGAAAAATGAGTGGTGATGCAAGTCTTGCAGCAGGCACGTGTGGATACAGCGCAGAAATCACTTACCTTTTCTTAAAAGCGCCTTTCCATAATAGGAAGGTCTGTCTGTACAAGGGTGAATTGTTCTGTTACAATTGGCAGGGTAAAAATGGGGAGACTTTTTCTCCTCTCAGATTTCTGGTATTAAATGTATAGGGAAGGTAGTAGGGATTGCTCTGCAGGCTCTGTGGGAAGATCGCAGAGATCAAAAGCAGTGTGGTATAGGCAGGACAGAGCTCTCCATTTTACAGGCAAGTTCTCAGACCTCTGTGTGTGTTCCCTGAGCGTGGGGAGTGGGAACCAGCTGTGCTGGAAGAGCATGTGGGGTGTGGGCGGTGTAGCGCTCTGTGCCAAGCCCCTGACCGACCTCCCAGAATACCCATCATCAGAGTACCGCGGTCCCTGTTCCTTTACTGGAGCCAGAGCAGTGCATTTCAACAGCACAGTCCATCAAGGGCACAAAATCAAGTGTAGAATAGATGCAGAGGCTAAAAAGTAGCCTCTCGCAAAACTTTGGAAAGATTTATTTCATTATGGACTTAACCCTCAAAATGCTGGCGGAGTGAGCGCTGCCAGTATGGCCCAACACAAGAGGGAAAGGCATGTGTGTGTGCGTGTGTCACTGCACACAGGCCCCACGCAGCCATCCTGCTATGGCCTCCTATTGCACAAGCCCCGGGACTCTGCTGAATCAATCTCGATTTGCAGCATAACTTAACCTCTTTAGGAAAACATTCCATTTTTGTTAATGTTAGCAAAGGGTGGAGGAGATCACTGTGACCCTGGTTAAACTGTTACAGTGGTTGATTACTTATGTTAAAACATGTATTTTAAGTCAATGCTTCTTTGGCTTCATTTTCCTGTTGTTGGATCTTGTTACGTTTCTGTCAGACTGAGGAATTCAGCATCTAAGTGATGGCTCTCTTTGTGCTAGGAGAACACTGGTCCAGTCATCCTTTAACCGTCTTTGATAGGCTGTATGGAAAGACTTCTTAAAGCCTTTCATTAAAAGGCATATTTTCCCATTCTTTTATCATTAGAACACTGTTTAAACAGTTAATTGCAGAGAGATGTACTTTTATTTTTCTAGCCAGTTGAATAGAGTAAGTATCTAATGTGATTAATGACACAGGTAGTTTTACTTCAAACAGAAGCATGCTTCTTCTAGGTGTTATTAACCTTCCTTGTATTAAATATGGAGTCATTAGCACAGATCCTGTAAAGGTAGAAATCTGATACAAGGTGCTAATTTTCTGCCAGCGCAATGGAAGAGAAGCAAAGTGTTCCTCTCCTCACTTAAGCGTTGCCTCTGATCTCTATCTTAAGTCATTCAAAGACCAAAATGGTTGCAGAGTAAAATCTGACTTCAGGCTGCCCTGAAGTGGGGATGCTGGGACGCTTCTGCACTGTTCAGTCTGGTGGGGGTGGACTGGGGAATTTGAACCACTAAATACTTCAAAGTCTGTTAAAGAGCCAGCGTTACCTTTGACTCGTCTCCCTCCTTGGCTGAGCTGAACTCTTCTAAGTTATTTACTGAACCTCACTTGCATAAGTCATTGGAGTTAAATATTCTTTTCTGCTGTGATGCCTTAATCATCTCTTCTGCCTGAAGGTCAATGCTAACTAGTCCTTTCAGTGTGAGCTTTATGCCTCTGTGAGAGTTACAAGAGCCAGTTCCACAATGAAGTGAATAAAATGGACAGTTCTTACACTGAACAATAAAACATAAAAGGAAGGGATGCAAGAAGAGCCTGTGCTGTGGAACAATTTCTGTACAAAGAGATTAAATAAGCAAAACCTCTTTAACTTGCAGAAGTGACCGAGGGAGAATGTGTTGAGGTATAGAAAGCAATGAACTATTTCCTTTTAGATTAATTCTGTGGGGGTGTTTTTACGGCATGTGGCCTGGGATGCCCAAGTGACTGTTTGGGCAGCAAGCACATAGGGCTTGAGTAGGCATGTGTTTAACTTAGCACAGACCTCCTAACATTTGATATATGTGGGCTAAGCCACAAGGTCTGATGAAGAAGAAACTGTAAGAGTATGGTCTAGCTTCTAACCTCTGCCCCTAACATGAGTAACTCAGTCTACTTTTCTGTTTATCTTTCCCTTCATTTGCAAAGATGCTTTGGAGGCTTTTTAGGCCAGAAACCATCTTGCTACCTCTGTAGGTCAGCTGTTGAGTGGACATCTGGACTAAGGTCAGATGGTCTGAGACCTTCCACCCCAAGAGTTATAACTGTGAAATAGTGTGCAGAGGAGTGGATGTATGTGAATCATATAACTGGACAGAATGCTCATCTTTCTTTTGTTCTCCTTTAATTGGCCACATCTGATATGTGAGATAAATGATGGTACATGAGATAAACCTGATGGGAAAAGATGAAAAAGACCTTTTATTATTGATTGATCTTAGTTTGACGACTTCTTTTGTTTTTGTCTTTTGCTATTTTCAGCTGCTTCCGTGCCAATGCCTTCTTATCCCAGTTCAGGCTCCGGCAGTTCCTCCAGCAGCTCTTCTACTTCCCACCTGGCATCACCTCCCGTAAGTACGCACTGCTTGCGTTAATGGTCTCCGTGCTTGCTTCTTTGAAACAAGGGCTCTGCTTTTGCTGTCTTCTGGTGCAAGTCACTGAACGCCTTAGTTCTGCCTGGGTTTGGTTCAGTGTCTTCTCCAGTCTGTTTAGAGTTTGGATCCTGAAGGTTGTCTTTCTCTCCACAAGAAGTATTTCAGTTTGCCATTGCCTATTATATGAAAAGCCTTTATGAAGAAGTTGGTATTAATGATGCTAGCTTGTCTTGGCGGAGATGGAAAGCTCCTTGGAACCAAAAAACAGTCACTAATTCAGGGTATAGCACTGCTTACTTGGCTGCAAGTTCTCTGCTCTCACGTGAAGTCTCTGCAGCTTGACAGCGTATCCACCCTTCTTTGTAAGATGACCCTCATCCTTTCTGACCAGCATTCCCAGGCGCTACAGAGGGACATTCCGCAAAGCTGTTTGCTCAGACCAGACCTGCCACAGTCCGGTGGCCTTGTGAGAGATGATCTGAACTGACGGTTTTTCTCTCTGGTTACCTGAAATGATGAAAACTTTTCTGGAGGGCAGAATATTAACTGGCCAGTGAACTGACATTCCTCTAGTTCACTGAACTGAAAGCTTGTTTTCAGAGGCTCTTGGTGAAAGCTGCCTTTTGACTTTGAACTCAGGAATGCTGGTGGTGTGATGGGTAGGGGAAGGACTGAAGTTTTTCTTCCCTGTCATTACTGCTTTTTTGCTTTGTTCTCTGAGTTTTCTCAGGCCAAGGCATCTCAACCTGGTGTGGGAAAGGCTGAGAAGCACTATCTGAAGTTGATGTAGGTGCTTATGATGTGGGCTGGACAGAAAGGAAAGGTCTGCTCTCCTCTGAATGTCACATAACTGCATGCCTGAGAGTTTCTTCCCCCCTGCAGTCCTAAGTAGAGGGTTGTTGGCTGAAGCCCTCCTGACCATAAGACTCCAGGAATGGGTAGATGGTGTGAAAAACAGACTCTCTCCCCTGAGCTTTCCTGGTTTGGGAAGCTCAGGGATGGTACAGACTCACTGCCAGACTGGCGGGGGTTCTGTGTCAGAATTGTACTGCACTGAGTCCCCACTGGTACAGCAGGAGAGCCTCTGGAGGGTGAACAAGGTCTTAATAGGGCCCAAATAAAAGCTGATTCAAGTCTTAGCCTAAAAGTGCATTAGGATAAAGATTGTGATGTGCTCCGTGGGCAGTTCAGCTGTCTTAAAGCTTTCTTAAACCATCTGGCCTCTTCCATCTGTCTGCAAAACATGAGGATTGTGGGGCTATTCATCATTTGGCTGAAGGAAGCGGAAAAGTGGGACTTTTTAGGGTCTGTCCTGTCTCTGATGGCTGTGAGGTGTTCATCTATTGAATGCTTAGCCTCCTTCAGGCCTTTCTTCAAATCCTTATCAGCACTACAGCAAAACAGGGTTGTCCTGAAAGTGTAGGGACACTTATGTACATGTTCCCGAGTGCTGCTTACTGCAAAAGCGCCAGTAGAGACCAGATATTTAATGTTTAACAACAAAACAAAAAAACATAATCAAAAAGAACACCCAAAACTATCTCTGAAAGCTCTTCTGTTTCACAGCCATACTAAATTGAGTTCGTAGAAAATGCATGGTTGATCCAGAAAGCCTTAGCAGAGGGGTGCATTACCTCAAGTGAATTTTTCTTATCTGGGGAGCATCAGACATGCTGGTAGTATGTTTTGTGTAACAAAAGATGCGCTGTTCTGACATGGATGTAAAAGGCTGTTCCTTTTCAGTCAACTAAACAGCTGCTTCTGGCAAACCGTCAGCCCCAGTTTATCAGCAAAATGTTGTTTGTAGCCTTGTACAGCTCAGTTTAAAGGATCGAGCAGAGTGATGAAGTAGCTGTGCTGAAGCCAGTGTTTGTTTTCTTCTTGAATGAGCAGTCCCTTGGAGAGATGCAGCAGCAGCTGCAGGAGAAGGCGCTGGCATCTCCGACCCAGGATTCCCCCGGCTTTCTGCATGGATCTAAGGACTCTGCTGGAAGCAGCAGTAAGAATTCGTCCTGTGACACAGATGACTTCGTTATGGTCCCAGCACAGTTCTCAAGTAAGGTCATTTCTGGAAATGCAGATGTTCTAAGCAGAGGGGGATGTGGATATTAAGGATAGTTACTAGAAAGTTGAAAGAGCGATTAGATCTGTCTGTTTTGACTGAGTAACAGGAACGTTGTTGTTCTCAAGGTGGAAGAGACATCTGTCTCACTGGCTAGTTTCATAGGATATGTTGTGATTACCTTCAAAGACAGGATTTGAGAGTAAAGATTACTCGGGGACCTCAGTAAGAGATTGAACCTGGGAATCCAACTGGAGAAGATAAGTAGGCTCACAGGGAAATGTCTTTCTCTCACAGAAGCTGTTCCCATGTCATCCTGTCTTCAGTTTCACTCAGCATCACACTCTAAGACAGGATTTCAGCTAGCAAGCTGGATTTTACACTTGAAAAAATCCCTGAGAAAAACTAGAAGATGTTGAATTTTTCTTCAAACATTTTGAATTTCATTTTAGCACCTGTATGTGTTTATACTTTGATAGGAATTGCTTGAAAATATTTATGTACATAGAGGCCAGTTCAGCCACGTGCCTAAGTATGTCCATGCACGAGTCCTTACTTAACCAGCAGAAGGATATTGTTCAACCTTGACCGTGTGCGATGTTTTGCTGAGTTGGGACCTGGTGATAAATGCTGCGATTCCTCCTTTCACAGTTGCGCTACTTGTATTAAAACAGGAATTTGGAGGGGTAGAACTGGAATCTATGAAAGGTCTCTGCTGTGCAATCCTTATGATAAGGAAGAGCTCAGTGTTGCTTGCATTCTTCCTGGTAGCAGCGATGGGACCAGTATACACTTGTCTTGTGCTAGTCATGTTTCTAGCGTTCAGATGTTTTGGCAAAGGCACAAACTCCCCTATGTCATGTATCCAGCTGCCAGCTCATTTGGCTGCCCTGGATTTTTGCCACTGAGGACACGGATGTTTCAAAGCCCTATGTGCAACATATACCACTGTCTTTTTACACAGCAGCTAATTGCATGCACCAAGTGGGCATATACCTGTTGCCCCAAATGATTCTGTCAGGTTTTGGCCCCCTTCCAAAAGGACTTCCTTTCAGCCTAAACTTTCCAAAACTTCAGGGTATAAGGATCAGCAGCATCCACATCGGCTTCAGCCCACACGTATTTTGCAAAACACTGACTTCGGATGCAACTCAGCAGGTCTTGGAAGAGCAGGAAATTCTACCCAAAATCTCAGTTGCTCAGAATACATAAAGATTTTAAGATGATTATCTCAGATTAATCTCTCTCTTCTACTCTGCACTTCCTTGTTCCTCAGGTGATTTAACTGCTGAGGCTGCAGGAGGGAAACCAATCCAAGACAGCCTGATGTACAGCGGGTAAGGCCACCAAGGCAACTGAAATTGTTCAGCCACTGGAACGTACTGTGCATTAGGGACTTTTGTGTTCTGGTGGATGGGAGGGAAGATGTTGCTGAGTTAACTTTTGTTTCAGGATTAACTGTCATCTGCCTGGTTCTGACCATTCTCAGCCTGATCATCAGCATGTGGCACCTGAATACCAGAGTGTATGTAGGGCAGCATGGCAGTCCCCAGGGCTCCTACGACTAGACTCAGCAGAGGGTGCTGGGCAGACGCAGCTCTGTTGCTATGCTTTGTAGGGGGGGAGCAGAGTTGGTTCCCAGGCTCTAACAGCTGGGTTCTTTCTGTCATTCTTCAGGAGTTCTCTGGTGACTTCAGCAGGCTTGGAAAGCCAGGGAAGGACACCGTCTCCTTCACCCCCATACAGCAGTTCTCCTAGCCCATCCAGGTAGGAAAGACTGTTCAGTGGTGACTATGCAACATTGATTAATTGAACACCCATTGACTTCCAGGAGGGCATTTTACAGATGTTGGTGTGCTGGGCAAGATCCACATCTCTCCTTTAATTAAAAGATAACAAGAAACACACAGGAGAAACTCCCCAGCCTTGGGCACTGATCAGTCCCAACTACAGAGCCTGTCTTTCCCTCTTCTGGCCCTCAGGAGGGGCTAGGAGAGAATGTAGTAGAGCTGGAATTAACTCTGTTCCCTGGGGGCGCAGGGATTATTCTCAAGCAGAAAGTAAATGTACTCCACTGGCATGTATGTGCTACTCATCCCCTCTGTGCTCAGCCTGCAGAGGCGGTGAGTATTCCAGCTAAAGACCCTTGTTTCTGAATTCATGCAGTGAATTAGAGCACAACACTTTAGCCAAGGCTGAAATTACAATGGACTTGAATTACTGGGCAAATGCGGAGGAGCGTTGCTCATCTCCCCTTGCTTTGAAGGACAGATCTGGGCCTACTTAGTTGTTTGTAGTTTGCTTGAAGATTCGAAAAGCTCCTTGCACTGTGTCTGTATAAAGTAATGCTGCTACATGGGCCTTGTTTACTAACGAAGGATGCAGGAGTAGGAGTAACAAGTGCAAACAGATGTGGTCATAGGTTTAGTTCCAACTAAACCAGTTGGTATAAACTCAGCTTTGGCCTTTAGAAATGTCGTAGGTGACAGCTGCTCACAGACAACAGCACCAGCTGCCCAGCGCCGCCAACATTTGCGTTCAGAAGACATTAATGGTCTGTGGAAGGTGATCCCATTGACTCTAGAGCTTGAAGCTTTAGGGAACGTGCTTAGTTTACAGGGAACTGGTGGTGTTGCTTCCCATCTCATTCTTGCCTACTGGGGAAGCAGGACAGCTTTCATCTTCTATTCTGTCAATATGGCACCTGTTGGGGGAGGACAGTTGAAGGGGATTTCACACTGGGAGATGGATGATCCTAAAATCTTTTTTAAGAAGAAAAGGTAGTCCCATGCTATGTGTTGAACACACTCATCACATAAATGGAGCCCAGAAAATGACACAACATAGCCTCAAAGCATACAAATTTAAAGGAGAAGAATATAGCTCAAAGCCTTGCTGACGTGATCAGATTAATTGGCAAGCACATACCACAGTGTGGAGTTTAATTGCATGAGGCTGCTTATGCCATTGCCTGCTAAGCTTTTTAACAGCTTATTCCTTAACTGATTCCTTTGCATTCTGGCGATCAGTCTTTATTAAAGGATTTGTCCTTGTTTCTGGACAGCAGTGAGTGGAAGCTCACGGAAGTTGACTACAAATGGTGCCTACTTCTCACTGTTCACCACTGTCTGCACCAAACTGGCCTCATCGTATCCTACTGGATCACAAGGTGGCAAGTCAATGCCAGCGGCTATGATCCAAGCATGTTTCTGCTCTCGCTGTCTTTCCTACTCATTCCCAGCAGCTTCTGTGGAGCAGATGCCAAACCCTCTAGTGCTACCTCCCATTTTTCTCTCTGCTTTAAGGGAACACTGAAAAGTTACTTCCTACCCTGTCCAGGATGGGGAGTAAGACATAAATAATGAAAGATTGGAGCAGTCATTCTGAATCCAGAGTGTAAAACACGATCTTTGATCTGTCCCCGAAAGTGCTTTGAACTGTTGCCACCCAGGTATGCCCTTACTGTTAACATGGGCTTCAGTGACCTTGACTGTAGATGTCATGAGGTCTGTTGGTTCAGCACTTGGCTTCACCGGCACAGAGGACTCCTGATTTTCTCTCCGTCTTTGCTCACTTGCAAGCAGCAGTTCTCCCTTTCTTGTGTGGCTCTAGGCTAGCAAGCAGTGCTGGATGCAGTCCAACTAGGACAGAAGGGAAAGGCTATTTTAGAGTGGCCAGCAGTGGGTTTTCCTCAGAATATAACGGTACGCCCTAGAGCAGTTCTCCTTGTTGTTAACTAAGAGCATAAGGACTGGGCAGAATTAAAATATGCTGACAGCTGATCTTTTATTTTCTTCTTTCTTTTTTTCTTAAAAAAAACACTTCCTTGTTGAAAATTATTAATTAGTCTAACGAAAGGTACTTCCTTGGATGTATCCCACAGCAATGGATTTAATACCATTTTCAAAGAGCTTTTAATTACTGCCAAGTAATTAAACTCCCTGTCCCTGCTTTATCTCTTGGTCTTTGCAAATTTACGGTCAATTGTATTCTTTAAGGCTTGAGGCCAATTAGCAGGTTTAGTATATGTCAGCTCATTTGGATGCTTTCTTTTGCAACTTGCACCTTGTGGAGAAACCTGGCTCCTATAAGGACTTGATAGAACTCTTGTAGAGAGGGAGGATCCTTTCACCCAAGAACTTCTTTTCCTCCAAAAGATTTTGACCAGATGGAAAAGATAGTGTTTGAAATGTATGCTGAAAGTCAGGATGCGTACAAAGTTTGACGTTAACGCCCAGATTTCTTGGTTAAAGCTCTGTTCGGTTTATGTCTGTCTGACACCATGTCTTACACTGATGGAAGGCAGAGACAGCAAAGCCTCACCTTTCCACTGAGCAATCAGAAACCTTGAATGCCTTTATTTTATTGTACGTCAATGGAGAATCAAGGCTTCCATGCTGCCTTCTAGAAGCAAACATCGGATTAAGAGTCTGTTCTCTTGGTGGAAGAAATTAGAGCACACAAGGAAGAACATATAGAGAACTTAAAAAATCAGTAGACATGTGGAGAGAGGAACAAAGAAATCTGAATCACTTTCTGATCTTTCGGCCTTGATGAAAGATCTCTTCCAGTTATCTTGTGGTGGAGGAACGTCGTCATGTGCACAGTGTGGAGATCTGCAGGCACGTTCCTGGAGGTCAGCTTTGTTCAACACTGTCACCGTAAACCGCAGAGTACTACTGACCTTCCCCAAAAAATAAATTCCGGTAATGGGATGCTTTGAACCGCCACATAAGTCACAAACTCTTCTCTCTTCCCCTGTGCACGCATGTATGTTTTTGCTGAATTAAATATCTCCTTTCATCTTATGTAAAACACTTCTGCTCCAAGTGTTAGACCCGAAGAAGTGATACTTCCTGCTCCTCAGGGGCAGACCCAGGCGTGTGTCCTTGACTGACAACAAGGAAGACTGCAGAAGCCTTCATTACCAATAAGATCTTTCTGTAATTGTGCAACATCCCTGCAATTGTTGTTGGCAGTTGTAAATAGCATTGCCATGGCAATTAATCCCAGAATTCTGGAGCCTTTGGGAAAAGACTTGAGGCGGCTACTTAGTTAAATGTGGTGTTTGCATGGTTTTTGTATAGCATGGTTTGTGTATAGTGTGGTGTACAGGTTAAGAGTAACAGGGGAAACTGTCACCTGGGGGAATAGATATCTGACATGAGCTGATTAACCTGCTCGGATGGAACTAGAAAGAAGTCTGAAGTTTGCAGAATTGGCCTGTCCCATTTTGTGTGTGTAATACTCTAGCTGACCCCCAAATTTATTCTCTCCTCAGTTGCCCTCTCTACCCTGTAGTTAACTTGCAAATACTCTGACATGCACCACAAATTTGTATTCTCTTCGTGGCGTGCTGAGACTTTCATGGAGATGCCATTGCTGCAGCAGTGCCTCTGCATGAATTGCAAGTAGCTCTTGGCAGCAAAATCTTTGCTGGTGTCCTTTGTGAGCCACAAATATTTAGCCCCTGTTCAATGGTGTGCTCTTTGGCTGTGGATCTGGCTGTTGGAAACTAGGCCAGTTGTGGCCTGAAATAGCAGGGCTCTAATTTTCCTGGAGGGAGTGGTGCGCTTGGGTGTATGTTTTAACTTCAGTCTGTGGGTGGGAATCGTGCTGGAAGAAAGGTGCCTGTTCTCAGGAGATGTGTGGTGCCACTTCCCTTTGATATGACTTTGAACTACCTCCCAGTATAAACCCACAAGCCGAGAGGAGCCAAGGGGACGCTCCCTGTGTACGGTTGCTTTACAAAGATAAAACCTCCAATTACCTGTCTGAAGGCCCACCCATTACAAGAAGCTTTCTTTGTGTGTCTCCTTTGAACAGCCGGCCAGGTCAGTTTTCTAGCAGCAAGTACGGACACTCCGTGCCCATTCCGGTCCCAACGCAAATTCATAACTACCGGCGGATTGAGCAGAACCTGCAGTCTCCCAATCAATACGCCTCTCCGCGGTAAGTGCTGGGGCTGGGAGGAGGGGGTAACGTCAGTGCAGGGGCTCTTGTATTACAGCTTGAGGGTTGTAAAACAAACTGTTTCACAGTTTGTTCTCTGTACCTCTAAAAATTTCTGTGTGATGGGCTCTCCCCCTTGCTGTAGGGAGCCAATGTGGTGTGTGTTATGTGGTAATATAGTTTTGGGGTATTTTTGTAGCGGTGTTGAGATTTATTTGTTACCACGTGCTGTAAATTTTGTCTGTGTGCCTGTATGTGAGACAGCTCCCTTCAACGTTCAGAGCAGGCTGAGCCCCTTTGAGTCTGACAGCTTTTCCCATGCCACCTATGGGTTGGGTGTCCCAACCAAGCAGAGAGAACCATCCATCTAGCAGATGCCTTTATAAAAGGAAAAAGTTGAGATAAACAACTAAAATGATGGGGCTGCGAAACTTACCTGACTTTACCTTAATTGGTTCCTGTAGCTAGTCACACCATTGATGATGTGTCTTACACGAGTTGCATATTAATGTGGTTATGCAGCCAGGACTGATTAAGTCATGAGCAATTTATGCCTGTGAGGCAGAGCACGTTTTCTGAAGGCCGTCAGGAAGACCTGGATGCCAGCCTTCAGCTGTACAGCTGACCTTCTGAGTTCAGTGGTAATGCCTTGTACATCCAAGACACATAGGGCTTCTGTCTCTTCTCATGTGTAATTTCGGGTTCTTACAGGTTTGAAATCTGGGTTGACGGTGGCAGCCCAGATTGTAGACTGGTTGGAAGGAGACTCATACAGGATCTTAAAGAGTCTGTACAGCAGGGGCATTCAAACAGAAGTGTCTGTGAGGTGTCATGTCTTTTTTTGGATGAGTTGCTTTGGTATCTGGATTAGTTAAAGTTTAGATTTCAGAAGTAGGGTAATACCTATGTCAGCCTAAGTTTGGGCTTCAGCCAGCCTAATTCAGGATAAGGCTTATTCAAAGTGAACCCAGAAGTAGAGACACGATATGTTGATATTAATCAGGGATCAGCAGAGAGATTGTTTTGTGCCAGTGTTACTTTAATACTATTTTATGTTCACTTCTTTGAGTGTGTGGCAGGTTTTGTGATAAGCTCCTTCCTGTTTCTTACATGCCTTTTTTACAGCAAAACTTGTGGACCCTGTTAGTGTTGGAACTCACAAAAGAGTCCTGGTTATCCATGTGATGTATAAAGTGAGAGCTCTGGAGAAGGTGCACCCAGGCATGCTGTGCCTACCCCAGACCTGGTGACAGACTGCTGAGTTCAGATTCACAGCCTGCAGCTACCAGTCGGGGATCAAATTGTCGTGTTTTGCTCCTTTTAGTCAGCACTGTGTAATGATGAGATTAGCATCATCCCTGCAGAGGAACTCGAGGAATGGACACAATCAGATGATTCATACTCTGCTTTTAACATCATCTCGAAATCTCTGGCGTCATGGGTTTTTTTTCTGCCCCAGGAAGCCATGTTTATCTCTCACCATCACTTCCTCTAATCGGCAAATTCAGTAGACACCCTTCAGGAATGGAAGGAGAAATCTTGATCAGGCACTTAGTATGTGATTCCACTTTTCCGTCAGGTGTATCAAATAGGCCATTACAGCCAAGTGCCTCGTCATGTTTCCCAAGTCATTTGACTACAAACCTTGACGTACACTCTTGTTTCTGAAAAACGGACCACTGTCATCCGGCTGGTGTATGCCTGTGTAAGGCAGCTTGTTGCGGACAGATATGTTGCTTGTTGAGGTGGTAATTACGTGTGCATACTTCTGGCCACATCACCTGTCCTGCTCATCTGCTTGCTTGCTTATCCCATGTCTCGTAGGGTGGCATTTAATGTTCCACATCTTTCAGCAGTGGCGGGCAGCTGGTGTTTTTTTCTGCAAGTTCCCGATAGATAATATTCAGCCTTCTGGATGGCTCATGTTCTGGAGAGCTAAAAACATGGGGGAGCAGTACTTTCTGCCACTGAACGTCTAGGTATCTCTTCACCTTGCCAGGTGTCTGTTTCCTTGTTGTGTATTCATTTTGCTTCAGGGCCAGGCACTTGGTGAGTGTTAGGCCTCTGAATCTGGAGCAACCTGAAGAGAAGTGATTTTTAGGTTAAAATTTTAAAGGATTTCCTTTTTTTTTCCAAGCATGTGAATATAGTGTGGATTCATTTGGCTGAGAAATATAGTAACGCATTGAAAAAGGGGGTGGTGGCGGATCAAACTCTTGTGTCTCAACTACTGAAATAGATATTTATTTTTTTTATTTAACATATTTTTTTCTGAAACATGGCATAAAGTAAAGCATGTACCTAGTAGTGTTGTTGAGTAAATGTACTGACACTTCATCAGGATGACTTTGCCATTCCTGGGTAATGTAGCTAGCCCTGCTTGCACTGCTGAAACCAATATGCCTTTGTTGCTTCTGTTCAGATATGTATGGACAGCTTAATGCAGCGTCACTGGGAGAGGAGGCAGGATACCTTGGTGATACCATCTTTCAGTGGCTTGAGCACAGAGGGTTTTTTCAGCATATTCATTGATTCCTGTCCAGAAAACCACCTACTGGCTGAGACTAATGTTCTTTTGACAAGGGAAAAAAATGTTTCCAAATTGAGAGTAGAGTGAAGGATTTGCTGAAAGGACTGTTTTCTCATATAGAGGAGTGTAATGGGAACCTTGGTGAAGGAGCCTGCAGAGGCAGAATGGCATTTCAGTAAATAGTTTAGGTTGTGTGTTCTTAACGAGAGGTAAAAACACTAAAATACTGAGAAATAATTAATTAATGTACAATAATCCCATCTCTCTCCAGAGCGATGGTGTGGCTGTACTCACTTTCCTGCTAGTCTAGTTTCCTCTTCTGTTTCATTTTAGCAGCTGGGTAATACTTGAGGTTCCTGCATGCGTGGGCTGTCCAAATTAATTTTAACTCCCTAAGGTGAAGCTTCACAAGGAGTTAAAGGAGTTTGGAGCTCAGGCAATTCTGACTGTCCAGCCCAAAAAGAAATTCCTCTGGGTAGTACTAGAACCACTGAACTGTTTCAGATCTGACAGCCACGCACTGCTCAGTTTTGCTCTGTAGCTTCTGATTTGAGTCAAAGCTTTGTTGCAGAGCAGTGCCTTTGGCAGAGCTTTACCTCCACATTGTACAACCTGCACTCATGGAGCTTTCTACCTAAACGGCTGCTCTGACAAAAGAGCAAGTGGCTCAGCACAGGAGGGACACTTGAATAAAGCCCTCTCAGGGCATTCTGAAGACACTGCCTAAAATAACCAGCTTGGACGTGGCAACATATGATACTCTGTCCTGTTCAGGATTGATGTAGATACCTGAAAGCATCTAAAAGTGACTTCTGAAAAATGACAGGCTTTCCTGCTTGCAGCTAAGCTAATCTCGTTCTTTCTTTTCATTTTTTTTGCAAAATTTTGTTTGGATTGAAACTCTTGAGAACAAGGTTTATCATCTTAATCTGTATTGGTGTAGTCCTAGAACAGTGGAATTTTGATCCAGGATAAACAGTCACGAAGCTCCGCTTCTGTGGAAGTAGCTCTGTGTGTGTGTCTGGTGATACTGTTCTCCTTACTCTTCTGTACTGGCATCTGGAGTAATCTGTGTGCTGCTGTTGTTTCCTATAAGGTCTGGTGCGGTCCGGAGGTCTAGCAGTACAAGTCCTCTTGGTTTTCCTAAAACTGGTGCTTCCCCTCCTTATCCTGGAGAGCATGGATCTGTGCCCAGCTCTAGAAAGCTCTCCTTTGGCGGTGCCAAGCCGTTTATGCCATCACCGCAAGGTAAGATGTCAACTGGCATGTTGCTGCCCTAATAAAATCACATGCCTCTTTCCTGAAAAGAGGGAGGTTATGAACAGCTGTAGCTGCCAGGTAATAGGGAATTCAGATTGTTGTGTTCTCCCATGGCTCTTCTCAGTAGATTATTTGACAAGTGTTTTGGCCTCAGTTAAAATGGAGAGGAAAACACCTATTAGCCCCGGGAGAGGCAAGCTTTGTTTTGGTGTCTGCATCAAATGTTTTGCTGCCTTCTGAAGAGGACTTCTGTAAGTGCAAGGTATCTCTTTACTGGCTCGGGCTGGGGTGAGAAAAAATGTAAGCCAATTGTTGTCAGAGCAAAATTCTGACCAGCTTTGGAAGGGCTTGACCTTCACTGTTCAAACTGAAAAGTAGCTGTCTGAATATCTGGTAGCCTGATCCAGATGATAACAAGCAATTCAAGTGGAAAAGGGGTAAGAAAAACCCCAGTGTGCAGCTGATGCAATTTGCTGTTTTCTATAAAAGAACAGACTCTGATGTAACTAGCTATTCTATATCCCTAGCATCTTTGATCCTGTATTTATTAGTCTGTGCTAGTGGGGAGATGCGGAATATTCATATTCTATTCCTCTGAATTAATATCACTGCAAAGTCAGACTAAAACTGGCTAAACTAATATCAGACAGAGCTTTTTTTTTTACCTCCTTTTACAGGAGTTGTTGGTCTTTTCACTACACAGCTAGGGCTGAGAAGATGGGAGAAAGAACTAGCCTCTTTCTATAAAACAGATGATGCATAGTGTTGTTATTGCCTATGGAAACTTAATACTGAATAAACTTTTTTTTATTGTGTTCCCTCAAAGTTGGAACAATCCCAGAGCAGCCCAGTCAGACTGTTATCCCCTCTTCTCTTGGAACAGAAGTGAGAAGCCGGATTCCTGTTGCCGGTGCGTTGGTCCTTACCTTCCTTCATTATTCCTATGGATAGGGCCAGAACCATAGTCTCAGGGCATTCAAGGTTGGGTATGGTCCTTCAGCAGCTTCTCTTGATGCTTGGCCAGCCAAGATTTCTGTGTGCTGGTAGGAGTTGGGGTTGATCCATTCACGTCCCGTCAGCCAGCCTCTTCCAGTGCTGACAGACCCTGTGTCACAGACTCTCAAATTTGTGACTTGAATTCAATGGACTGAGGGAAGGAAAAGCATCTCAAAACCCCCAACTCCCCCTCTGCCACGTGGCTGGCTTGCTGTGTAACTTCCTTGCTGCCGAACTCTGACAGTCAGGGTCCCTGTCTCTGTAAAGGCTGCAATGAAGGAAAGAAGCTACGCCTCTATGTCCCTATTGTGCCTGTCTCTTCCTCCTGTAGAGTCAAAACCCGATCAGGCCTAGCAGGTTGTGGCGCTGATCAGAGCGCTATCCTTAGCCATCCGCTGAAGGTTTTGATCTGTAGATGTTTTAGCAGTGGATCCTGAGATCAGGCTGGCTTTTTGAGTTAGAACCAGAAAATGATGTGGTTTGTCACTGTGTTTGGGCCCTCCAGGTTCCTCGGTGCCTGAACACTCTCCTCGAGGGATGGGCTCCCGGCTCCACAGTGCTCCCAACCT
>NW_008823913.1:356822-372790 GCF_000699105.1 Pygoscelis adeliae
CTCTCGTTGCTCACTTTGGTTATACCCCAGTCAGCCAGCCGCTGCAGATTCATGGCTTGCAGCACTGCCGGCAGCTCAGATCCTCACCGAAGCTGTCTGAGTTCATGCAGAGAAGCCCTTTGCCAACTATAATGGGCTCCCCTACAAAGGTATGTCAAGGAGTCTGCTTTTGGGTTTCTCACAGCTTGATCTGTTGGGTTATTTGGGGGTAAACCGCTGCGTGATCATGGTAACTCTGACCTGGATTTATCACCACTTGCTCGCTTTTCTTCAAGGGCTGTTTAGTGATCTGCGTGAAATGGAGTAGTGTCCTAGTTCTTACTGGACAGATCTCACTTGGCAGCAGTGTTCACCATCTGAGCAGAGTCCAGGGTTTTAAACAGGCGATGAAAAGGAGCTGCCCAGATTAGGCAGAAGAGCATTAGTGAAGTGCGGTGCCTGAGCTGGTTTGCGCACAGCGACTCGGCTTGAGACGCAAGCGTGTGTCCAGTAGGAATCCCTAGCAGAGACGGCAGACGGTTAAGCAGGTGACAGCCCTGGTGTCTCATGAGAAGCTGGCACTGTGACAGCGTTTCCTCTGTGCTTGTGTTAGGCTGCTACAAATTTTTAGCAGTTTGTTGTCCTTTAATTTTAGTCTTTCTGGGATTGGGGACAAGTAACTGTGTGGGGTGGGATTTCTACCTCTCTATTTCAGGCAGGTTGTTAAGCATACAATTTAATTTTGATAAACAAATGGGGGGGCGAGGGGAACCTTCCTCCTTCGTTTTAAAGACAGACATCTGTTTTTTCTGTTCTTCTTAGGCTGTGTCCCCGTTTGAGTTTCCCAAAACCCCAAGTTCCCAGAATCTCCTCACCCTCTTGGCCCATCAGGGGGTCATGATGACTCCGACACGGAACAAGACCTTGCCAGATCTGAAGGAGATGGGTCATTTTCACTGCCAGCAAACTGGCTTGGGATTGAGGCCTGTGGAAGAGATCAAGGGCAGGTGAGCTATAGTCTGCTTTATACAGTGGTGCTTCGTTCCCTAATACAGGACAGATGGGGCAAATTTCAAACCCCAGCTAACATTGAAGTTGTAATGTAGCATCTGTAAACATTCTGTAGTTATCTGCTAGCACCCTTGGCTTGCAAGCAGATATGATGCAGATTTTTAAAGTCTTCCTCTACAGGCGCAGGCCATGGCCTAGACTTTATAAAATGAAAGATTGTCTGCAGCTTCACACTGTGTTTAATGTCCAGGGTTTCATCAAGTGGGGATGCAGGATTTTGTGACTAGACCAGACGCCCTGCAATTGTGCAGATGGGTGCCTTGCTCGTTGTGGAACCTGTGCCTGTTGTGGCTGAGAGGGTGTTAGGGGTGCTCCTTGTCCATCAAACAGTGGGCACAGGTCTTCAGACCAGAGATCTGTTTGAAAGCCATGTGCTGACTGTCGTGAGCATTGCAGGATACAAAATCATTCAGGTGCTAGCGTTAAGTTTTTCTTACCTGCCTCACTGCAGCTTTCTCCAGTGGTCTGGAGGAGTCCTCTGGTACTTATTTCCATATCTTCCATCAAAGTAAAATTGTGTTGTAATAATGCTGTAGTCAGTACTTGCATTACTGCAGTTAGTCACGGTGGTTGTATGCTTTCTACAAGTAGCAGGAGGTGCTTCAGATGCTTTGTTGAAAGAGGAAGAGTGGTTATTTTAGCTCCAGACTGTTCGCTGTGTAGTGCTAAGCGGTTGTGGACCAGGAATGACACAAACTGGAGTGGAAGTTAGCTGAAACCTTGCACCTGTTGACTTTCTGCATCATGTTATGTCCTCTTTTTAGATCTCTGAGCACAGGCAGGCTCACTGACCTGCTTCTGAAGGCAGCCTTTGGGGCACAGATCTCAGAAGCTGGGAGCAACGACAGCCTGAACAATGAGAAGCCAATGGAAATTGCAGGTAGGTGGGAAGGCCGGGTGGATCTGGCAGGATGGTCCTGGGTTGGGGCGAACAGTTTGCCTGCATGCCCCCTACAAACGGGAGGCTGCTTTTCTGATGGCTTTTGGCAAAGGAAGTGACTGCCGTGTGTGAGGAGCGTAATGGTGTTTGCTTTCTTTTGTGGAGTGCTCAAAGGTCTGTGGGCTACATGTGCTGTGTAACTGCTGGCTAGTGGTGTGACTTTTGTAGGCAGGGCTTCCTCTTTTGGCCCCTTCTGAATGTGATAACTTGTGGAAGTGGGGACTTTCTGCCAGGCAGTTCGAATATGAATGGCTCTGCAAGGGTGGGTCTTCCTGGGCTTGCAGGTTGGGAAGTGAGGAGGGGAGAACAGCTGCAGCAATGCGTAACGCTGCCTAGGCTCGTGTCCTGTAGTCCGTGCCAGCCTGGCCCGGTCATGTTCTCGGGGGATGCCTCCAAAGGAAGCGCTGGCCTGTGCTGGTAACCACCGTCTCCCAAGAGAGTCTGCAGGAACATAAAACTGCTGGGTGAGGCACACCGTGCTCTGAGTAACTTTCCTGTAATGCCAGTCTGCACCTTTCAACTGTCTCCCCAGCTCCCTCAGGTGCTTACGGAGGGACCCTGCACTCTGGTGCCCGGGCTGGGGGCTCTGCCAGCCCATCCCCAGTGATTTTTACTGTCGGATCCCCTCCCAGTGGAACAACCCCCCCACAGACCACGAGGACCAGGATGTTTTCAGGTAAAGGGCTGATACCTACCTGCCTGTTCCAGTGGGAATGCCTGGGGGCAGAGCGATGTGTTGAATTCATTGCTGCTGAACACTGGTGGTGGCAGAGGGCTGCTCAGAGTACAGTCTGTAAGAGTTCAGCTGGTCTAAATGCCTTGGAGGTTCTCGTGCTGGCTCCTGCCGACCCCAGTTATTGCTGATATCTGTTTGCACTGGCACAAGGACTAATGCCAGATAGTGGTTTTCCAGTACTGGAAGAGACAGGCGAACTCTTCTTTTACTTCATTGCTCTCTGCTTCAGGAATAATGCTGCAGCTGTTCATAGACCCACCGTTGCTGATAGGTCAACAAACATAAAGATTGTGTCGTGTTCCGATCATTTTCCCCATGGGTTTTGGATGAGCTGTAAAAGATGAGTGTGACTGTCCGTGCCCAAGAATTTCAGTGCACGAGTACTGTTAGGGAAGGGCCAGGATGGCTCTGTATGCAAAATTATTAGTGGTGTTTCTTATGCTCTGAGCTGCTTAAGTAGAAAATGGGGAAATGCACTCCTGCTTGACAGATACTTCTTTTAAGATGCCAGTGCTCTGGCCTCATCAGCCAACAGTTGAGGCTGTGGTAATTGGCCCTTTTGGGACAGTGTGTCTGAGAGCTGGAGCCTGTGTTCAGTTTAAGAAAATATTTGGACACTTTTATTTGCATTTTTGGCTTGTTTGGGTTCTCGTCTTGGCTGTTCCTCATCTGAATGTAGTCGACTCTGTTGTTCTTAATTACTGCAGGGAAGGTTTGGATGTAACCATGAATGAGCTGCTTGACTGGGATGGGGGGCCACATGGGCTCAGTTCCTGGGTATGGCTTGCATTTCTATCATAACTAAAACCACTCACATCCTTGATTGTCTGGGAAGTTGGGACCATAATCCTTTCTTTGTCTCATCTATTGAGAGGGTAAGCTCTGTAGGGCAGAGACTCTTACAAAGTGTCTGACGGGCCTGTAGCACAATGGAGTTACTATCCTGGCTACAGGCTTTAGCCCCTACTGAAATGTTGTGAATAGAGAATTCAGACTTCCTGTATTGCTTTTGCGGGGATAATAGCAATTTGGAAGCAGATCCAAGCACCAGTTTTTAGTGGGTTGATATTTGGATGCTTAAGGGTCTGCCGAACAGTCAAGATCTCAGATGGGATGCCTGGAAGAGAAGGCTGTTGAATAGTGAACCTACAACACATACACAGCATTAGGTCACGGTGGTCAAAGCAACGCTGCTTGACAAGCTTTGTTTATTAGGTCTGTGCAGTAACTCCTTATGTTATAGTTAATGGTGAAAAGGGGAGCTTTGCAAGCAGAAACTCTGCCCCAAGTGCTTGGACAAGCCATGAGTAAGATCACCCGACAGATATAAAGGCAGAGCCTTTTCAGGAGTCGTCATAACAATTCCTGCAAACAGCCCCTTGGAATTATAGGGTATCCAGAATGTGCTATTGTTGGTCCTTTCCTCTCTCTGAAAGGTGTGGAAATGCTCTGCCGGTCTTTGATGATCCGCTTAGCTTTGAAGCATAGCTGCCAGCAGGGAGAGAGCTTTGGGAGGAGAGGAGACGGTGCCTCTGCCGATCAGTTGTGCATTATTATATTGCTGAACCTTTTGAAGGCAGGGTAGGGCAGCAAATTAAATTTGTGAGTAGAAGAGAAACACCTCCTGCCAAAGGATCAGTGACAGTGGAGTATATCGCCTTGGTAGAATTAGCAGAGTATTGTAGCTGGTGTTGGCATCCCCCCCGTCAGACAGAATATATGCCTCTGTGGCAGTGTGTCAGGGGATATGGAGCACTCTGGAAGTGGTGAATGTATTATGAATAACCTGAGACAGAAACTCCTTTTGAAGTGTCCGTCTCTTATAACCAATATGCTCTTAGGGTAGATTCAGTGGTCAAGAAGGGGGAAAGATGATGGTGAGGAAGTTGTCTGATGGACAGCATACTTACAGGATCTCCTGAATCCTGAGGTTAGGGTCTTGACTCAGCTGAAGTCACTTACTCTCTGCCCAGCCTCCTATTTGTAAAGAGGGGGAAGCAGAAGTGCGGGGCATGTGATGGAAAGCTCTCCTGGTTTGCATGTAAGTGGCTGATGTTTTAAAACCGTGATAAAAACCTCACTTACCAGAGGAGCTCATTCAGTGATAGTGTAAAAGCTAGGGAACCGGGGTTCAAACCATGCTGATCCATGATGGGGAAGTTGGCTATGGCGGTGTATGATAAAAATCAGCCCAAGACATTGTGGCAGGATTCAGAAAGGGTTTAGACAAAAAATAAAAAAAGAGTACTTCTGAATTGTGTCCATAAATGACAGACATTCTGGAAGGTGCGTTAAATCTGCTTGAGCTTGTAAGCTGGTCTACCTGAGTCGCTGAGGAGCTTATGTTGGGGAGTGGTTTTTCCGCATCAAGAGTCCTTGCATCTACCTCCATAGTACCTGTTGCTGGCCCCTATCAGATCCAGGATCCTGGATCCTACAGGATTGTCTCCTCTGCTGGGCGAGGAATACCTGGCCTACTATTAATATCTTCAGTAATTCCTTTGCCTATTTTTCTTCTCAGTGGGGTCTTCCAGCTCTCTCAGTTCTGGAGGCTCATTCACCGGCAGGCACTTGGCAGTGGGAACTGGTGGGGATGCTGTGGAAGGCCCCTCAAGTCTTCGGTACGCTTTTGCTGATCCGATCACCGCCAACCTGGAAGGTGCTGTTACGTTTGAGGCACCGGAGTTACCCGAAGAGACGCTCATGGAGGTGGGTATATCCCAGGGACTTGTTAGGGGCAAAGGATGGGGGAATGAAAGTAAAGCAGATCCAGAGGTCAGATGACTCTGTGTTTGCAGCCAAGGGGGTTGCTTCCAAAGATGGAGCAAACTGGTTTCAAGAGAGCAAGGTCAGTGCAGTGCTCAGAAAGCCCAGGGCATATTTAGCACAGTGACTTTTGAGCCTGCTACCAAGCTGTTTAGTCCATGAGACAGCCCATGACCGGGGTTAAAATTCACCATTTCCAAAGCTGAAATTGCAGGTTGGAAACACCAGTTACCTGATGCACTCTATATTAACAGCTTCTGAAGAAAACCCCGGTACTTTGGGCCTTTTCCCTTTTAAAAGGCTCAACATTATCAATAGCTGACTTGAGAGCGTGAGTAGCTTAGTGCATCAAATGACTGCCTGCTGCATGCACCTGGGGAGTCAGGCAGCGATACAGCCTCTGCTGAAAGGATCTGATAAAAAGTAAACTGGACACTTCTGTTACTGGGGGCAGGGGCACACCATGTTCTGCACCAGAACGGCTGAACCAGATTGTCGAGCTGAAGGGCTGCCAGGCTCCCCTTCTCTGCGGGCTGAAGATGGGCTGAAGCAGAGCAAATGCTTTTGTAGCTGAGATATATTTGAAATGTAGGTCAGGCTGCTCATTTGCAGTAGAGGTGGGAGGCAGATTCAGTCACAGTTTCAGCTCTGCTCGTGATACCTCCTTGGGCTGTCTGGGACTGGGGAAGGCTCTTTGTATCTGAACTTTGCTGGTGTTGCTAAAAAACCCTAGATAACCGCAGAGATAGGCATACATTGTTTTAAGGATGTGGGTTTGCTCTTCTATTTCAGATTTTATTTAGCTCTTTCTTCTTTGTCAATTATGCGTTGAATTGCATTTGTTTGCTTAATTACCTGCAGAGCCACGGGGCTAGGACTTCCAGCATTGATGTGATTGCAATAGTAGTGAGTTTAACTCAGCATCCTACCTGTGTGAGGTCCCAGAAGTATGGGGCCCTGCCAGCTTGCCACCACTTCGGACACTGGTCTGAAGAGAAGTGTCCTAAGGAAGTACCAACTTGATCTTGTTGGTAGCGCTTAGCTTCTATGTCTGTAATGAGTCATTTGGGTTCGGTCGTCGTTTCTGCTGAGCGCAGTAATCCATTTGCATGTCACAAAACAGCATATTTCAAGACCCCTTTGTGTTCTGTGGAGTTGGCCAGAATGCAAACCTGGCAGTTTTTCTGACTTCTGCTGATACTTTCAGGGCGTTGAAATGTTACTGTTTAAGCACCCTTGTTTCTCTTGAGCAAAGCTGTTGCATTCAGACGGGTGGTTCTTCCATCTTTTGTAAAAGTTTCTTTGGGTGCAGACAAGGCAAACTGAAGGCTAGGTTTTAGTTTCTTTTGCAGTGCTTTAAAAAGACAATCCAGAGATGGCTACGGAAGGAAAGACTCTTGTGATGCCAGATGAGGCCACAAATGCCAGCATAGTTAATAGAAGCTGACTGTATGAGCAGAGAGGAAGGACTGTGCGTTGGTTGGAGATACCAGGCTGAGACCTGCAAGATCTCAGCAGTTTCCTGCTCAGCCACGAACTTCTTGTATGACTTGGCGATTACTTAATCTCCATGTTCCTCCTCTGCTTTTAAAGAAAATAGAGGAAGATGGCGATAGCACTTCCTTACCATACTGGACTGTCCAGGTCGAAAGATAGTGGGAGGAGAGATTCCTATTTCCGATAGTCAAAGCTGCCTTAGCGGCCAAGTGCCTGAGCCAGTGAATGAAAAACAAAAGCTCGCAGAACTTGAGCATGGGTTTTCTTTGGTAAAATCATGTAGGAAACATCCTTACCAGCCCCCTTTGAGAGCACTGAGCCACTGAAGATTTGAAGATCGAGCAGGTTAGCCACTTCTCTACAGAGAGAGTACGAACAATGGAGTTGCATCTGATCCAGGCAGCAATTCATTTTGTAGACCCACAAGCATTCAGTTTTTCCGCAAATACCAACTTCCCAAAAATGCTTGCAGTGACTTAAGCAATGCAGCTTCCCAGAAATGGGATAATCCCCTTGGATCTGTAATAGCAGAGGAAAAACTACCTTGAAATGAACGTAGCACTTAGTGTGAGGGGCTCTCTTCCCTCACTAGCTGGACAGGAGTTGCAGATAAAAGGTTGTCCTTGCTGTCTCTTCAGAGGACCTCACCCAGGGCTCACTGCACTGAACTGGGAGGGTATGAAGACCAAGGGCTAAGTGAGGGCTGGGCTGAAGGGTGGGACACGCTTTGTTTGCAGTTTTCTATGGCGTAGGAGGTTGTCACTCTCTCATGAAATCCACACCCGCTTTCAGTTTTGTACCAGCGTTGTTGTGGTGGGAACCAGAGCTGAGCCCACGGTGCAGATGGTCTCTCCCCCTTCCTGGCTGGCTTCTGAAAGAGTCCCACAGACCTGGGATCCTCCTCGGGAAGGGGGCATGTAATTTTGGAGCAAGTCTCCCCATCTTCTCCAGGGAGCTGCCCGGAAATTTCTGGCCTGTCACTTGCTGCTGTTACTGTGGAGGAGGAACCGGTGCGGTGTGCGGGCTCGAGGCTGAGTTTGGCTGTCCCTGCCCAAAGCAGAGGTGTAGGGGGGTTTGGGGCTCAGGTGTTATTTCTGTAAGCTGGGATGAGTTGCTGGCACAGCTGTAGGTGAGCAGCCCTCCCTGGCATGCCAGCTTTCCCTCTGTAACCCCCACTTTGGCATCCCTTCAACAGCAAGAGCACACTGACATCCTGCGCAGCCTCCGCTTCACGCTGGCCTTTGTCCACTACGTGATGGAAATTGCCGCCTTTAAGGGCAGCTCCAGCGAGATGAGCAGTTCAGTGACATCTGAGTACCAGCTCCAGGAGAGCGTGGTGGCCGACCAGATCAGCCTCCTCAGCCGGGAGTGGAGGTAAGGACCGAGGAGAGAGCCGCCCTGCTCCCAAGTCTTCTGTCACTCCCTCCCACCCCACCTATCGTTAGGTACCAAGAGTCCTTCGGGACACTTACCACTGTCCCATCGATCTGTTTGCATTGCCATGTGCTTTCTTCGCAGCTATGCAGAGCAGCTCGTGCTGTATCTGAAAGTAGCGGAGCTTCTGTCCTCGGGGCTGCAGATGGCCATAGAGCAGATCAAAGCTGGCAAGCTGTGCCTCTCCTCCACCGTCAAGCAAGGTAAGGGGCCGCCGGGCACACGGCTCAAAGGACTCGCCTGGAATGGAAGTATTAAAAGTATCGCAAAGGGAATGGAGGGGGTTGAGTTGAGGGTGAACCCCCACCGGTGTGGGCAGGGGCTTATTTCTTATCGTCCCCTTGCACAGCCGGGTCTTTTTTGTTCGCACTGAGGGGAATGTTCCTCTCTCCGCATTGACTTTAGGTCTCAGAACTCCTGCTCATGCCCCTGTGAGAATCTTCAGCACTAATTAGTGAGAGGGGAATGTATCTTACCTGATTCCTTGTACATCTCTCATCTCAGGTGCTTATTTGTACTTGACGTGTCCAACTTAATTACACAGTGCATGTCCTAGGAAGTGCTTACTTGGCAAATGGAGACCTGTCTTGGCAGTGGTGATTCTTCAAGTGAAACACAAACACAGGAAGTAAAATACTGATAATGCCAGAGTCACTTCTTTGCTAGTGTCACAGCCTTACGTTTGCATCTGACTGGCTGGCTTGAGATGTGAGCTGGCTGTGATTCGGTGATTAGGAAAAATAATTTTAAAACTCCCATTGTAATATTACTGAGGGAGCTTTGTGAAGCACTTGAAGTACTCGACCCATCAGCTGCCTTCCCCAAGAGCTTAGTCTTTGAAACTACTCGTGCTGCCTTGGGATGGGGTGTAAAAAAAAATAGGAGTTAAATACAATAGAATCATAGAATCATTGAGGTTGGAAGAGACCTCCAAGATCATCGAGTCCAACCGTCAACCCAACAACACCATGCCCACTAAACCATGTCCCTCAGCGCCTCATCTACCCGTCTTTTAAATACCTCCAGGGACGGTGACTCAACCACTTCCCTGGGCAGCCTGTTCCAATGTTTAACTACTCTTTCAGTAAAGAAATTTTTCCCCACATCCAATCTAAACCTCCCCTGGCGCAACTTGAGGCCATTTCCTCTCGTCCTTTCGCCAGTTACTTGGGAGAAGAGACCGACCCCCCCCTCGCTACAACCTCCTTTCAGGTAGTTGTAGAGAGCGATGAGGTCTCCCCTCAGCCTCCTTTTCTCCAGGCTGAACAACCCCAGCTCCCTCAGCCGCTCCTCAGCAGACTTGTTCTCCAGACCCCAGACCAATGAGCACACATGTGTTGTAGCGGGCAGTGTGGAGCAAGATACACAGGTTTAGCCACACATCTTCCACAAGTTCAGGCTAACAGGAAAGTTGTCATAAGCCAAATAAATTACTCCTTTTCAGGGCAGATTGCAACTTCTAGATTCGTAGGGTAATTTGACCTTCAGTGTGTGGGAATTGGGCAAGGTTGTCTTTTCTTATTTTTCTCCCCACAAAATACTGCTCCCTTGAGGTTTTCCAGGGCACAGTGAGGACAAGAGGGTTTTCAAGGTACTTGTGTCCCATGTATATGGAAAAAGCAGGGAAGCACGACAGGACGCTGCCCTGGAGTGTCCTTGGCCAGTGTGTGCCAGGCAGGGTTCCTACCCACAGCCATCCTCTTTTTCCTGATAATTTGGGCACAGCTCAGAGCTCTGACTGAATTCCATGGAGGAGGATATTGCTGTATTTGTGTGTTGTTTTGGTTTTTAAATAGTCTCTCTTGACTCTCTTCTCATGGAGCTTTTCATTTTGCCTTCCTGATGTCACCCACGAGCTTTGGGGTTCCCACTCCCTCTCAAATTCCTTCTGAGCAAGGGTGATCTGACAGTCTGACCCTGGCAGGGTTATGTTTTTGTGCCTCGGTCCTTTTCTCTGATGAAGAGTTACAGCAGCTTTTCTTCCTGGAGGCAAGCTCTTCTCTGGCTCTCTGCTCTCTTATCTCTGCCTGGGAAGGCTGGATTTAGTCGCAAGGCCTGGCTGTCATGTGAGGTTGCCCCTCTGCATCGCAGCTGAGAGAGGCTGGTTCATGGTATGGGTTAATTTCCCTCCCCCAGGAGCAAATCATGCAGCATGGGTATTTTCAGATGTGCACGTAGCAGTTAATACTCATCAGACGTTGGTGGGAGTTTGTATTCAGTACTCTGCGTAGATCATGCCATGCAGCTAGGGAGACTCAAGCCTGTGGCATCACTTGCTGTTTTGGATTGTTGTTTAATTCCTCAGAATCATATTTGATTCCTGATTCTCTGTCCCGTAACCTTCCCGTACGAGCTGCCGTGGTTCAGGAAAGGAGGTGGCCTTTCACAGGCATCAGTGTCTCTTCTATCTGGGACAGCAGAGTCCTGAGAGAGATTCCCTTGCTTAGTCAGTGCTGCTCATCCGCACTCAGCTCCAACAGCTACCACACGCAAGTCACGTACTTCTTCACGGCGTGTCATCACCCATCAAGTAGCAGAAGCTTTGTATCTGGCACGTCTGTTGCTTCTGGTGCTGCGTGAGACGTGTTGCGTGGTGCAAACTGCTCTCTGCCTTGTTGCAGCTGAAGGAAACAAAAATAGACCTGGCCTCAGGTGAACTAGGCATGTGTGTAGGCGTTGCCACGTGCAGGCTTATAACTGGTGAAGGTGACAGAGGAAAGGAAAAAGACCCTGTTGGTGCAGCAGGTACTTTCCTGCCAGTCTTTTGGCCTTAACATAACCCCGTTGTCTTGAAGTTACTCATTTGGGGTCCTGTGCGTGGAGATTGGGAGGCACAGGGAGAACTGGAAGTAGCGCGTAAAGCATTTCTTTCCTTTACTCTAGTTGTGAAGAAGCTGAATGAGCTTTATAAATCCAGTGTATCATCCTGCCACTGCCTCAACATGAGACTCCAGAGGTTCTTCTTGGACAAACAGAAACTCATGGATCGGATCAACAGCATCACCGCAGAGAAGCTCATCTTCAGCTACGCTGTGCAAATGGTAATGACCATACGGTGACTGGGAGCAGGGTTAGCCCAGGGCCAGTGCTGGGCATTAACGGTTCCTGCTGGTGGCCTTAGCAGATGGTTCTACTCATGATGCTGTGTGCAGCCTCTGGAGGCTGGGCGAGGGAGGTGTTCATGCAGCTGAGGGACCATGCTGGGAAAGCTGAGTCTGGTCTGGGAGTAACCTCTTGGCACGGGGTTGTTGCCTGCAGGTGCAGTCTGCAGCCCTGGATGAGATGTTCCACCACAGAGAGGACTGCGCACAGAGGTACCACAAGGCTCTGCTGCTGATGGAGGGGCTCCTGAACATCATCACCGAACAGGGGGACATAGAAAACATCAATAAATGTGAGTGTTCAGTGACTTTTTTTTTTTCCTCCCACTGGAACATGTGTTTTTCTAGCTGCATGGCTCAGAAATTTCAGTACCCAGCATCCTTTTTTCCTTTGGCTACATCTTGGTGGACATAGCAGAGATCTCTTGGCTTGTTACAGCTCCGCGCAGCCTGGCCTCCTGCTTTCCCAGCGGGAAAACTGTTAGAAATGCAGTTCCCTGTTCTGAGCCATATTTTGAGAGCTTCCCATGCAGAGTGATTGCCAGGGCTTTGTTGGAGCTTTTGATGTGTGAAAGAACTTGCTGAAGGAAGTGGTTTGGCAACAGCAGGGGCCCGGGTTTGGTTTCCATCCGGAACCATCCCTCTGATTGCACAGAGCACTTGGGAATGTGAAACTGCGGTGGCTGTCGGGCAGAGGTGGCCGATCAGCACAGCGAGGGCTCCTTCCAACACGTCTTCTGAAACAGGACTGCTCGTCTGTCTGGTTCCCCAGCCCCAGGCCTGGCTGAGAAGGCAGCAGACAAATATTCTTCTCATCAGCAAGTGCTTGTTGTAGCCGTGAAAGCTGAACTCTTACCTGCTTGCTATCGTTTGGCTTCCTCTCCTAGGGACAGATGGACCCCTCTGCTGCTCCGAGCTGTCACCTCTCTCGCACTCTCCCTTTGTCGTGAGGGGTGTTACTCTCCGCTGCTGCAGGCTCTGCAGCTAACACACGTGGAGCGGAAAGGACTGACCTTACTTGCTCTGAGCGCACTTTTCCTGCCCTTATGGCCGGGGTTTAATCCGTCGTCTCTCTCTACGGGAGGCAGGCAGAGGGGATGGGGGATAGCCATCATCTGTTAGAGCAGCTTGACTTGGCCTCGGCTCTGCGCCCTCGCAGCTAAACCAGCCCACCCGCAGCAGTCCCCGACGGCTGAAGGGAAAGGGCACAGCTGGCAAACCATGCCTCTCCCCTCCGCTCACTGCCGAATGCGTTTCTTGGGCCGGCGTCCAGAGTGCTGCCAGGCTGCTCTAGTCATCCGTGTAGGCAGAGCTCTCGGATAGGTAATGAGAGGAGAGATATCTGGCTCACAGGCAATCAGTCAGTTAATTATCACCAACTTTCACAGTTGACATGAGGCTCACTGGAGGAGAGCAAAGGGAGACTGGCAGGTCGTGTGCGTGCTGGAGGGCTCAGTGAATAGGGAATACTAAGTAGTTTCTATCGTACCATTTCTTACCAAACCTAAATCACATCTTTTGTCCAGCGATACAGTTAATGCATCTAATAGATTTCTTTTCCCAGTTGATATCCTGGTATTCCCTGTTTTACCCTATGTTCCAGCTTCCTGATTGAGCTGTTCTCTGGTAGGCCGTAGTGGGTACGCGTTTCATTTTAGATCTCAGGTATACGATTACTTATTTCTGAAAAGTAAAATGATGAACCTAGAAATAAAGCAAGTCTTCCTGGAAGAGGAATGAATTCCGCCAGACGTTTAGCTTTTGAGAGAGTCTTGGGCTCAGGCGATGAGAATCTGGCACTGACCACGCTGGGCTGGGCTCGGTCTCTCGGTTGTAAGCCGTGACAAACGGCACTGGAGACCCTGAGTCGTCTTGCCCGCTGGCAAAAGCCGCTCCAATAACTGAAAGTGAGTGCGTTGTTCCCGGCGGACAGTGGTTCTTTATACCATCGTGATACCTCTGCCAGAACTGCTGCCTCCTGGCTTTTGTTGTTGGATCTCCAGTTATTCAACCCTTTGACCTGTCCCATCCCAGCATGGTGTTTGCGGTCAGGTCCTCACCTCGTCTAAATCGGTACGTGGTAACGATTGTCGAAGGGCTGCTTAGATTTTGCTGAAGTTCTGCCTTTTTTTTAATTTCTTTTTTTTTTTCAGTCTCCAGCATGTTTTGGTAGTCTTTATACTGCCAGGAAAATGAGAAGTTGATTTCTTTTGTTGTTTTTTTTTTTCTCTCCCAGGTAAGCTGTGCATCGAGCGCAGGCTGTCAGCTCTGCTGTCGGGGTTCTGCGCCTGATTGCAGTGGTGGTGGTGTGTTCTTCACGCACCTCGCCCCAGCTGATCACTTTGTTTCCAACGGCCTGCTGCTGTGGTGGGAAACGATTTTGGCAGTAGAAGACCTGGAGGATGAACTGCTCGATGTTTTGTATTTGGACGTTTTGGGAAGCTGTTCCACAGACTCGGATTCCTTCATGGGGATGTGTGACTGCAGCAAGCACAAATACTTCCCTGCCCAAAGGCCTGGGCGAAGACGTAGCCGATGTGGAAAGGTTTCCCTCGTTGGCGGAGGGGACAAAGGATAGAAGTCTGCTTCTTCCCAGCACTTTGAAGGATAAGACTGCTGCCTCTCCCTCTTGCTTAAGAACAGGGTATTCCAGTGCTGTGTCCATTGCAGGCAATGGATGTGCTGAAACTGCTGGCTTCAGTTAGCGTTGGAGGGTGTCATTCAGAAATCAAGGCCAGTTTGTGTACTCTTCCCTACCCAGCTGAGTGCCAGGCGTCCTCAAGCTTCCTGGCAACCCGAGGCTCCCCTCCTTTCTCTCCGTTGCCCCTTCTCATACGTGTTTATGCCTTGGAGTGCTTACTGAATGGCGGAGAGGAGGGAGTCGGCTCCCTTTCGCCTGAGCATTGCTGAAGTAGCCCCCACCTCCTGCAGACTCAGCGAGCGAGGCAGAGGACGCGCTGCTGCTGGGGAGGTTTGCATCTCCCGTGGGTGTGGTGTGGACTGCCTCTCTGCCTGGATGGGCAAACGACACGGGGACAGAGCCTCTGTGCAGGGAACAGGAGGACGACAGAAAGCCTGACGCTCCTGTGTTCGTAAGAAGCCAAAATGAATCCGTTCCTCCCTTGGTCCCCAAGCTCAGCGGGATCACCGTGAAAGACTCCCGGCTGTTCAGCGCGGCCCGTCAGTACATATCTACCAGGAGGAGGCACTAGCGCTGTCCTGCTTTCAGCTGTTGGCTCGATAACCCCTTTCCTGGAGCCCTCACCCCACCCCCAAACTGAAAACACTAGCTTTGTGAATCAAAGGAGCACTTTACACACTGTGGGGACTTGAGAAGTTGACTTTGCATCACACAACAACCCAGGAACATCGCGACTGTTAGGAATGCTGTTCCTTTTATTCCTTTCCTTGCTTCCTGGTTGTTTTATTGCACTACGTGTGTGCGTATATTAATATGTATTCCTAAGGGCGAATATATATTGATATATATATATATGGTTTGTGTGTAACTGTACGTATTTAACTGTACTGTATCTTGTGAGAGGCAAAAAGCACTGCGGAGTCCGTGCTGTTCCTCCTCCACGCCAGGCAAAGCTGTCTTGCAGTCTGGCAGTACCACGATTTGTTTCGTTTCGTTTTTTATTTAAATGTTCTTTTAAGGACAGTCAGTATAAAGCTCCGTGCTTTTTAAGAGCTCAAGAACAGGCGTTAAGATGCTACACACTTACAATTGGAAATGCATTTTTTAAGAAGTTTTATTTGCTGCTTCATTTTTTTTTTTATAAAGAAATCTCGTAGTGTTCAGTTTTATGTTCAGCATTTCTTTTAAGGAGACTCTGTAGCCAAATGAGACTGCGGGTGCGAGTGGCTCGAGTTCCGGCTGAGGCTTCGGATGCCGTGAGCATGTGCGTGAGAGGATAGCTGGCTGCCTTTCCGTCTGTCTGCGTGCGCATGTGTGTGTCTTAATTTATCAGAGTCATGGCAGTATTGTGTTAGCGCTGGGCAGAAAAGTATCTTTGAAAGCAACTCGAAACCTCAGGCTTCGTTTTTGGGGATCTAAAAATGTTTTGCACATGGTGGTTAAGTCCTCATTGCTTTTTTTTCTCCTCTCAATATTGGCACGATCAGTGTGATACTTTACAAGGGTTTCAGGAGCAACTTAATTGACTTCGGAGCCGGCGTCCTCGTTGGCAACGTGGGTGTTTCTGATCACGGAGCAGAAATGCCCGTAAAGAAATTTAGAAATATTTCAGATTGCCCCAACCAGGGAAGTTTAAGTGTAGCTTTCACAAATGCTTCAGTATTGGGCCGCTGTTATATCGTACGTTCACAGCCTGCTGCTTCTGTGGCCGTTCGTGTTTGTGGAAGAAAAGCAAAAAAAAACCCACCCCCAAAAAAAGACAAACCCACCAAAACACCCCCCCCCCCCCAGCCTGTGGCCAGA
>NW_008823913.1:372970-377841 GCF_000699105.1 Pygoscelis adeliae
CCGCCAGCCTCCTGCCCAGGAGGGAAGCGCAGCCCGGGGTCCGCGTCTGTGCCGCGGGTTTAATGATCCGTGCACGGGGCAAGCTCGGCGCGAACCTTCCAGCTGCGCGTCAGTACTTGAATGTATCGAAATTGTCCACATTCAATGTTCGCAAGTATATATCGCTCATAAAAATTGTGGTTTACAGACCTACATCCAATGTATATGTGTGTGTTTGTGTATATACATGCAAGGGGGGGGGTGTGTATGTATATAGATACACACACAAACGTGTATATATATGTTTTCTCTCAATACTTGAAACTTAGCCACTGTGCTTGAATTAAAAAAAAAAAACAAACACCAAAAAAACCCACCACAAAAAACCCCACGCACCCCCCGCCAAGATGGGGGGGGGGGGGGGAAGAAAAAAGAAAAACAAATCGGACAGGTGATTTCCTTTGCCATCGCTCTGGTGACTTTCTTTTTTATGTAACTGCATGTAGCGTGGAACCAACTTTTTTGGTGAAAAATATTTATTGCTTTGTAGACAATAAGGTATAAAAAAAGAAGAAGAAAATACCCCAAAAACCGACCCCCCAACCGTTGTTGAAGTTGCTAGTGTAGTCCACTGCGGTCGTCATGGCTTCGTTACTGTTGCAGCGTTTGTGTCTAGCGTCTTTGATAGATTTCAAGAAACCTCAGTCTAATAAACACGTATCTTCAGGTTTGTGAGAGCGTATGATGATGTTCTTTATAAGGTAATGCTTGATACTTTGTCAACATTTTTTATTTGTGTTTTTGTGTGACTTTTTTTTGGCTTTAAATTGTACAACATCGACTTAAGAAAATAAAATCGATTTGAAATTGTTAGCGGCCTGTTTTCAGTGCTTTATAATGCCAGCTAGCGCAGCGTCCGAGCAAGGTGCCTGGTGGTTGCTTCTACCGGCCTTGACTTCCAGGTGAAAAAGCGCCGTTACCCCCTTTCCGCGGCGGGTGAAGCCCGGGGCGCAGCAAGCCGCGCTGCCCGAAGCCGCGCGGGGAGCCTTTGAAGTGGGAAAAGTCGCAGCCGGTTTCTGGGTGTAGCTGCAATCGCTGCTTCGGCCGTCCGTATGAGCGGGCTGCGCGCTCCTCCTGCTACGGTCAGGAACTCCGCCGCGGGTTGATAGCAGAGCCCTTCCCGCCCCGTTACATTTCGTCCGCGTGTCGGTATTTGCAGGATCGGCCTGTCGGAGCCCAGGGTGACGCACGCCGGGGCAGGGGTGTCCGATGGCCGTATGGAAGGGGGAGGGCCGAGTGTAAGTTCGTGGCGGTGTTTTTATGAGACCTAATAATTACGCATTATTTTAAACTCTAGCTTTTTTTTCTTAATCAGTAGAGTCAGGAGCTTGTTGCTGTACAAGAGAGGTACTTGAAGTGGGACTATAGTGGTAAGATCTGGGTATTTTTAATTAAGAGGAAATATTTTTCCCGCCGCGTTTGTGCTCGTTGCAGTTTGTTGTTTGACCAGCATGGCACGTGGCTTCGTTTTCTCTTGCCCACCTAGCTGTGCAAAATCCACTGACCGTGGCAAGAAGTACGACGAGGGTGCTGTGAGCGTCGGCCCTGACCCGGGGTGCAGGACAGGCAGTTGTAACCCCTGCCCTGTCTGACTCGGAACGTTCTACGACGAAAAGCTAAGCTCTGCCTCCGGGACGTGAGAGAGGTCCCGAATTAAGTAGTCCAGTCCTTCCGCTCTTACAGAAACTTAAGCAACGGAGGGGTAAACTTTCAGGAGCCGAATGCCGTAATTCCACCAAACGTTGCCCAAAACTCTGCTCGCTGGGCCGCGCCTGGTGGTGGTGGCCGGGAGCATCCCTGGGGAGAGTCCTGCCCACCAGCCCCTGCGTGACGCGGCATCGCCCCACGCAGTTACCGGACCGCACTGGTTTTCCTGTAAGAAAAGACCCTATTTCAAAATCTTAATTTACCGTGAGCTGGAATTGGTTTCTCTTGCTCATCCCTATTTATAACTTCTGTTTCCTGCCCCTGCCTCTCCCACCACAGGGAGCTGGACGCCACGTGTTCGCTCCGTGAGAACGGTCCTGCCTGGAAACGCCGGGCTCGGGCCACTCGTCATTTACGCAGACTCCGGCGCAGGGAGAGTCGATTCCGCTTCCCCGCGGAGTTGCCCCACGCTGCAGCGGCGCCGGTCAGCGTTGGGGACGACGCCGGGAAGCTGCGCTTCGCGGTGGTGAACGCATCGCGGTGGTGCAACCCGGGCAAGACCCTACGGCAGCCCCTGGAAAGGTAGTCAGAGCTGAATAAATACAAGTGCTGGCGTTGCTTGAAGTCTGACAGCTCGGCACGCTTGGACCTTTGTTTTTTGGGGTTTTGGTGGGGTTTTCTGTTTGGTTTTTTAACGTGAAAAGCCCCCTTTTGTGGAAAAAAACCTTGTGCGTGTTTCTTCCCTGCGGCGTGGGCCTGTGGTAACGAATACATATAGACAAGTTTCCGACGCGGAGGGTAAGGGAGGGGGGGTCTTCCGAAGCTGCCTGTGAAGAAGTTTAAAGGTTCAGGTGGAAAACCTATAGCCAAATGACAGATGGAGCACTGCGTGTCGCACGCCCGAGTGGACAGAGAATACTCTGCTGAATCCATGGGACTCCTTCACAGGCAGCAGAGCACAGGGGGAAGGCGCTAGCTGGGGAGACTGAAACAACTGAAATAAACAGTCTCTTCTAAAAGCACCAAACCGTGGGGCCTGAACAGCTTAAAAGCACCAGTGAAAATTGCACAACTCTCTAGATCTTGACTGTGATGTTACGCTGCTGTCGATTCTAGGAGAAAACAAACCCGAGCGGTTCTTCCAGGGCATCTGGCTTCGTTCCCGCATTTTATATTTAATTGTCGGTAAGTACGTCAGCAAAAACATGCTCACTCAACTCCAAAAGATCAGAGGTGGCTCCGTGACATCAAGGAAGTAGAAGTGGGTGGGTGCGTGTTGAACCATGGCGATACAAAGATCAAGTATTCCGCTTCTAGTTACCAGCCCTGTTAAGGCTTTATTTCACGAGGAGTTAACTCCTTCACGGCATGTTTTAGCTCTGCGGGCGGTGTTCAACTTGACGCCGCCTTCTCCGCCTGCAGCGGCGCGTCGTGGCTGCTCTCGCAGCACGCTGCTGGGTGCTGGCTGACGGCCCCGCTCACCTGAGCGGGGTGAGCAGCCGTGGAAGTCGGTAAGGGCTGGAGGGTTCTTGCTGAAGGAGGGGAAGGGCTGTGTGGCAGGGAGGCAACGTGCTACCGAAGCTCTGCAGGGCAGGAGCTAATGCTCTCCAGACAAACCCTCGCAGCTGGATTTATTTAGATTTATTGCCATAAATGTAGCGGTGATGATGGGCACCATTCCCTGGATGAGGAATGGCGTGTAGTGCGGGGATACAAACGTCCCCGGGACACTTCTGTTCTAAACTCCGCATTTTTAGGGACAATAGAGTCAGAACCGCCCGCCCCCCACCCCCGCCGGGAGCTGAAACCCGGCAGGGGATTTGGACACTTTCAGAAAACATGTTAAATAACGTATTTCTAAGAAGGAGGTTAAGCAAGTAACGTCAAACACAGGTTTCTTCCCTTACTGCGGACAGGGGGTAACCGCGTATCCGAATGTTCGTGGTTGTCCTTCGTGCGCCCTCACTGAGGTGCAGATGCTGCCATTAGAGATCCCTTGGAGCCGGACCCAGCCACCCCTCCCGTCGTTAAACGTGCCTGGCTCCGTCCGCAGTACGGTTCAGGTCCAAAGCCCTGGTGCAGGAAGAGTCAGCTCCCAAAAAAGTCATTCCCAAGCCTGCAGGGCACGAGGCAACGCGCCGCAGACCTACGGCAACGTGGGGTTCGTGGCTTCAGCTTCGTCTCAGCATCTGCTCTCTGCGAGTATTTGCTTACGTTGGCAGAGGGACCGTTAATACGCTGTGGCGGGGAATCACAAGTCTGCCAGGGTTCCTGCTGCAGGTAATCTTGAAACACAAGTGGATTGTTGCTAAACTTCTCCCAATTTAGATCTTGTTTTAGGCAGTCACGTCACTTCCAAGTGGGAACACGCCGGCCCGTGTCACACCAGGAGCACCTGGTGGAGGAAGAACACCCGGCTTGCTCTGGAACAGGAATACTCCCCGCAGCTGGAAGAGTTTCCAGTGTTTTCCCCTTGTATTCTTCTGTGTGCTTATTTCCAGCTAGGGCCCCGACACACAACCGCTGGGGAGCTGCAGGCCAAGGTACTCCTCGCCCCTTGCAGCGCGGCGCGGCGCCGGCTCCCAGCACGGAGGTGAAGAGCTTTTAACTGCGGCGTTTGGTATCCCCCGAACTTCTAGGGCCGTGCAGCAAAGAATATTTGCCCAAACGAGAGAAATGGGTCTCCCGAGATGTGCTTCGGGTTTGCTTTCCCAGCATTGCAACGAAGGTCTTTCCACTGCGAGTCTCGGGGTACGCGCTGACCCTCAGCCCCGACCTCTTTCCCCCGGGACAGAAGGGCGGTGGGTTTCCATCCTCTGCCGGAGTCGTTGCTACAGCTGATGGCTGGGTTTGCTGCGCTCCCCACCCCGGCCCGTCAACTCACTGAAGGGTTTGATCGGGCAGGTTTTTTCTTCCCTTTAACGGAAAACGATTTGAAGAAAGTGCCCTTCAAAACACGGTGTTTCTTCAGAGCTGGTTTTTAATTGATTTAAAAGAAACCGTATTTCCCTGAAAACTGAAAGCAAACCCTCTTGAATTAAATACGTCCTTTTTCGAAGCGGGCCCCGGGGAGGAAGATGAGAAAGTCGGAGGGGCGGCAGTGCCACAGCAAAGAGGGACAGGCTGCTCGGGGGGGCCCGGGCACCCCGTGGGGCCGGCTCTGCCCGCCGGAGGGGTAAAGGCCA
>NW_008823913.1:378637-378952 GCF_000699105.1 Pygoscelis adeliae
CGTCCCTGGAGGTATTTAAAAGACGGGTAGATGAGGCGCTGAGGGACATGGTTTAGTGGGCCTGGGGGTCTTGGGTTGACGGTTGGACTCGATGATCTTGGAGGTCTCTTCCAACCTTAATGATTCTATGATTCCATGACCCTCCGTGAGGGTGCTTACAAACCGGCTTTGAGCGAGTAAGTGAGGATTGACGCCGATGCCATTAGGAACGTAAAATTGATACGGCCCGAAACAGGCGCGTGGTCGAGCCCCCCCGTCCTGCAGCTGTTCGCCCCCCGTGCCGGCCGGCTGCTCGGCACGGCTGTAACTGTCCGT
>NW_008823913.1:378994-380700 GCF_000699105.1 Pygoscelis adeliae
CCCTGGAAAGGTTTTACGAGGCCGGCTGCACTGCTGAGCGAACTTCACGGCAGCACTCTCACTTCGGGCCAAGCAGCTGTACCAGTCAACGTACTTTAAATTTTATCGGTCCTGTTAAACACATAGGAAATGTTCTGCTCCTCACATAAACGGCAGGGAACCTCGCAAATTGTTTGCACCGGCTCCAATTTAGCCCCGGGTATACGTGCGAGAGGAATGAAAGAAACCCCGCGTTAATTTAATTCCTGAAGACGATGGGTACTCGCTGTGCATTGCAAACCAAACCCAAGCGAGCGCGCCGGCTCCGCAGACCCCGCACCGCCACCTGCAGCTGGACCACCCGCGCTGCCGCTGCTGCCCTTCCACTGGAGTTCCACACCCCGGGGGGGGTCTGCCTTCCCGGTGCCAGCTCCCACAGCACCACCTGACAGCAGCAACTCCGGCAAGTCGCTCGAGTTCCTCCTTGCCTTTGGGAGCTATCCGTTTAAAGATAAAACAGGTGATAAATTTAAAAGAAAGAGGCAGCACGTGCCGTGGCAGGTTGAGAGCAGAGCTTGTGCCGCCTGTTTCGAAGCTCCTTTCGCTGCTCTTGGAACGGGTGAGGGGCTGGGATACCAGAGCTTTTCCCTCAGGGGGATATCCCCCTAAGGCTGTCCCACCACTGTTCTTCCATACGGGCTGGGGCCTTCCTCCCTCTCTCAAATCTAGCCGAAATGAGCCAAATTCAGAAATCACGGCAGGGAGGGAAGAGGAAGAGATGGTGCTGGACAGACAAGCGCAATTGCATAAGCTTCACTTCCTAAGGAAACGAGGCAAAAAAAGATTCAGACGCCCTAGTCGACGCGATAGAGACGTTTGTATTCCCGTTTCCCTTGGCAGCAGTGCTGCACTGTGACAGGCGATCTTTTATCGCTTCTCTAAACAAAGTGCAGCTGGGGCCGTGTGATAAATCTTCCCCTTGCCCCACACCGCTACTGAAATAACTCGGCGGTGTCAGTTCAAAAAAGGCCGTGCTGCATTTCTTTCCCTTATTAGCAGAAATAACAAGCCCGCGTTTGATAATCTGGCCTGCTTGGAAACGTCAACCCTTCCGTTTTTCATCTGAATGAGTAAATGGAGCTCTCTCACGCTGATCTCGCGGCGTGCCAGGGAACCCACGTCCTCTCTGGGTAGCTCGGTCCTGTAAAGCGCTGAAGCTCGTAGCATAACAAAACAATCTCCAGGTGCATCTGGCTTTTTGGGAGGTACATGCTGTTGCCTGATAAGGGTGCTGCCCATTCTGCTCAGCTTTCCCACTGAGCGCACCACTGCAGATGAAACCTGTTGCAGCAGACGTGAGCACGACTGCTTGAGAAAGCCGGCTGGAGGAAAACCCGGCGGGAAAACGAAACCGTAGGTGCCCGTGCTCGATGCCGGCACAAGCAGAGGCTGCGTGGAAAGGGGGGTACAGGGACCGATGTTGGACACCCCTCTGGGAAGGAAAGCCTCGAGCGTTTCACGACGGACCTGCGCGCCATGTGAAGTACTTCCTCGGGCTCGTCGTCCTCCTCTCCCCGTGACTGCAAGGCCGTCGGCAGCGCTAGTCCCCCCGGGTGGGTTTGTAAGGGAAAAACCGGCCTGGCCCCCTTGCACAGCCAACCCCTGCCGCAGGGACGCATGCCTCGCCCTGTCCCCTGCTGCTGCTCCATTTAATGACTCCGCGGGGT
>NW_008823913.1:381825-390129 GCF_000699105.1 Pygoscelis adeliae
GTCACTTTTCGCCTCGGTTTCTTGCCGAGCGCTGTCTGCCGTTGTGTCCCCCGCAGGGCCTGACGATGGCCGAGGATCTGAGAGCGGCGGGGGCCAGCCAGACGAAGAGAGGGGACGGCGGCGGCGAGGTGGCTGAAAGGCCTGAGGAAAACGGGCATCCAAATAAAAGGCTGAAGAGAGATGCGGATGAGGAGGACGCGGAGGAGCGGAATAAAAAGTCGCCCAAAAGGAAGATCGTGTTGTTGATGGCATATTCGGGGAAAGGCTACCATGGGATGCAAGTATGTCGTTTGGCAAAACAATGTGGCTTGTTTTTTTTTTTTGAAGTCCGTTAGGTTTATAGCTGTAGTCGTCGTGACTGAGTGGGGAAGCAGCTGCAGCTTGAGAAGCAGGGGCAGGAGCAGTGCATTGCCTGGATTCACATGGCTTGGTAGTAACTTGAATAGAAAAAGGCAGTGGTACGTCTCTGACATTTGGTGATTCTAGTGAGTCTGCCTTCAGTATAGAGCATCAGCAGAAGATCTTTCAAAAACTGCTGCAGACAAGGCTCTTGAGGAGCCTGAAAGCACGGGCACTGCAGTTCTGTCAAAACCTGAAGCGCTGTCTAGCCATCCCCTTCTGACCAGTGCTTCAGCTGCGAAGCTTCACATTTCAAAGCCGTTGGGCTAAGGGTTAGACCTCAAGTTGTCTTACTGCGAGCTGCGCATTTGAATGAAACAAATTTGCATCACTGTTGCTGCCTCTTGTACTTTTAAAAAGATCATCTGTACTTGAAGACACTTTAAATTCTCCTTTTTCTGATGCACTCTAATGGGGTGGCTGGCAGCAGTTTAGAAACAGGAAAACTGTTGCAAGACTTCTGTGTTTGCGTGTGGAAGAAAAGGGATGTTGCTTTGTTACGGCACCAGCATTCGAGCAGCGCCCCAGCACCAGACCTGCCTGTGCAGGGAGGCTCTTGAGGCACACAGTCTTGGCAGCGAGAGGATGATTTTGCTCCATCTGCTGCTCCTCTCAGCATCCTGCAGGCTCCATACACACGCTTGAGGTGTGCTTTAAAAGCTCCACAGGATAATGGATAAGATTGCACGCAGTCAGGGAAGGGAGTCTTTCGTGCTTATGCAACAAAGTAGGTTTGTTCAACAGCAGTAAACTTACGCTTGTGGGCACATCCGTGTAAGTGCCTGTCAGCTTTACTGCTCTCGTAATCAAATGGTATGTGCCGAGGGTGCGTGCTTTGAAGCCTTACACACGAGTGGAGTTGTGCATTTCTGTTCCAGTTCATCTGTGAGTTGAGTGCAGAAGTCACTGGAGAAAACCACAGCCTGCGTTACACAATGGCTTGGGCGAACTGAGCGGAAGAACCCAATCTCATTTCCAGAAGCAGGATTTGCAGAGGCTAGGTTTGGAGCAGCAGCTGTTGACTTGCAGGCACTGCAACAGTATTTCAGCACTTTGGTGCTGTTTCACGTGGTTGAAGGAATCGTCAAAAAACTCCATTGCAGAAGTATTGCACAGTGAAATGAGAAATGATCCTTTACTTGCAGTAACAGTAAAAGGTGAATCAGAATGTAGCTGTTTTATTAACACTCTCTAGTAAAGCATAGTTTTGTTAGAGAATGGCAGTGCTTTTAGGGCTGTGAAGGGAAGACTTTTAAAGAATTTCACAACGATGTTTGATTAACAAAATTTTTCAGTTATCATCTTCAGTTATCCAATTATTACTATTTGTTCTATTTCTTATTTTTACTGTATGTCCCTTCTAGAGAAACGTGGGATCTTCACAGTTCAAGACAATTGAAGATGACTTAGTATCTGCCCTTGTTCAGTCAGGCTGCATCCCAGAAAACCACGGGGAAGATATGAAGAAAATGTCTTTTCAGCGGTGTGCTCGAACGGATAAGGTACGTTGGTTAGGGCCTGTGCTCTCGTAAACTCAGGTGCACCCCTGCCAGCGCTACTGGGGTTGGCTGGTAAAGCGTTGTCTAGAGTGAGGTCCAACAGCAAATACTATTCGCAGTGAATGGTGCTTGAAACGTCTCCTTCCATCCGCTGCTAAACTTACGTACCAGCAAATACTTAGAAAGTGCAGGATATTGATTAGATGGTGTTTGTAAAGCTGGTGCTTCCTACCTAAACTTTGTCTGTGTTTCTGTCACATGCGTCTGCTTCAGCCTCCCAGCCTGCTGCTGCTGCTCCTCATTGTTGCTGCTGCCTGGTCGATGCGGTGCTTGAGACTTTGGCTGCTTCTCAGTTGTTTTTAAGCCCGCCGCAGCGCGGTCCTAAGTCTGAACTGGAGTTCGTGGCTGATCTTACATATTAAGTCATTTCAGTTGGTGCTTTACTTAATAGCAGTCAAACACAGTGAGATGTCGTGGAAGGGAGTGCAGTGTTCTGCTGTGTAAGATTCCTAAGGTGCTGTATGGCGATACAGCACCAGCAGGTCTTCCAGGAGTACTCGACTTGGATTTCTGCCTGTGGCCTTGCCTTTGTCTCGCTTCAGCCTGGAATGACCAGTGAGAAAAAGGAATAAACTTGTTCTTCGGCTGTTTCAATTCTGCAAGTGCTATCCCAGAGCTTCCAAGGTACATAACTATGTGTTTGTGTGTGTGTTATGTTTTTTATAGGGTGTGTCTGCAGCTGGACAGATTGTGTCGCTAAAGGTCAGGCTAATAGATGACATCTTAGAAAAGATCAATAACCATCTTCCTTCTCACATCAGAATTCTGGGTAAGGATACTGGAATGGGCAGAGAAAATGTTTTCAAAGAGGAGCTTTCTCCTGCAGAAGGTCTCTCCCTTACCATTATAATTTTACTTATAAGTGGTTTAGTTTTAACATGAACCCGTATGTTTCTGTTAGTTTGAAATCAGGGTCCTATAAAATAAACCTTTCTATCTTTTGATTGTATTTCATTTAAAAAAAATATTCTTGTTGGTAGGCGCAAGATCACAATCCGGTTGTAACCTACTGATTCAAAAACCTAATGTCCCTTTTAAAATAAGGTCTGAAGAGAGTCACTGGGGGATTCAACTCCAAGAACAAATGCGATGCCAGAACCTACTCTTACATGCTGCCAACATTTGCCTTTGCCCATAAAGACCATGATGCGCAAGAAGAGGTTTATCGACTGGACAGAGAGACCCTTGAAAAAGTCAATAAACTGCTTGCGTGCTATAAAGGAACGCACAACTTCCACAACTTCACATCTCAGAAGGGACCCAGGGACCCCAGTGCCAAGCGGTACATAATGGAGATGTACTGTGGAGAGCCGTTCGTGAGGGAAGACATGGAATTTGCAGTGATCAAAGTGAAAGGTCAGAGTTTCATGATGCACCAAATAAGGAAGATGATTGGGCTGGTGATAGCTGTTGTGAAAGGTTATGCTGCCGAGTCTATCATAGAGCTCAGCTGGGGAGAGGAGAAGGTAGATGTCCCCAAAGCTCCAGGACTTGGGCTGGTCTTGGAAAGAGTACACTTTGAAAAATACAACAGACGTTTTGGAAATGACGGGCTGCATGAGCCACTGGAGTGGACAGAGGAGGAGGAGAAGATTGCTGTTTTCAAAGAGCAGTACATCTATCCTACCATTATCAACACAGAAAGGGAAGAGAAATCCATGGTGAACTGGCTAAACACCCTCTCCATTCATGACTTCAACTCTTCGGTTGTTGGGATGCAAGCTAACAACAAAAATTCGAAGGTAATGATCGAAGCCATGATTTTATCGAATGGAAGCTGTCCAGCTGAAGTAGCTCCTCCCTTAGTAACAGTTTTGTTTTCCATGAATGTGCCATGGAAGATGACAGTCACCTGGAGTATGAAATGTTTATTATCTTTTCCGTCTTTGTGCACTTGATGACAGTGGAATGAACTATACCAAGTGTTATTTTTGCAGGGTTTTGCATGGGGGTGTTGAGGGAGGGAGGAAGGAATGCTTTAAAGCACAGGCCAATTTGCAGAATCGTAAACCGGCAACAGAAATTGTGGCCACGTTACCAGCCCTTGCTGTTGTGAAGCTGTTTGAGAGACTAGTTTTCAGGTTGACAGTTTCCCTTTAAATGCCTGCTGGCTCTTTGTATTCGCTGACTTGGGGCTAATTCTCATTTTGTGTAATGCCCTGTTCACTAGATAAGGTTTGGAATCGGGGAAATTTAGGACCAGCTTTTTTTAAGTAAATCTGCCATGGGCTCAAAATGGGTCATCAGAACAACTCCTACTGAGTAAAATGGGATATTGCAAAATCTGATTTCTGACAACAGGAACTGCTGTCAGCTGTGAGTTGCAATAAAACAAAGGTGTAGAATACATGTTTAACCAAAAGAAAATTTCAGTTTTAAGTTAAAGAATTTTTTTTTTTTTCTGGTTGAGATGTAGAATAGCTTCAAAAGAAAAGAGTGGAAAGATGTTTGGGACGTGCTAGAAGTAGGTTGGAAACCACATGAGGAATCTTGAGTCAAACTCGCAAAATATTTCTTTAAATTGACAGCCACTGGGGTGACTTAAAATACGACAGTGCTTGATTCGACAAGTCCCTAATCAAGCCAATCTAACTTTGAAGCAAGCCCTGCTTGGGTGGGGGGCTGGACTCGATGGCCTAAAGATACCTTCCACTTCTGTACGGAATTCAAATTTTCTTGGTCAGAGGGCTGGCAAATCCTTGAAGGACAAATGATGGGCAGGGCTAACACTTCTGAGTAGTGCAACTCAGAAGAAAATAACGACGTTTTTTCACTCAATGGAGTCTTTAAAATTAGCTGTATTTTGTGTAGATACTGATCCTGCTCTGAAAAATGTTAGGTTTAATCCTGTCTCTGCCATTTTTTGTTTGAGTATGAGAAAGAGTTTCAACATATAAAATAAAACTTGTTGAAAACAAAGCCTCGTTGAACAGTACAAGCAAGATACCAGCAATTTCTCAGGGTTATTTTTGTACTTGTGGTAATTGTTTTTCTGAAGTGTAGTGCTGTACGAGGACATTTGTGACAGGAGGTTATGACAAACGCCACATTAGTTTGGTTAAATGGGACCCAAAGAGACCGCGTGGTGCAGAGAGCCCTTACCTGGCTCAGGGGTCTTGATGATAATGTTGGCAGGACTTACTGCTGACAGGTTCAAAAATCACTGATGTATTGCTAGCGGGAGGCAGGTCTGCTTGCTTTAGATAAACTTGACCGAATACAGTTTTGGCATCATAGTTAGCACAAGTTGTCTGGAGAAGGATAAATAAGGGATGATATGACAGACTCCTTTGAGATTCTGCAGGCTGTTTGCACTTCAGTGAGCTTGTGCTTGCTGTTACGAAGGCAACTGTCCAAGTCTCTCAGAATTTGTTTTGCAGTAAAATATTAAATTGTCAATGTTAAATTCATGGGATTTGGAGGTTTATATGTTTTCAGCAAGTGGTGGTGAGGAAAAAAAGGAGTAACTACAGGCATATTGTCATGTTAGCCTGCCTTTCTTTCTAAAATCCTTTGATGCCAATCATATCAGTCAAAATACTTGCTTCAAAAAATTACGTAAACCCCCCAAATTTATCGCACTGTATTGACTTACTCCTGAAGGAGCGTCTCCCAGTTAAGAACTCAGACTTCAGTTTCCTTGTAAGTTGCTAATGTTTGTGGTATTTCCCTAATACTAGTTTGTACAACTGACTTCGTTTTTAAACAAGTATTAGCCCTTGCATTATGAGCCCTTGCATCTCTCTAATACAGTTTGGACGTAAGTTCTCTGCAGTAGACAAACAAAATTCTCAAATCTGGCTTTAGACAACGTAACAAACAGCTTTTGAGGGACTTGCATGAAAAAAGCACTTGTTAACTTGTCTCACCTGCATTTATTTTAAACATCAGCATTTCATGCTATTATCCCACTTTTAAGTTTCCCACGTACTGCAGGTTGTAATCATGCTGTTGTAAATATAAATGAGAAGAAATGTCTTCTGCTGGTGAGTGTAATCCAATGTACCATTTTTTTGCTACAAGAAGCATCATTTACCATCACAGAATTTTGTTACAATAGATGGGTCTAAGACATGATGTTGGGATCTAGCCCCATTTCCTTACGCTTTTGGGGAAGTTTACAGTCAACGTCTTTGATTTAGGTCAGTCTCTAGTTGTAAATGAAATACTGACAAACCACTTTCCATTTTGCTTTACAGAACAGCAGCGATCTGGAAGGCAGTGATGGTTGTGCTGATGATTCCGACTGAGCCAGGAAGAGGCTGGACGTGGGACCCTTACCGCTTGCAGTTCCCGTTCTCTGCAAAAAGGTGGCCTTTCTAAATCCAAGAATCCAGTAAAGCAGGGGTTTGTGTGCTTGCAGAACAAGAACCGGTTGCCCAGGAGAAACCGGGTGGGGAAGACAGCGCAGTAGAAAAAGTAGAAGCAGCTTTTTATACCACTGACTGATTCACCTGACTGATATACTTGAAAATAGAGTAACGAGAAAGAAGCTTTCTAAAAGAATCTTGTAATGCGGGATATCTGAATTGCTATTTGAATAATGTTTTTATTGTATGTTTACCTGGAAAATAGTATTTTAAATATGTATAATCTCTACATAAAGATGGGGCAAGTCATTTTAATATACTCTTTTTTTGATTATTATTATTATGAAGTTATGACTCCATGAACTTATGATTTTTTTTTTTTTCCCCACCTTTACTTAACCTGATCTCTAAACACCATTAAGCTTTTATTTTCCATGTCATCTGTGACTTTCCTGTGGAGTAACATACATGGGTTAGGAACTCATTATCAAGCTGACTGCTGTGAATTCTTTTGGTATTGAAACAAATTTTCTTCGTTTTCTGAAGCTTTGCAAGTCTAAAAGAAATGATTCCTTACTCAGTGAGAGGTCTTAAATTTTAGAACGTGGACTGAACCATATGCTTCAAGACGAGACCTCTTCTTTGGGAGATGTCATCCTCCCAGTATTGCCCACGTGCTTGGGCAGACTCAAGAATATAGATCCGCAGCTACCTGTGTAATTGGGCCTCTGCTACCTGAGGTGTCCTTTCACAGACCTGCAGCTGAGACGTGAGGAGAAGATGTAAATTAATTGTTAGGACTGCAATTCGAAGTGTGCAGCCGTAAACGTTCTTGCGTTGCCTGTGGTGGATCACTAAACGTGTTGCTGCTGGTTTAGTATTTCTGGTTTTAGTGGAAACTGTCTAACCGTCTGCTAGATTCGGGGTTGAATCAATTTAGCATGCGCGAAAGGAATGGTGCTGACGTCCTCTGGGCTTTGATCAAGTCTGCCTTCGCTTTGTGTGTGCAAACTCCTAATTCCCATCGAGCTGCTCGGAACGGAGGAATGTGTGCAATGATACAGGCAGCACATGTTCGAGGACTGTCTTCCTTTGGGAATCGCTTTTAATTTTCTGTGTTTTGGGGCTCTGCAGAACTCTGGAGTTCTTGCTCTCCTTTCCCCAACTGTAGTTTGACTTCTGGTTCTTGCTTCCAGCTCTCTGTGGAGGTGGTGAAAGAAAGAACGAGGCAAGGCAGCAGCCTTCCTGCCCTCTCTGCCTGTAGAACGCTTTTGGAAGGGGTGGAACGAGACTCTCCACGCATTCGGATATTAGTACAAGTGCTTGATACGCTTCCCTAGCTGGGTCTGTATGGAGACTTGCTTTGTAATACGGTAGTTGCTGAATATGAGGAGTCAACTCTTTGCTCCTCCATTCAGTGGCTTCTGGCCAAAGTCTCCAATTTTATGGCTCCCTCTGGAAATAGTTCTTTTTTGCCAGAGCGCAGCTGTCCTTTAAAAAGGGATTTGCTTGTTTATCTGGGTTTTAATTAGTGCTTTTTATTTTACTGCGAAGGCCTTGCTCTATTTTATCAGAGCGAGTGTGTGAAAGTGTTCTGGAGAGGGACTCTGCCTAGATTTTCCTTTATATCCCTTGCCGGTTCGTGCTATTGACCTAATCTGCATTAGTCTTCTATCCAAAGCGCTCTCTTTCTACCCCTTTCGATCTGAAGAAAAAATACCTTTATTTGCTTATAATAAAGGCCCCAAAACTGACATGTATCTCAGTTGAAATCAACGAGAATTCCTATTTATAGCCTTTGGAGGAAACAAAACAATAATAAAAGAGGATATTTCTTACCTCTCGGTAGGCGTGCCGTTTTATTTCACGGGGATTATTGATTTGGTACTTCAGCTCCCGTTTCAGTGCACGGGTCGAATAAAAAAAAAAAAAACACGGAGGTGGTTTAAATTCTGAAAGGGACTCTGAAAGGGCGCCTCGGGGGGCAGAAAACACAGGCCGCGCTCGACGGGAGGGCCGCGGCCGTGGGCAGGGGC